>NC_025996.2:137508068-137882292 GCF_000442705.2 Elaeis guineensis | reverse complement strand
GTTGTGGTGAAGTCCTTAGGACTATTTAGACTCGACAAAGGAGGATTTGTCGTTTAGTCCTTAAACATGTTCGCGACCAAATGATACGTTGTTACCAAGGACGACATATTTATCGAGCATAGGTCGTTGTGTGCCATATGGGTTGGTTGTCCTCATAACCAAAGAGTGTGGAGACACTGGTATGGCATACAGGTGAGATGTAATGGTACATCTGCACTGAACGTGACCAACTCCGGAGCTATTTCTGCTGTCAAGATTTGCTCCGATGGGATATGGGGTATAAATGTCCTCCGACCTGAGACCGGCCACGGTGACTTGCAAGCAACTCACTGCACTTAGGCACTGGACTACCTGAATTTTTAATTCAGTGACGGAAGGTTGCTGGGTGTAGTCAAGTACTTGCTTATCGGTGCGTGTGTCAGATGGGATTGACCATCCAGTTTAGGAGCTTGTACAGTCGTGTTTCAATTTAGCAAAAACCTTGGCCAGGGTAGTCCTAGTGAGGAGTCACAGGATAATTGAGTTGAGCACTATTCGGATGATATCATCAGGGTTGACAGTTTAACTCTGAGTCATCCTAACACAGGGTCAAAAGGGATGAATTATACGGTAACATATTCACGTAGGTTCTGAATGTTGCGATTACGATTATTCGACCTATCCGGTCGTCGGGTACATTGCTAGATGGTCACTTCGATTAGTACAGAAATTGGTTCCTGTGCTACCGACTTAGGTTCGAACCTGCGGGGTCACACACATTAGAGGTTCCTTTCTGATCTGATGGCTGATTATGAGTCTTATCTATCTGGAACTCTATGATTGAGAATTAAGATTCTCTAATCATGAGTTCCACACATTTTGGGTACCGGGGTCAAAATTTTGAATTTCGAATTTGAATTTGAAATTTGAACTCTTTGATCAGGGTTTCATATCGATGGTCTCTGATGCCTGATTGCCCATCGGATTTGGACTCAAATTTATGAGAGGTTTAATTAGTGATTTAATCACTAATTAACTCAATTTGATTGAGTAATTATTTTTGGATCAAGTCCAATTGAATTGGATTCAGTTTGGATTGACCCGATTAGGTTAAATGTTGACCTAATCGCTAAGGTGGTTTAGTCCCTGATTTGATCAGGGGTTAGGTTTAGTTAATTCCTGATTTGATTAGGATTTTATTAAGTCTAATTAAGCCTAATTATGTTGGATTTAATTTGGTCTAATTGTGCTCAACCTATTTTAAACTAGGTTGGCTCAATTTGAATCAAACCACCTTGTTTTAAATTCCCTGCATCACCCAACTTCCTTGCACCCATTTGAATTCACGAGAAGAAACTTCTCGTGAAATTTTTCTCACGTAAAACCCTTCCCCACGTCCTCATTTGTGCGCCATATGGATGGATAAATTAATTAGTTAGCCATTCAAATTCAAAGCATGTTTGAATTTGAATGGATAACTTATCACTTGCCCTTTCATCCTTATCCATTTTGTGCGCCACATTACTTACACGAGAAAAGGTTTCTCGTGAAACTTTTCCACGCACAAAGAGCCACGCCCCTTCTCTTCTCACGCCCAAAAGGATAGGGATAAGTTAATTTTCGTTTGAATTCAAATTTGATTTGAATTCAAATGTGTAACCTCTTGTCTTTATCCTCTCACGCGGATAAGACACGTTCGACGTTGTTTTAAAAGAGGAGAAAGGTGGGACGTGCGTAGAAAAATTAGGAGAGAAACTTTGGGGCGTGAGGAAGGCTTCTGCGCAAGGTGAAGGTCCAAAACCTTCCGAGAGAAAAAGAAAGAAAAGAGAGAAAATTGGGCGCAGGGTTTTTGGTGTGTACCCTAGGGTTTCTACCTAGGGTTCGGGAAGTGAGATTGGTGTGCCACGAGTGTCGTGAGTCCACCAAATTTCAGAGAGAGATCAATCAGCCTCTCAAGTAACTGTGCAGATGATCCGAAACATCCGAGAAGTCGGCACACATCGATCGAAGGAGTTCGATCAACATCTGCCATCAAAAGGATGAAATCACGAACTAGCATTCGTGAGGAGCTGATCAGACGGGAGCTTCGTGTGGACGATCCGCAGAGGCCAAATAGTTGGGTGGCTGCGACGTGACGATCAGAGCCCTCCGACGGTGATCAGATTGCGGTGATCGACTACCCGTAAAAGGTGATGTGTTCTGAACACAGTACTGTAAAACGTTTACTGATTCAAATTTGAATTTCAAATTTAAATGCATGCTGTTGTATCATATTTAGATCCTAGTGTAGGGTTAATTAGTATTAATTAATGAGATTAATTAATAATTCCACTGTAAAATAGTAATTTTGAAAAAAGTTTTAAAATTACCATTTTGCCCCTGCACTAAATTTTCGCTTCAATTGGTATCAGAGCCAGGTTCTAGAATATGATATACATATGCATGCGTAGATTAAGGTGTAATCTATAAGTTTAAATTTGAAATTCAAAATTCAAAATTCGAAATTCAAAAAGATTTGAAATTTGAAATTTGTTAGAAGTTTCAAATTTGAAATTCAAAATTTGAAATTTGAAATTTGGTTGAAATCTCAAATTTGAAATTTGAAATTTGAAATTCGAAATTTGAAATTCAAAATTTGAAATTTGAAATTTGGTTGAAATCTCAAATTTGAAATTTGAAATTTAAAATTTGAAATTCGAAATTTGAAATTTGAAATTCAAAATTCAAAATTTAAAATTCAAAGATTGAAAATTCGAAATTTGAAATTTGGTTGAAATCTCAAATTTGAAATTTAAAATTTGAAATTTGAAATTTGAAATTTGAAATTCAAAATTTAAATTTTGAAATTTGTATATTTAGATATACTTGATCCAAGTAGCAAGTAATCTAATTGGGTTGGTTGCCATGGCCGTCCAGTCATAGGAGAAAAGTAGGGTTTAAAGGCCCTCTCTTCCCATTCGATGGGGTCTCCTATGGCGGTAGGGGTGCCGATGCAATTATAACCCATGCCGATGAAGCAGCGAAAGGACTTAATTAAGAAATTTATCATGAATGTGTTAGATTAGATCTAAAAGAAAATTTATGATTTATTTTGAGTTATTTTCTGTTATGAAATGAGCAATAGAATTGCTGTTTATGAAATGTGCTGACCCGTTTGTGAAATGAGTTAACACATTTGGAGAACAGAAAATAAAATCTTTCAAATTTGAAAATTATTTTCGAAATGCCAAACCCTGACCCATCAGCCCAAGTACTTAATTAAAAGAATTAAGTGTTGTCTAGTAGGTCTAGAATTGTGAATTAAGACCTAAGACAATTGCATAAACTTTTGGGTTAATGGGTTAGATGAATTAGGTCCATAATTGGGTTAGACCTAAGGTTAGTTTAAAAAATGGACGAATTGGAGTAATTGGTCAAATCTAATCAAAAGTTGAATTAGATTAGGTCAAGGATACTCTAGACTCAACTTCAATAGTTGTAGTTGAATGGGTCCATATCTTTAACTAGACCAAGATGGACTTAATTCATGGCTACGCGGTGGAGCTCTATTTACTAAGTTGATCAAAATTAAAACTAATGAACCGGTTGGTGTCTAAGGTAAGTTCGGCAGTTTTGACCAGTGGTTCTTAAGCGGGAGCTACTCGCATTGATTCGATCATTGACGAGTTAATGGCAAATCCCCACCACTGATCTCACTTACCTGGCCAATCTGGTAAGTTAGATTTTGATTAGATCACTTGGTGATTAGAGCTCACCCATGTCATTAGGTAAATTAGTATGACTAATTTAGGTGCTCCTAATGCCAGCTTTAATTAAATCCTTTTTAATCTGACTTGGTGAAGTCAGTGGGAGGATTGAAATTGGCTGGATGATTTCTTCTCTACTATTCTTTAATAAAATTCTCAAAATTATTAGGTCCCTAAAATGATTAAGTTATAATGATAACTAAGTCTTAGCCTCCCATTAAGTGAATGATAATGAGTCCATTAGTTCAATGATCATTGGAGGCCCAAAGGCCTGGTGCTCATTGGCTAATGGAATTATTATTCATAATATGATAATTTGATTGAGTCTTTCTGATGGTGGTTAGGTTGGCCGGCCAAAGTCGGGCCTGATCATTTATTGGTCCGATTCACTAAATTAAGTCATGTTAATGGTTGGACCTAACCAGATCTTTTCAGTGGAGGCCAAAGCCTACTGATTAGGTTCTGGGGCAAAATAAATTACTAAAAGTTGTTTAGAGAAACAACTGGTTAAGAACCTACCCATAGATGCACATGGGTTGACCAACCAAAGTTGGGCTCGTGTGTAGTCTGTGTGGATTCTAGTACCCATTAAGGAATTAAAGTAATTTCTCGAATTGGAGGATGAGGCTACCAGTTCGTAAAAATATTGGAAAAAACTTTAGACTAAAGTCCAAGTCTTTAGTATTAATTTATGTACTAATAGAGGTCTCGTTTTCCTTTAAGCAGCTATGGCCACTACCCTGTCGCTCCGGTCATTATTAGATAATGACAAACTCATGGGACCCAATTTCGATAGCTGGTATCGAAAATTGAAAATCGTCCTTGAGCATGAACGGATCCTTTATGTAGTAACGGATCCAGCACCTGAGGAGCCAGCTTCGAACGCTAGTAAAGCGATCCGAGACACTTACTTGAAGTAGCTCAATGATCGTACCACCGTTCGATGTATTATGCTGGCAGCAATGAATGACGAGTTCAGCCGAAGGTTTGAGAACGCCCAGCCACAGGAGATGCTTTAAATGTTGAACGACTCCTTTGGCACGCCTGACGATGTTGAAAGGCACAAAACTAGTTGTGCTATTTTCAATGCTCGGATGAGGGATGGGGTCTCAGTCACTGATCATGTACTGTATATGATCGAGATGATTGAGCGCCTAAGCAAATTGGGCTTTCCTCTGCACGAGCAGCTCGGTAAGGATGCGATCCTTAATTCCTTGCCCAAGTCCTTCCTCCCATTCCTTACTCATTTTCGAATGACAAAGCCTGCAGTAAACTACCACGGATTGTTGGGGTTGCTGCAGAACTTTGAGAAGGATCATCAACTCCATAAGGAGTCGGTGAATGTAGTGGGAGGGTCTTCTTCTCGTCGTCAACCCTTTGGGAAGGGGAAGAAGAACAAGAAGAAGAAAAATAAGAAGGTGCAATCTCATGCTGGGACAGTAGCACGGGGTCAGACCAAAAAGCGCAAGCATGACCAGAGCCAGGCGGAGTGCTTCTTTTGCAAGAAGCACAGGCATTGGAAGAGGAACTGTCCTCAATACATTGCCTCCCTGGACCCGAACAGGCCAAAGAAGAAGCAAGGTAATTATATGATAACTCCTTGCAACTTTTCGATTTGTGATACTACTGCCTGGGTATTGGATACCGGAAGCGCTTATCATATTTGTAATTCGATGCAGGGTCTGCAGGTCAGTAGAAGATTTGATGAAGGCGAGAGGTTCCTGAATGTTGGAGATGGAAGCAAAGTTCCAGTTCTAGCTTTAGGAATCATGAGTCTTGTAATCAATTCTCGTAATGTAATTCTGAGTGAATGTCACTATTGTCCAAGTTTTTTATTAAATATTATTTCTGTAGGCCTTTTGGCCATGTACGGTTATGATTTTTTAATAAAAGGAAATATTTGCAATATCATTTTGAATGGTGTTACAATATTTGTTGGACAATTAAATAATGGAATTTACTTACTATCACAGCCTGTTAATGTGGTTCAAAAATTCGGTAAACGTTCTAGAATAGATAATGTGTCAGAAGTCTACCTTTGGCACTGTAGGCTAGGTCATATCAATAAGAACAGGATAAATAGGTTGGCTCAAGAAAGAATTCTTGAAGTTAGTGATTGTGAATCACTTCCAACCTGTGAGTCCTGTCTTCTTGGAAAGATGACCAAGTCACCTTTTACTGGAAAAGGTGAGCGAGCCAGTGAACTCTTAGGTCTGGTACATTCTGATGTATGTGGACCCATGAGCTCAAGTGCAAGAGGTGGATTTTTCTACTTCATAACCTTCACAGACGACCTATCTAGGTATGGGTATGTCTATTTAATGAAGCATAAGTCGGAATCATTTGAAATGTTCAAACTATTTCGAAATGAGGTAGAAAAATAAACTGGGAAGTGTATTAAAACTCTTCGATCTGATCGAGGAGGTGAATACCTTTCCAATGAGTTTCTGACGTATCTAGGGAAGAATGGGATTCTCTCTCAGTGGACTCCTCCTGGAACACCACAGCATAATGGTGTGTCTGAAAGGAGGAATCGGACCCTGTTAGACATGGTTCGATCCATGATGGGGTTTGCTGGTCTGCCGATCTCCCTCTGGGGATATGCGCTCGAATCGGCTTGTTACCTTCTAAATAGAGTTCCGAGTAAGTCTGTATTCAAAACGTCATATGAGATATGGATAGGACGTAAGCCAGTACTCTCGCACCTTAGGGTTTGGGGGTGTCCGGCTTATGTTAAACGTTTAATTACAGACAAGCTTGGACCTAGGTCTGACAAGTGTAATTTTATAGGGTACCCAAAAGAGACCAAAGGGTATTATTTCTACCTTGCTGATGAGCAAAAGGTGTTTGTCAGCCTTAAGGCAATCTTTTTAGAAAAGGAGTTCCTTAGTGAAGGAACTGTTGCCTCTAAAGTCGAACTTGACGAAGTTCGACAGGTGGAAAAACCGACACATGTTACTGAACCTGAACCGGATTTGATTAGATCAGATCCGGAGCCCATTGATTATGCACCCTTAAGGCGGTCTGGTAGAGTACCACATCAACCGGACAGATATTATGGTTTCTTGGTCCGGGATGGTGATCCTATCGAACTTGATGAAAACGATGAGGATCCGATCACCTACATGGATGCAATGCAGAGACCTGACTCTGAGAAATGGCTAGAGGCCATGAAATCCGAAATGGAGTCCATGAAGGTCAACGATGTGTGGACATTGGTTGACCCATCCGAAGGAGTAAAACCCATAGGGTGTAAGTGGGTCTTCAAAAGGAAGAGGGGCGCAGACGGAAAGGTGGAGACCTATAAAGCCCGTCTGGTTGCCAAGGGATATCGTCAACGTTATGGTATAGACTATGACGAGACGTTTTCTCCTGTGGCAATGCTCAAATCCATTCGGATTATGCTTGCGATAGCTGCCCATCTGGACTATGAAATCTGGCAGATGGATGTGAAGACAGCTTTCCTAAACGGAGAGCTGGACGAAGAGGTGTATATGATACAACCTGAAGGGTTCACATCCACAGATGAGTCTAAGGTGTGCAAGCTACAGAGGTCCATTTATGGACTTAAGCAGGCATCTCGGAGTTGGAACATACGTTTTGATAGGACGATCAAAACGTATGGCTTCGTTAAGAACGGAGAAGAACCCTGCATTTATAAGTGGGCTAATGGTCCAGCAGTAGTATTTCTTGTATTGTATGTGGATGACATTCTCTTAATCGAGAATGATGTCCCTGCATTACAGGGAATAAAAATTTGGCTATCGTCACAGTTCTCCATGAAGGATCTGGGAGAAGCTTCCTACATCCTAGGGATGAGGATCTATAGGGATAGATCCAAAAAGTTGCTTGGCTTATCCCAGTCCACGTACATTGATACTATGCTGAAAAGGTTCAGCATGGAAAATTTCAAGAAAGGCTATCTACCGATAGGCCATGAAATTTCTCTCTCGAAGAGGGATTGTCCGACAACACCTCAAGAGAGAGAGCGTATGGGTAGGATTCCATATACTTCGGCAGTGGGATCTATCATGTACGCCATGACATGTACACGATCAGATGTGGCATACTCACTAGGGGTAGTGAGTAGATACCAATCTGATCCAGGAGAGAATCACTGGAAGGTTGTTAAAACCATCCTGAAGTATTTGAGAAATACTAAGGACCAGTGGCTTATATATGGTGAATCGGACTTGAGACTTATAGGGTTTACAGACTCTAGTTTTCAGTCTGATCGAGATGATAGCAAGAGTGTGTCAGGATTTATTTTTACCCTTAATGGTGGGGCTGTCTGCTGGAAGAGTTCCAAGCAGCACACTGTGGCTGATTCAGTATGCGAGGCGGAGTATATTGCTGCATCAGATGCTGCCAAAGAAGCGGTGTGGCTGAGGAAATTCATCACCGAGCTCGGAGTAGCACCCTCCCTTGTTGGTCCAGTTCTGCTCTACTGCGACAGCTCTGGAGCCATTGCTCAGGCGAAGGAACCAAAGGCACACCAGCGGACGAAGCATATTCTGCGCCGCTACCATCTCATTCGGGAGATCGTGGATCGAGGTGACGTCGACCTTCAGAAGATCGACGGGAAGGAGAACCTGACCGACCCATTCACTAAAGCCATTGCGGTGAAGGAGTTCAACGACTACAAGTCGAAGATGGGTATTAGATACTGCACCGATAGGCTTTAGGCCAAGTGGGAGATTGTTGGGAATATGTCCCAAAGCCAATCGTCAGCCTGTTGACGGTTGTGCTCCTTTTGTATTAGTACATGAATTATAAATAAATAAAAGTTATTTTGATATTTTTTCATCACAAATGTTTTATCTTCTAATGAACTCCTGTGTTGTGGTGAAGTCCTTAGGACTATTTAGACTCGACAAAGGAGGATTTGTCGTTTAGTCCTTAAACATGTTCGCGACCAAATGATACGTTGTTACCAAGGACGACAATATTTATCGAGCATAGGTCGTTGTGTGCCATATGGGTTGGTTGTCCTCATAACCAAAGAGTGTGGAGACACTGGTATGGCATACAGGTGAGATGTAATGGTACATCTGCACTGAACGTGACCAACTCCGGAGCTATTTCTGCTGTCAAGATTTGCTCCGATGGGATATGGGTATAAATGTCCCTCCGACCTGACACCGCCATGGTGACTTGCAAGCAACTCACTGCACTTAGGCACTGGACTACCTGAATTTTTAATTCAGTGACGGAAGGTTGCTGGGTGTAGTCAAGTACTTGACTTGTCGGTGCGTGTGTCAAGATGGGATTGACCACTCCAGTTTAGGAGCTGTGTACAGTCGTGTTTCAATTTAGCAAAACCTTGACCAGGGTAGTCCTAGTGAGGAGTCACAGGACTAATTGAGTTGAGCACGATTCGGATGATATCATCAGGGTTGACAGTTTAACTCTGAGTCATCCTAAACACAGGGGTCAAAAGGGATGAATTATACGGTAACCATATTCACGTAGGTTCTGAATGTTGCGATTGCGATTATTCGACCTATCCGGTCGTCGGGTACCATTGCTAGATGGTCACTTCGATTAGTACAGAAATTGGTTCCTGTGCTACCGGCTTAGGTTCGAACCTGCGGGGTCACACACATTAGAGGTTCCTTTCTGATCTGATGGCTGATTATGAGTCTTATCTATCTGGAACTCTATGATTGAGAATTAAGATTCTCTAATCATGAGTTCCACACATTTTGGGTACCGGGGTCAAAATTTTGAATTTCGAATTTTGAATTTGAAATTTGAACTCTTTGATCAGGGTTTCATATCGATGGTCTCTGATGCCTGATTGCCCATCGGATTTGGACTCAAAATTTATGAGAGGTTTAATTAGTGATTTAATCACTAATTAACTCAATTTGATTGAGTAATTATTTTTGGATCAAGTCCAATTGAATTGGATTCAGTTTGGATTGACCCGATTAGGTTAAATGTTGACCTAATCGCTAAGGTGGTTTAGTCCCTGATTTGATCAGGGGTTAGGTTTAGTTAATTCCTGATTTGATTAGGATTTTATTAAGCCTAATTAAGCCTAATTATGTTGGGTTTAATTTGGTCTAATTGTGCTCAACCTATTTTAAACTAGGTTGGCTCAATTTGAATCAAACCACCTTGTTTTAAATTCCCTGCATCACCCAACTTCCTTGCACCCATTTGAATTCACGAGAAGAAACTTCTCGTGAAATTTTTCTCACGTAAAACACTTCCCCACGTCCTCATTTGTGTGCCATATGGATGGATAAATTAATTAGTTAGCCATTCAAATTCAAAGCATGTTTGAATTTGAATGGATAACTTATCACTTGCCCTTTCATCCTTATCCATTTTGTGCGCCACATTACTTACACGAGAAAAGGTTTCTCGTGAAACTTTTCCACGCACAAAGAGCTACGCCCCTTCTCTTCTCACACCCAAAAGGATAGGGATAAGTTGGTTTTCGTTTGAATTCAAATTTGATTTGAATTCAAATGTGTAACCTCTTGTCTTTATCCTCTCACGCGGATAAGACACGTTCGACGTTGTTTTAAAAAGAGGAGAAAGGTGGGACGTACGTAGAAAAATTAGGAGAGAAACTTTGGGGCGTGAGGAAGGCTTCTGCGCAAGGTGAAGGTCCAAAACCTTCCGAGAGAAAAAGAAAGAAAAGAGAGAAAATTGGGCGCAGGGTTTTTGGTGTGTACCCTAGGGTTTCTACCTAGGGTTCGGGAAGTGAGATTGGTGTGCCACGAGTGTCGTGAGTCCACCAAATTTTAGAGAGAGATCCATCAGCCTCTCAAGTAACTGTGCAGACGATCTGGAGCATCCGAGAAGTCGGCACACATCGATCGAAGGAGTTCGATCAACATCTGCCATCAAAAGGGTGAAATCACGAACTAGCATTCGTGAGGAGCTGATCAGACGGGAGCTTCGTGTGGACGATCCGTAGAGGCCAAACAGTTGGGTGGCTGCGACGTGACGATCAGAGCCCTCCGACGGTGATCAGATTGCGGTGATCGACTACCCGCAAAAGGTGATGTGTTTTGAACACAGTACTGTAAAACGTTTACTGATTCAAATTTGAATTTCAAATTTAAATGCATGCTGTTGTATCATATTTAGATCCTAGTGTAGGGTTAATTAGTATTAATTAATGAGATTAATTAATAATTTCACTGTAAAATAGTAATTTTGAAAAAAATTTTAAAATTACCATTTTGCCCCTACACTAAATTTTCGCTTCAGTGTTCATATAGTGCTGGTCCACCAATGGTATATATAGAGGTACCTTTGTACTGATATTCAGTTTCATCAGTCATTGGAGCTGCATCAGATAGAGAACCATAGATCTCTAATTGTACAAGTGGGACAGATACAGCCTGAGATACTAACTTGCTGTTCATCACCATCCGAAACTCCTGCCACTGCCGACTCAATAAAAATTTCAACAGTTCGAAAATCTCCTTCTGATGGGATGCTCAAGATGATGTTAGTGTTCTGATCATTTTCAATAGGTACAACCAAATACTGTCTAACGATATGTATCGAAAATCTACATAATAGGAAAACTCTACAGTGATTGAGGTTCCATCTGGTGACAGCAAAGCAGACTCACATAAATTCTAAATATATTGAATTTCGGTCCACCATTGTCATCCGAATCCTTTTACCATTATAATATACATCGTTAGCATTATGACTGATCCTCCTATTTCAATGGAAGATAACAGTGATAAGACTTGGATCCATTTTATTAAAAATTTTGTTGAAAATTCTTGTGAGAAGTAACTGCATGAACATATAAACAGATATTCACTAAGAAGGAAGTACTTAATATTTTAAATGACTTTAATAAATGCATCATATTACTGTCTACTAGGTAAAGTTAGGGTCTATCCCATTCAGGAATTGCATTAATTCTATAGATAATTTTAGTAATCAATCGATGCGCAATAGGGGTCGAAAAAAATTTCGGTAGAATTTTCTCTTAGTTCTCTCTGTACGGTTGAAAATGTGTGAGGAGAACTAAAGAAAAATACTATCCAAAATTTTTTTCGGCCTCTATTGTGCATCGATTGATTACCATAATTACCTATATAATTAATTACAATTTTCAAACAGTCCAAACTGGACAATCAATTGATCAATATACATAATTCTCCTATCTGTACAAAAAAAATATAATTGTATGGATATTTTAAAGTATGTGCATTAATCAAAAGGCAGATCTATGATTCCATGTAATGCAAAATTTTTAAAAAATATAAATTTAATGGTTGGGCCATGAATTTTGGGCCTAACCATCCAATCATTGTAAAAATAAATTTATAATTCAAATAAAATAATAAATTATAAAAATTAAAAAAATAAAAATTTATCTTTGAGGAATACCGGTGGCAGTACGGAGAGGTACGTCGGAGAGGAAAAAAAGACCGGGGTTCTTGTGTCGAGAGGAGGGAGGGCCGTCGGAGAGGAGGAAGGGGACGGTCACAGGGGACTGAGGCGGGGCATTTGCGTCGGGGACCGAGAGGAGCAACGGGGTTCGCGCGGGGAGGAGGGGGGATTGAGAGGGAGAGATCGCGTGGGGAGAAGGGAACCGAGAGGGAGAGATCGTACAGAGAGGAGGGGGGACCGAATGTCGCAGAGAGGAGGGGAGACCGAGTGTCGCCGGGAGGAGGGGGACCGATTGGTTTGTTGCAGGGAAGAGGGGGGCCGACTATGGTTTTTATTTTTTTTGGATAAGTCCCTTAAAAGTCGATGATTGGAACGACGATTTTTACGGTCGCCGTATAGAAGGATGACTGATATAATCACCCTCGTATAAGGTGACTATAAAAATCGTTTTTCATCAGACGACTATTGAAAGTCACCCTCTTAAATACCGATATTATCGACTGACTCATCACCCCACATCCTCCTATATGACGTGGAGGGAGATCAAGATGGCACTTAAAGTCACCCTACCATAAAGCGACTTTCTTATGAATAGTAGTTTGATAAATATTTTTTAAAAAATATTATTTTAATAAATAATTTTAAAAATAATAATAAATGGGTAAAAAACTCTATTTTAAGCAGCCTAAATTTGCTTTTAAGACTTTCGAGGTGCAACCACTTGTTGCATGGATGCAATGGTTGCGGTCGTGCCGGTATTCCAGCGACACGCTATATTGAGCTCAATGTAATATAACGTTAGGACCTGGAACCCGAGATAAGGCAGAAGGCCTATAGGATCTCACCACTTTCTTTCTTGGCTCAAGAGTTAGAAAGTGATTTCAGGAAAAGCATTATCCAAACAAACAAACAATAAACAGACAAACACACAGACAAACAAACAAACTTGCTAAATTATAGGGTTGAGCCACATTCTGATGGCTTTCTCCAAATCCTTCACCTTTAGGCATGTCTCAAACTCCAACAGGCCAAATTTCAATCTTTTTTTTCATAAATTAGGAAATTTAGATCCATACATTGTGGTAATCAATGAAAGCTTTCAAGTTCATATTTCACAATCCCGAGGAGAAGATCGAGAAAATGTCCGCAAGTTTACACAGAAACACCTGATAATGTCTGAACAAACATTTTGCTCTTTGCTAATGATATACTTATTTGCCCTCAACCAATATCCCCAAAACTTATCAAAACATATGTGAAATACAATTGATTATGAGCCTTGCACTCCTAACACATTACAAGTATAACATTGTTGTCCTTTAATAAAGAATACGACAACCAGAATCTAATGACTATTATTCCAGTAATCTATTGTGGGTGTTCTGAGACAATGCGTTTGGCCAGCTGAGGGAATAAAGCAGACACTTCTGTCTGGAAATCTTCATAATTATGAAATGAGTGTGCACTGAATTGCATATTTCCATAAAAAGAATTTGAAGATTTTCTATACCGTGTAGTTCTACTTGGAATTTTGCTAAGCCTTCGTTGGCTCTTACTACCTTATTGCTGACTCTTCTTCGGATACCAAAGTTTCTTCTGACATATTAACAGCTTCTCTTTCTCTACATTGTATTCAGTGTCATGTTTCTGGCAATTCCATCTCATCCCTTTAGCAATGGTTGCTACTGCATCTATAAAATAGCTAGATTCACGGATTATAACATATCCATTTGGTCGCAGGATTCTGTCCATCTCAAGGAGCACATACTTTATCTCACATCTGCCAGAATGGTACAGAAGATCGGGACATGTTAAGTGTCATAATAAAGTCAAACTAGGTAAATACATGTAATATGAAAAAGAAAAATTGGAAACATGAGAGAGAACAAATGGAAACCATGGTAACTAACAGGGATTTTCTTACAAGAATTAAAATAGAACAATTGAAGGCTGCTTATTTTGATGCATCCTAAGAACCATGTGCTAAGTGACAAAATTTAGGACACCATTATTATTGCAGAACAGCTTTGGTTAACATGCCTCAGGTACTAGGAACAATTTCTGTCATAGCGCTTCTTTACAAAGATAGAACTTGCCCTAGTAAATTCGTGAACACAAGTCCAAGCATGAAATGAGCTTATGATTTTACATCTTCCAATATTAGGGAATCTCTCGCTGCCTTTGAATCAATCACACATAGCCACATTTCTCATCGTGGCTATAAGGAGTCTTTGCCTAGTTTCTTCACTGGTGGTGCCATTGCTTAGTTTTTCTTAAGGTTTCCCTTTGGTGCTTTTATAAAGTTAACAGAAAAAATTACCATAAAAACGTAGAGGGTTCTCTTCTGACAAAAGTTCCCCTCTAGAGAGAACAGAGCTTTACCATCAGTGCAATTTTGAAACATAGCCAATTTGGAACTGGAATATCAAATCTTTTTCATGCAATATTGTATTTCTTCCTACCCATGATGTTTTATTCTGCTTTTTTTCTTGGGAACTGCATCCATGAATTTTGGAAGTTGCTAACAAGCTTGTAAAATGAATGGGTAGTGGAGCTTTTTACAACACAACGTTCATTTACATTAATGAGCTGTGCTAAGAAAAGGGTTTTTAAAATAAATGAGACTCAAATACTTACCTGTGGCTTTCTGCAGTAAATAAGCCATCAAGATGCAACAGATCGTATGTTCGAGGATAAGTTGAGAATGCCTCACACCTAAAGAAGCAATATTAAAAAAAAATTAACCACTGAATCATATATTGAAATAAGTAGAATTTGCATCATGCATATGTTAAAATAAGGAATATGTCTGATGCATATAGTACAGGTTGATGTATGAGAGCAAGCACGCATTTTGTAGCAGAAAAATGTACAATTATGCAAAGATAGGAGGCTTCTAGAAAGATAGACCATGTTGCTCTGTAGGAGTAATCTCAATGATAATTGCATGAAGCAATAGATGGAATATGACAGGTTTCATAAAATATCAAAAAAAAATCGTTACATAAAATATCATTGCTATCAAAGTATCATTACAAGAATTTTACTACACTGAATGAGAGAGCATAAAATATGTTGAGCTGAGAGCCAGGTAGACAGGGTCATGAAAAAGATGGTTGGCATTATGAGCAAAAAAAGTCTTTGAAGTTTCAGATTTAGGATAGTCGCAGAGTGGTTGCACATTGGAATCGCCTAAAAAAGTAACTTAGTTAACAGAACAATCCCAGGAGAGGTTCATACATGTATTACAGTAAATTAGATTATCATAAATTCTGCTCCTTTCCAATTGTGCCACTTAACTCCAAATGAAAAAAATTAATAGAAGGACAAACCTTCAAAGATAAATCTGAAAATGAACTAAAATTTGTGACCGTACATTATGCTTCTAGGACTAGAAACCTTAAAGCAGAAGATATCTCATAGTGGAATACCATTGCAACTATGGCTATGAAAAATCCGCTTTTAGTCCTCCAATGATGAGTTATAGTGACCCTTGATTCCCATCAAAGTCAGCGAGAGAGAGTGAGAGAGATTTAACTAGCACCAAAAGGAGCCACTCCAAGAGAGTCTTGTATCAACAAAATCTTCAGAATTTTTTTCCATCAACATCCGGATCAGATGATATGGATCTTCTAAAGACTTGCATACATATAGATGCATCAGAATTTTTACTGTTCTTGATTCAGAGAACCAATTAAATGTGTCATGCATTGTTTCAATAAATATTGTTGCACATAAAAAAAAATGCAGAGCCATTTGAAATAGTTCTACATATGTATGCAACTTCATTTGAAATAGTTTTACATATGAATTTGTCTATATGCATGTATAAGTGATGTAAATATGTATGGCATATCAACTTACCAATCATGGTAGGTGCCAATCAGTCCCCTGTCATAGACCACACCAAGGGAATTTACTCCGTAAGAAGAAACAACGTTCATTACCCACACAGGAGAGTTGATAAGTGCTGCTGCAAACCCGCCGTACAATGTATTCATATCCATGATATTTCGAATTTTATCACTTCCGAGAGCAGGAAGCAAGGTCTTGTAGTGTTTCACCCTCACCTTCCATTTATTGTCATCGTGCTTGAACCCACCAGAGCTGCCACTTGGAACCATAGAGACACGCTCTGGAGTTATATGCAGCCGATTAGGCCATTTTGGAGTAGATTGTAGTCCCAATTTCTTGAAGTTTTGGCTTGGTGTAGTTATGCAAGAGCGGAGTGGAGTATACCATGCCGAATCAGGATCCATGCTGTCATCACATTTTGGTGGGTAAGATGCTGGAGTGCCATGATTATAACAGCTATTATCAGGAGATTTTTGCCACACAGCAATGTCATCCTTTTTATTGTACAATTTGAAACACATGCTTGCTAGCAACTTCTTTAATTTATCAAAATCTGCTTTCTGTTCTTGTACTGTGGTGTTCCACCCACGCCATCGGTTTTCGTAGTTTATAGGTGGTCCAGAGAGCACCCAGAAGCCACCAGGCCGAAGAATCCGGTGTATTTCTAGCAGGTAAATACCATCTGAACAATAATGGCTGATATTTAGTATGGTGTTTCAGTGTAAACATTTTAGATGTTAAAACTGGAAATCCTCTCTCGCTCTGTCACACACCCAAACATGCACATGTAAATTAAAAAAGATAAAAAGACACTGCATAACTACTTCATGGAAAATGGCAAGCACAATATAAAAATTATCCAGGTACCAAAAGTAAGATCCATTTGTACCTTCTAAACAAGAGAAATGAAAAGCAGAAAAACGAATATGCACCTACTAATTATATTGGCGGAGTATTTATGAGAAAGTTGAAACATTGTCAAGGACATGGATTATAGTTTTAGTTAAAGGCCATGGGAAAATGAAGAGAAGTGCATTTTATCATATTGAAACTTAGCATGGGACCATGCCAACTTGAAAAAAAGAAAAGTTAAGCATGTTGAAGATAATTTCTATATGCATGAAGCACAGATATTAGGCTCCCAAAAAAATATAAAATGGAATACCTTTCTCAACAAAAGGTTTAATTATGTTTAAGAATTGCTTTAAATGACCCATTACATAAATTTTCATTTTAAAAAAATGAAATCATATGTGCAAAACAACTGACAAAAATTTGACTTTCTTTCTTTTCAGCCAATGAGGTCGACAGAATATTCTTCTTCCCATTCAGATGCATAATGACGAGCATATAAGCAGTATTTTTCATTTAAGAAAATTTTTCATGACATCTCACACCTGCTTAAATTACTTTTTGGGATATGAAATTCCTTAGTACAGAGACAAGCATTCTTTCATGATCAAGTGAAATGAGAGGAAGGAAAATTACCAAATTCTGCCCATGGGATAAGGCATCTGGAGCAGTGAGCCATATCAAATGAATTGGACGGGAAAGGAAGACGTTGAGTAGAAATGATGCCTAAAATTGCTGGAATGCCACGTTCAAGGGCAAACTGTACTTGAGCCTCATGATTATCTCTAGGTGCAAGAGAAACAGTTAAAATTCCACGGTCTAACAAATCACCTCCCCAACTTGCAACCTATTAAAGCAAGTGAGCAATATGGTTAAATTTTGAACACCAAATATACATTTGACAAATGCGATTGGCAAAAATACAACATAATGGCCCTCCTGAGATATTGGAACCAAAAGCTTTCAGTGTTAGAAGATTCCATGCAACATAAACAAACTATGTTTGAAATATCTAAATGATTGATCCAAGCATCACAAACAACAACTGCTCATTGCCTCTACTAGAAGAATAGCATTATGAAATCTTTCCTTGCTGCAATATTGGATTCCAAGGATCCCAAACAATAACTGCTCATTGCCACTACTAGAAGAACGGCATTATAAAATCTTTCCTTTCTGCAATATTTGATTCCCTTGAATCTGTTCCCTTCCCATATTAAGCATGTTGAACCATACACATTGTAAAACAACTTTCACTTTTTGAATCTACAGCGAAGCTACTTAGACATATAAGCAGAAGCTACTTGGAGAAGATTTTCCTACCGTCAGTGACAAATAATGAACCACTAGAGAATTAGAAAGATTGTGTTGAGTTGTTAAGGGGGGTGTATTAGGGATATGCAGAGGAAACTAGTAGATTCAGCTGGACTGAAGCTTGGGAATTCATCAATTCAGGGAAGTGTGCCCACTCACTAAACCAGGAGGTCATGGGCACTTGGACTCACCCTCACCATGGCCATTATCTAAATACTTAGAAAAGGAATCTTTTGCACATACAAGAAGACCACAATTGGCATTCATAATCATAGTATACACAGAATAATCCAATGGGCAAGTAGAGTTGGAGCCAGCAGCATGCAATCTTATAGCTCGAAGAAACCATGGCAATCAAATGATGCATGGAAGTTTATTCCCAGGCATATATACATATACACATACATAAAACCATACATACATATATATTCATTTTAGAAAATATTAAAACAGGGATATAGGAAGAAAATAAGTGACTGTAGTGTTGGTTTGATTGCTGTTCCCACACAACTCTCCAACATAACATCTAACTTAACAAAAACCAAATTAGTTGCAAGCAGATATTGAAAAGCACAAAATATGGCTGGACAAACATGGTGAATACTTTATACTGAGAACTTTTAGTCGGTCAGAACTTACCCCACACCCAGTATCAATGGCAGTCCGGATAGTTCCATCTTTCATTCCCGGAATCAGTTTTTGCATCGAGTCAACATAGGCACCAACTCCATTGGGAAACATGGTGCCTCCGCCAGGGAAGAAAAATTTTTCACCTTCTTTCCTCAGCCAGTGTTGATTTGATTTCTGATTGTTTATCCAGTCATAAGGTACATTTCTGAACCATGTACATGAACAGAGCAACGTACTCATCATTTCACCAAGTAGTGAGATTAACACTTTCAAAGCCAAATATGAAGAAATTAAGGAATAAACTATTCAAGAGATAAATAAACAAATCAACAAGTTGAAAATAAAGATCAATAAATGATGGCGTACCTGTACCAGCACTCATCTCTGCTCTTTGGCCATCTGATTGGTGGCTTGTATCCATCAGGTGGAGGTACTAAGCATTCTTTCCTTTCAGTCATTGGCGGACAATGGCGTTCCATGAAACTAAGCCTGTAATTACCATATTTCTTCCATCTCTGCCCCCACAAAAGGCAAGATAAAAAATTAATAACAATATGCAACCTTCTTTCTAGCACAATAAAATTTCATAGGCACCAATAATTGCAGTAAACAATGTGGATATGCATCTCAGCAACACATATAGATTATTTACGTGGATGAAAGTGCACCATGTAAAGCTTCTTATCTTAGCTTACATGCAAAGATGCAGCATGCATATGCATCAAGATTAACAGTCCATTGGTATGTTTGCACGTAAAACGGAAGCTTTATATAACATCCTAGGGCAAGTTTTATCAGGAAATCCATGGAACAGGAAAAAGAAAAATAAGACTTTTCCATGGGAAATGAAAAGTTTTCCAGAAAATTATTTGTAAGCTTTCAAATTTGTTAATTTTCTAATGAAACAAACAATTAGACCATAAGATATTCCAAGAAAATCAGTTTTCCATGCAATTTTGCTTGGAAATATAACCTTATAGATTAAAAATATACAAAAGTTTGGTCTCTTAAAAGAGTAATTTCACATGAGAGATTCATATTTTAAGAAGCATAAAAGTCTCTGCACTGAATAATTTACAGCCAACAACCCTTTCCCATTTATTTAGGATTGTCTTAATCAATCCAATTGTTCTGTTCATATCCATCAAGGGTAAGTTTTGCTACATTGCAGTACTTATTAGAAACTTAATTTTTTAGTTTATTTACTCATCACCTTATATTGCAGCTTCTATTTTTCAAAGAAAACAATGGAAAGCAGAAATTGTATATACCTTAGGGTCTGTACATGGCGTGTAATCTTGATAATCACTACTACACTCAGGGAATGCAAGAGACTTAATTTGAAGAGGAGCCACTGCAGTTTCCTTGCGAAACTGAATCACTGGTGTCACATCCTTCTTAAAAAACCTGTTCTTTTCAGAGCAAAATATGCCCCCAAGATAGAATGAGAATCCACATAGTACTATAAACATTAAGGTCACAGGAACTATCCTGGAAGTTTTATCAGGATAAGTGGCCGGCTTAGAATCTTTGTTCTTCATTTTATGTTCTGGAATTAACAACCTGCAGGGAAGCAAGGCAAAATATCTTAGAATGTTATAAAGCAGAACCAAAAGCCTGGACCACTTCCAGTTAAAAATACAAATGCAAATAAACTGGATCATTGGTACATGCGGCAAAGTCTTGTCATCAACATGAAATGCTTCCAAAAACTAAAAGTCATCTAGGCCCAATTAAATAGAACAAAACAGACAAGGACAGGATGGGAAGGATTATGATCTATAAGGCAAATTGTTACGTTCAGCGGAGGCATCTAAGGAACACAAAATACCTTTTAAACACAACAATAATTAGGGAAAATATTGACTGAGTATGAAGTTCATGAATAAAATTATGTACAGAACTTCACAAACAAACATTTTCTCCTTAAAATGCAAGAAAAGAAGGGTAAAGATAAGCCAAACATAGTGCATGCAAATCCAAATCCATAACAACAAAACCAAGAGGAATGAATTGATAAGGAATAGTTTTAACATATTACCACGTAAACACTGCACCTTAGGCACGAGCACATAACCTACCTAAACAAGCTCGAGCATAACTCTGGCTTACAAATCATAATGTTGTCAAAACAACCTAGGTAGTTGATTAATTGTTAAACTCGACACTTAAATATTTTAATATCCATAATAGAAAGTAATTAAACAAGCACACAACTTTCATATCTGTGTCAAAAGTAAATAAAATGCCATAAACTTATAGAAATATATCCTCTTACTACAGCACAAGAAACAAGCACATTCAGCCAGAGAGACAAGACATTTATAAAAATGAAGAGCCCAGATCTGGAAAGGCAATCCCAAACAAAGAGCTCATTAATATGTTCTTGCAACTATTCTCTACATGAGATTCAAGATCACATGAGCTAGATCTATCAATTAAAAGAGTACTTGCCATTGTGCAAAAAATCTAAAAGTTCGACACTCAAGTTAGATTATTCTCCCTTTTTTCTCGGGGAGGGATTGCCTTCTGAGTAATTAGGATAATGAAAGAACTAGTGAAATCTTTTATGTGAAAGAAAACGTCAAATATACACTCATGGATGGATCTGATCACCCCATAGCAGAACTGAGATCCAATAACAGTAGATCTAATTACCGCACAGGTGAATCTAAGACTCGGGGATCCGACTTGGGGCAAAAAAAAATCCAATAAAAATAGACACTGAATTTAATTGTCCTTTTTCTTAATCTGCGCCCCGACAATTTTGAAAAAAAATCATAGATGTTATGACACGTAAGTAAGACCAAACATAAAATGAACTAACAGTCAATAACACTGCAACTCACCAAACTAAGAAAGAAACAATATAGATAAGGAAGCAACAGGAAACTCTACAGGTATAACAACTTCCCCAGATCAGAGAGGAGATGGATGGATCCAACGTCAAAGACACTAGTCAAATCAAAAAACTTCAAACCAAAGCTCACCAATTTAAATGATTAAAAATTAAAAGCGGAATGATTCAGGGCAAAGCAAACCTAAAAGATCGGTCAAATTAAATAGAAAAGTCTACTCTGTTCATGATATAAAACTCCAAGAGAGAGAGACAGACAGAGCCTATAAAATTCCAATTCCCAATCAAAATTCCACCAACCCAGTAGAAATAACACTAAAACGAAGTAAACACATCAAAAAAAAAAAAAATCCAATAAACAAGAAATTCCCGTCCGATTGCCCGAATCTCTCATTCCATCACGAATTAGACTCAAAAAACAGAAAAATCCAATTCGAGAAAAGGCTTATAAAACCCATTCGAACTCAAAACCCAGTCCTAAAACCCCAAGTCGATTTAAAAAATCCTGCAGACACAATTCTCAAATGCATCCCGATAATTCAATTGCTTATGATCCAACGAACTCCCTGTTACACCGACAAAACACCACAAATTCCAGGAACGGTTCTGCAAGACAACTCGAAATCGATCACTGAACCTAATAAATCCATCAAAAGAGGGGGAAAAAAAAAAGATGACGAATCTCCAATCAATCAGGGTTCCCTGCTCTAAAACTCCAGCCCTAACTGGATCGCAACCAGATCTAGGAGAGAATAAGTAGAGAAAAAACGAGAACGGGACGATAAAAGAAGCGCAGAACAGCAGTATCAGTGGTACTCTAGAAGAAAGAAAGTACCCCCAAGATCGCTCTCTTCCTCTCCGTCTCTATTCGCTCCCTGCTCTCTCCCTCTCTCTCTACCCCTTCTACCAAACAACGATGAGGGAGAGGATGGGGAATGGGGAGAGCGAGAACGGAGGTCGGAGCGCTTATATCAGAGGATCTCAAACTAATCGCAGCATTTTATATTGGAACCAGATGTTTACCTCCGTCCCTCCCTCGGGAGTTTCCAGCTGGCACTCGCCCCTCCCTCTCCCGAAGCCGTAGGAGAAGGAAAGGTACCGGAGTCTTGGTACGGTAGACCCTTTTTCCCCCCTAAGATCAAGAAAAATATTTATTGAAATATTTCTTTATTATTATATACAGTATATATATATATATAAAAAACTAAGTTTTGCCGTCTGAGTGTTGATGATGTACATAGATATATGTTCCGATTTCTTTTGTATACGATTCTACGTACCCAGCGTAAAAGAGTTGCCGCTGTCGGGCCTCGTGGGCCCTTCGTTTCGGGGCACAAATGGGTGCGTTGTCGGTGGCACGTAGAAATTTTTTTGGGATAAAAGAGCTGGTTGGAGGATCACAAGAAAGGAATCCCTCACGCGGCTTCAGGCTGGTTGGTTACTGTTCTCGAGCGAAGGGAGTTCCCCCATGTGGAAACTAAAATTTTCTATAAAACCAGAATGGTGTTTAATCTATTAATAATAAACAACGGCGTCTGGGCATTGGCCCCGCAAGTGGTACGGGCGTTGTCGGCGAGTCAACTCCGCATGTACTCGGATCCCGGCATTCGCAAATCCCGCGGAATTAATCCACTGTTAATCAATCACTCATCGAAATTACTTTAATGCTATTCACATTAAAATAAAAAAAAAATTATCAGCTTTTCCTGTATTGGTTAATTCTTTTACCGCATATCGTTGGAAGTAAATGTAGAATTATATTTTCATTTTTTTTTCCATTTTGCTAAAAAGATAGCAGCCTTAGTAAATAAATGTGATTTCTTCCTTTTAACAAAAAAATAGCACACTAAGAGAAATATGATAGCATTATTTGTTTAAAATATTACTTATCAAATAAAAAAGATATATTTTTAGTTGCCATAAATATTTGAATTTAAAAAGATATATTATTTTTGAACAGTTAAATAGTAGAAATATTGAAAAATGATCCTCATTTTTTGTAATGGAATAATAGAACAGTTACAAGTTAAACTCCAAACTTCAAATAAAGTTTGATGTTAAGTATTATTTAATCAGCTGATTCGATACGTCAAGTGTAGTTTTTTTTTTTTTTTTTTTAAATTTTTATTATAAGTGTAGCTTACCATTGTGGACTTGTGGGGGACGGACACTGCTTTCCGTGTCCAATCCCGTGATGGTCGCTTTGATTTTTTTTTTTTTTTTCTTTTATGCTTACCGTGTGGGGCCATTCGCTTATCGAATATTGATTCATCTTGGGAAGTTCCCTTGGACGGTTATCACGTAAAAAACGGAAGGCAAATCCCGATCAATAAATGTGCGAAGCTTCGAACCGGACGGTTCCAACGTGCAGCGTGTGTACCTTTTGCGCGAACGGAGGAAGCCCAATCCACCAACGAATGTAGTCAAGATTTCTGTAAACAATTAAAATCTGTGTAGATACGAATTTATTTTATTAAAAAAAATTAAATATTATATCTAAACATCATATTTGGATCATCAAAATATGCTTTATTCGATAGTCATTTGAAAATAAAAAACGATTCTATTGAAATGTCACCTCAATAACTACGTAGATATGATCCAATAATTGATATTAAAAAAAAATCAATTTAATTTATGATAATAAATAAAAAATATACTGTACGGATTATAAAGATTATAAGTGAATGATGATTCAAATTTATATAAAAAAATATTTTTTTTATATAAAATATTTTTAAATTAAAATTTAAAAAATAAAATTATAAATAAAATAAATAATATCTCATTTACATAACCAAACCCTGCAACACAAACCAAACTTAAACAGTAACATATCTATTCATTATTTGATACAACACTACTTAAATAATATATATTTAATTATGAGAAATATACATGATATATTTGCAATTAGTGTTGCAATGAATCAAAAATGCATTTGATAAGCAACGTGTTATATTTCTAGCTCTCGTGCATCGCATAAATTATATACTATGTTCTTAAATTTAACATAATAAATTTTTAGTTATTATTTTCTCTCGTAAAATGCAGTTATCAGTCCTTATCTGGCGTTCATGTGTCGGTGCAGGCCAGTCAACACTCGGCAATTACTTGTTAACCCCAGTCCTTCAAAATTATTTTCAAAATTTAACATAATAAATTTATAATTATTATTTTCTCTTAAAAATATAATTATTAATCTTCATCTAAAGTTCATGTGTCGGTGCAGGCCACTCAACACTCGGCAATGACTTGTTAACCCCAGTCCTTCAAAATTATTTTCAAAATTTAACATAATAAATTTATAATTATTATTTTCTCTTAAAAATATAATTATTAGTCTTCATCTAAAGTTCATGTGTCGGTGCGTGCTGGTCAACACTCATCAGCGACGTCTCCACCAATTCTTTCAAAATTATTCTATTGCAATAGGCCATTGTGGCAAGTCTTTTTACATAGAAAAAGCTAAAACTGTTTAGATTAAATAATTAGAAGAATAATAGTTGTTTTGAAAGGCATCAAAGTCTCAAGAGAAAAGAAAGCATTAGCGTCCTGTCACTGGGACGGCAATGGGGTAGCTAGGTTAGCACTGGGCGAGGCAAATGGTTTACTTCACATGATTCCAAAAGGTCCAAGGGCGTTTATAGTGAGATGGTCCTTGGTTACGGCGAACCACATCTGCTCATGATTGTTATTTCTCTGCAACTTTTACGGAGAAAGGAACCAGGATTGGCAGTTGGGTGGCAGTGGCAAGCCTACCCCCAACTACTTCTTTCATGAGACGGCAATCGTCATCCACTTGACCACACATTGGTCAAATTCGCAGTCTCTTTTGACGAAAATTTCAAAAATACGGCCAACAGCCACTAGATGGAATCATGGAAGTCTGGGTTCACCCATAGGTTGGTGGATCTTGAACTACCTCACTGGGAAGCAGAAAGTTTTCCACAAGTGCTATAATTGTAGCAAATTCTTATAGATCAAGATAAGTGATTGTTCTTTTTACTTGTGTGACTTTGATTTACATCAAATTTATATAGAGATTATTTCTAAATATTGAATCATGATTTTTTTTTTTTGTAATCTTAGAAACTTTGTGTTGGGATAAGTCGACCCTCAACTCAAGTCAATCAACTCCCAACATCCGACTCAACAAAGGTCAATTGATTGAATATACAACTCTGATTATGCATCGACTGACACCAACTCATAGTCGGCGAACTGATTGACATTCGACTACTACCGACCAACAGCAGAACAATCTCCGACTTGAGATCATCGGCATATCAGAACTATTAGCCGATGACCACTCAGACGTTCTATCGACATACTAAGATAACCGACATATAGCCGGCCAATCTACTTAACATGCTGTAATCCTTATGAACGGTTATTGACTATGTGTCACGGCAATTATTAAAAATTAACAACCCACTAACTCCACAATTATGGTCCGGTAATTTAGCGCCATAAAAAATGGGATCACGTGCTCGATGATTACATCAGATTCATCTATAAAAGGAGGGTAAGGAAACAATACTAGTAAGACATTTCTGGCCAGAGCTCTGCTACTCTCAATACTTAAATCTATTACTATTCATCAATTTTCGCTCTGACTTAAGCATCGGAGGGTCCCCACCGGACACAACTCCAGTCTGTGAGGATGCTATTTTGTAGGTACTCATTACCGACGATAGACAATAGGGAGTTGGTCACAACAGATTGGCACGCCAGGTAGGGGAACAAAATCTACAATTAATCATGTCGAAAATCAGAGCCCAACTTTCAACCGGTTTGGCGAGACACTCTTCCCATCGGGAAGATCCTCCTCCTCCATCTTCGGTAGCAGAGCCTAGTTCCTCGCATCCTGTGGTTACCACGGACGTACAGATTGCTGCACTTATGCAGCAAATGAATGTGCTGATGGAGGCTGTCAAAAGCCTCCAACAATAGCAAACCCAGTAGCAGCAGCAACTGCCGGTGGAGTAGTCGGTGGCACAGTCAGTGCCATCCAAGCACAGCCACTGCCCTCCACGGCGGTCACCTTCTTCCTTCCCAGAGCGGCCATCTCAACACTCCCATCGAGACGAACGACCATATTCTCGATACTCTCACCGTACCACTCACCACTCGCGGTATTACCCCTCTCCTTCCCGTCTTTACAGTGTTAAGAAGGGGAAACAGTCGCGGATGCCTTCTGCTTCTCCTTCAAATTCATCGAGAGGTTTCACCCTCGGAGTCTCTCGGCAACGATGGTTGGACGACTATGAATGCAAATTCTGAAAAATCGAGCACCAACTTGTCCGGCTTCAAGTGGAAGATCAGAAATCCTCCAGTGACTATGACTTCCACACCACCCAACCTCTCTCTCGACACATCTTGGACGAGCTGATCCCGTCTCGCTTCAAGATGCCATAGGTGAAAGTATGCGACAGCTCCACCGACCCAATCGATCACTTAGAGAGCTATAAAGTTCTCATGATGATCCAAGGAGCAACTGATGCCCTCTTATGTATTGGTTTTTCGGTAACACTTCGAAAAGCTGCTCGAACCTGGTATTCCGAACTTCAATCGGGAAGCATCGATTCATTCGAGCAGCTCGAATATTCCTTTATGGCTCACTTCAGCACTAGTCGAAGGCCTTCACGAACATCCGACAGTCTCTTCTCAGTCAAATTAGGAGAGACTGAGACTTTAAGAGACTTTGTGGTCCATTTCAATACGGCCACACTTGAGGTCATCAGGGATCTCAAGGAAGATATGGCCATACTGGCCATAAAGAGGGGTCTGAGGAGATCTAGGTTCTCCTACTCTTTGGACAAAACTCTCCATCGAATATATTCTGAACTTCTCGAATGTGCGTACAAGTACATCCGTGCGGATGAGATTGCTTTTGACTGATGCCAGACAGAAGGCAAAAGTCAGAAGAAGAAACAGAAGAAAGATAGAGCTCCGACCGAATCAAGTCAGCCACACTCTAATAAATGAGCTTCACCTCAATGACAGAATCTAAAGCCGAACTATGGTCCAAAATCAAACTACGATAGGTATGACTTCTATACTCCTCTCTCTGCTCCTTGTACACAGATTCTTATGGAGATCGAAGAAACAAAATACTTACGACACTCCCCACCAATGAAGGTGCCCTCGAAGAACCATGATCGAAGAAAGTACTGTCGGTTCCATCATGACCATGGTCACGATACCGAACAATGCATCCAGCTCAGGGACAAGATAGAGACCTTGATCTGATGAGGCTACCTTGAGAAGTATCGAAGAGATCTGCCGAATCAACCTCCTGCCGACCGACGACCTTAGCCACAAACTGAGGAGGCTATCAATAATCAGCCGACTGCAGGAGTGATCAACATGATCTCTGGACGACTGAATTGGAGGGCAACTTCTGAAGAAAAGTCGATGAAAAGACGACGACTCAATGATATAATAACTTTTTTGAAAGAGGATGTTTAGAGAATTCAAACTCTCCATGATGATGCTGTTATTGTTTCGACAACAATAACAAATTATGATGTAAAAAAGATTCTTGTAGATAATGAAAGTTTGATTGATATTTTTTTTACTCGACTTTCTTTCAAATGCGACTACCGATTGATCAACTCAGAAGAATCTCGACGCCATTGATCGATTTTATTGGGGATGCTGTGACTGTAGAAGAAAAAATTTCTCTCCTCTTAACCACAAAAACTGAACCATTGCAGAATACTATTTTTGCGACATTCATGGTTGTTCGAGTTTCTTCGGTCTATAATGCCATACTCGGATGACCTAGCCTTAATACATTGAGAGCGGTGGTCTCAACATACCATTTATTGATCCGATTTCCGATAAAGAATGGAGTCGAAGAAATACGTGGAGACCAACAGTTAGCCCGACGCTGCCTCTTACTCTCCACTCAAAATAATAAATCTGAAGACCCTCTATTCACCGACAAGTTGGACCAAAGAGAGAATCAGGAGAGGGGTGAACCAACTAAGTAACTAGTTTCCATCCCACTAAAAAAAAAGATCCAGAAAAGACGGTCCAAATTGGATCGCAGCTGTCTGATCTGATACGACAGCAATTAATAAATCTATTAAGAGCAAACGCCGACATCTTCGCTTGATCAGCCATCGACATGCTAGGCATCTCTCCAGATGTAATAACTCATCGACTCAACATCAATCTAAATGTCAAGTCGGTGAGACAGAAGAAATGACCTTTTGCCCTCGAAAGACAAAAGATCATTGATGAAGAGGTCGACAAGCTCCTCGCAGCAGACTTCATCAGAGAAGCTACTTATCCTGATTGGCTTACCAACGTGATAATGATGAGGAAGGTTAGTGAAAAATAGAGGATCTGCATCGACTATACAGATTTGAATGAAGCTTGTCCAAAGGATAACTTTTCATTACCGAAGATTGACCAACTGATTGATGCAACTTCAGGCCATCGACTTTTAAGCTCATAGATGCCTTCGTCGGATATAATCAAATTCAGATGGTGTCTGAATATGAGGAGCACACAGCCTTCATAACTGATAAAGGCATATATTGTTATAAAGTGATGCCTTTTGGTTTGAAAAATATCGAAGCCACCTACCAACGGCTTGTCAATAAGATCTTCAAAGCACAGATCGGGTGAAACATGGAGGTATATGTGGATGACATGCTGATGAAAAGCTTCCAAGCTTCAGAGCATGTTCGGGACTTGGAAGAAGCCTTTAGCACATTTTGACAACACCTGATGAAGTTGAATCCGATTAAGTGTGCGTTCGGGATAACTTCTAAGAAATTTTTTGGATTTCTTGTGTCACAACAAGGAATAGAGACTAATCTTGAAAAGATAAAAGCTATCATCAACATGAAGCATCCGAGCTCCAAAAAGGGATACATCAACTTAATGAAAGAGTTGCCGCGCTCAGCCGATTCATTTCTAGGTCGACTGAAAGATGTTTGCTTTTCTTCAAGACTTTGTGACAAACGAAGGACTTTTCATGGTTGGATGAATGCCGATAGTCCTTTGAAGACTTAAAAAAATACTTGATCTCTCCGTCTCTGCTCATAAAATCAAAGGTCGGAGAAACACTGTATCTCTATTTGGCAACTTTGATTGAAGCGGTCAGTTCGATGCTCATCCAAGAAGATGAAAACTGAATCCAACGATCGATCTACTACACCAGTAAGGTACTATACAATGCCGAAGTGAGGTATTCAAGAGTGGAGAAGATGATCTACGCTCTGATTATATCATCATAACGGCTTCATCCATACTTTCAAGCACATCCGATTGTGGTCTTGATCGATCAGTCGTTGAAGGTAATATTGCATCGACCTGATACTTTAGATCGAATGGCAAAGTGGACAGTAAAACTTAATAAATTTGACATACAATATCGTCCACGTCCGTCAATGAAGGCGTAAGTTCTAGCCGACTTCATCGTTGAATGTACAGTATCCGATAATAAACCAGAGAATGAAACTGATGATACAATAAAGCAGATCGTGACTTTCGAATCCGACCTAAAGTTGACTTGGGTGTTGCACATTGATGGAGCATCTAATGCGCAGGGCAGTGGAGCAGGTCTCATTTTTACAAATTTTGAAGGAGTGGTAACTGAATATACTCTTCGGTTCAACTTCAAAGCATCGAATAATTAAGCCGAATATGAAGTACTCTTAGCTGGCTTGAAGATTGCTAAGAAATTTGACATCGATAGTTTGAAGGTCTTCACCGATTCGTAATTAATTACTGGACAGATCAATGGCAAATTTGAAGCCCGAGATCCAATCATGATGAAGTATCTTCAGAAGGTGAAGGATCTTATATCAACCGTGAAATACTTTAAGATCTTTCACATTCTAAGAATTAAAAATGCTCGAGCCGACATACTCTCCTGACTTGCAACTACTTTTAATTCACTGGGTCGGACATTCGTTGAATATCTCGAACAGTCGAGTATCGACAAGGTTGAGGAGATATTACAGCTCACTGTTGAACCAAGCTGGATGGATCCAATCGTCCAGTACTTAACAAGTGGGACTCTTCCTATGGATCTCTCAGAAGCCAAACAACTCCGATGGATGGCCTCTCAATGTATTATGATGAATGATCATCTCTACAAAAAATCATTCTCTCTTCCTTTACTAAAGTGTTTGGGACCAACAGATGTCGACTATGCACTTCGAGAAGTTCACGAAAAAATTTACGAAAATCACTTGGGAGGCAAATTATTAGCCTACAAAATCTTGTGACAAGGATATTATTGGCCCACCATGAAGAAAATTGCAGCTGAGCTTGTCCGAAGGTGTGAACCATGCCAGAAATATGAGAATATCTAACACCAACCGGCCAGCTAGCTTACATCAATTGTTGCACCATGGCCCTTCGGACAGTGAAAAATTGACATACTCGATCCTTTTTCCTCGATATCTGGTCAGAAAAAATTTATTGTGGTTGCTATCGACTATTTCATCAAATGGGTAGAAGTGAACCTCTGGCATAAATTATCGAAAGTAAGATAGAAGAGTTCATTTAGAAATCAATCATATACAGATTCGATTTGCCACACATCATCATCACTGACAATGATCGACAATTCGACAATCAAAATTTTAAAGAGTTCTGTGCGAAATTCTATATTACGCACAAACTCACCTCAGTCGGCCATCCACAATCAAACGAAGAGGTGGAGGTAACCAACCAAATGATTTTGCATGGACTTAAGACCCGACTGAATGAAGCTAAAGGCCTATGAGTAGAAGAACTATATCCGATCTTATGGATATATCGAACAACTCCTGATGGGAGAGTCACCATTCAATTTGACCTACGGAACGTAAGCGATGATCCCACTCAAGATCGGATTGTCATCAACAAAGGTCGAACAATACAGTGAGCCAAATAATTTCAAATGTCAAAGAGCTGATTTAGATCTACTCCCAGAAGTCCGACAGCAAAGAGTAGCCCGGTACTATAATGCAAGAGTCAAATCGAAGGTCTTTTGATCAGAAGACTTGGTCCTAAGGAAAGTAGAAGTCTCAAAATCTTTGGATCAAGGAAAGCTATCTCCAAATTGAGAAGGACCTTACAGAATAGCTGAAACACTCAGATCGGACGCATATCGACTGAAAATACTTGAAGGGTTGACTATTCTCTAAACATGAAATGCCGACAATTTAAAGATGTATCATCAATAAAATCATCCATGTATATATTGTTCAGAATAAAATACAGAATTTCAGAATTTTAAAATCACAAATCTCGATCGACTTCCATCAATCATCTACTATATATCGGCTTTCACTTTAAAAGCCGAACTATTGACTATATTTCAACACAGAATTTATCTCAATTTTTCATTGTAAAAATCGACATTAATTGCATCAGCTTTCATTGTAAAGGCTGTCGTACCGACTATGTCTCGATATTGAATATATTTCGATTTTCCACCGTAAAAGTCGAGTACCGACTATGTCTCGATATTAAATATATTTTGATTTTTACTGTAAAAGCCGATCATAGTCGCAAGACTAGCATGCCGACTTAGTCTTACCTAAGTGGAATATTATGCCAATACAATCAAAGTCGGATTGAAATTATACCGACTTGGCTATGGCTAGTCGAAGGATATTCGGCTTGCAACCGATTATCAAATGACATGACGTACAAACTGATTAATCATCGAACTCAGGGTATTTGACTTATTATTGTTTATCCTAATTGTTAAAGTATGTCAAAAAGAACTACATGACTAACAGGTGATTCAACAAGTTTCTATCGAACGATCGGTTTGCCGATTAATGTTCGGTAGTTAAACAATTTGCATTGCAGACAAGCACAATCAGACAGAAGTCTTAACTTAATTTTTTTTTATTCATTATGAAGAGGTTATAAAATTGGATCAAAGTCTGATTACAAAAAGAAAACAAAACTACACTGATCAAATTTTATCACCGTCCTTATCTCTTTGCTCTGGGGTAGCTTCGGGGATTTGGATGACTTCTGGTGGTGGTGGTATCGGTGTTCTTCTTTCAGCCGACACTGCGTCTTCTTCAGTAGCTTCGTCTTTCGATCCTGGAAGAACGATGCTGCTCAAGTCGAGGTTCGGATATAAAATCTCGATCGTGTCTCGACCGTCTTCATACCCGGCACAGTAAGAGACGAATCCGCCTTCGAGGATCTCTTCCTTGAATTCTTTCAAATTCTTGAAGTCTTCGATTGCTCGACTTAATGCCTCCCTCGCCGACTCTGCTTTTGCCTTCGCCAGCTCAGTATCGGCTTGTGCCAACTCAGCATCGGCTTGTGCAGAAGACGACTCTTCTTCGGCCAGTGCCAATCTTTCAAGACTGGCCCGATGTCATCCATGTTCAGCTTCGAATTCAGCAATGCATCCGTCTCGTTCCCGTCGAAGCCGGTGGATGGAGTATTTATTGCTCTAAATCTTTGACTCAAGAGCCGAAATATCTGGACGAGCTGACTCAAGTTCGGCTCCAGAAGATTTCAAGTCGTCAGTTAATCGGGAGATCTTCTGCTGAAGCTTGGCCTCCTGGTCAGCTACCGACTTAAGCTGCTCAAGGGCAGCCGCCTTCTCAGCATCAGCGATCGCCACTTTATTCATCCACGACCGACGGAAGTCATCAAATTTCTCCTAGCTGACTTCCAAAGTAGACATGTCATGGATCAACTGCAAATAGAAGATGAGTCGGATTAGATATATATATATAAAAAGAAAGAAAGAAAATGGCTTACCCCGACTATCATCGGATAGAAGGATGAGAACATCTCGGCCACTGTCTTTTTTCTTCAACTCTCCCGATCAGTCGGAAGAATTACGGCATGGAGAAGCCGCTTGGCCAATGTCGGGTTGATTAGGGCCAACTCATCTCCGAGCACTACAAGGTTGAAATAGACTGTGTGGCCCTCCGACGCTGCATCATCCGTCGAAGTCATTAAAGCTTTTTTTCGATCTCCTATCAGCGGCTCCACATTTAAAGCGCGAAAAAATTTGAACTAGATTGTGTCAGAGAAACTCCTATCGAAGAAGCAACCAGCGCAGCTGCTGACTGCTCAGGTTCAACTGCAACCTCTGCTTCGACCCGAACCTCCTTGATTGGTGGAACTACCGACGTTGCTGTGGCAGCTCCCTCTCTCACCACCCCTTCTGCAGATGGCACAATGGGAAGTGCTGTTGGAGCTGACAGTGCCAGGACTGGCTCAAAAATCGATGGTGCCTCAAATTCCTCAGTCGGCATTGAAGCAGCAGTTCGAGCTTGTATTGAAATAGCATCTCGAGCTTGCATCGAAGCAGTAGCCTGACTCGACGTTGAAGCAATAGCTGGAACTTGCGTTGAAGCAGCAACTAGAGCCTGTGCCGAAACTGTAACTTGACTCTTCTTCGATGGTCGGAAAGGTCCATCGAAGAAGAGCAAAACTAATTATTAGTTGGACTGAATTTGGTGCCAGTTGAGCAGGGCAGAGACTGTAGTAGTCCAAAATATTTCGGACAAACTTCAAAATTAAAAATTAAAAATTCACCCAAAGATCTTCGACATAGAAGGCCACCTAGCCCGAAGGAGGGGCATTCACCCGACCATCGGAACCAGAGGCAAAAAGCTGATACTGCTCTGGGATGCGATATTGCTCCCGGAGCCATTCGACGTTCGGTTTCAAAAGTGAAGAGGCCTCCACTTTCGGGCCCAATGGGGAGTTGCTAGTTGGATTCTCCGACCGATCGTCTCAAGAAGAGGAATCCCTAGCCATTAAAAAGAAAGAGGCTAAAGGAGATGAAGTACAACTCAAAAAAGACAACGGACTTAACCTGAAACTCAAAAGGGAAGACGAGGAAGGAAGAACCTTCAAACACTGGAATGATCCTTTGGCAAAGCTTCCACAACGAAAGAGACAAATAAAAAGTAAAAGTTAGCTGAAAGCGACCCTATATATATAGGATCCCTCAACGGTCAGGATCGAAGCACTCAAACCAAGATCTTGCCAGATATTGACATGTGGTGACATCTGCGTCAACTATTGATCGGACGGTTCGACACACCTACTCCAGATCGAGCCACGTCACCGCTATCTGCGTGAACAGCTCCGACCCAATGATATTCAGACACGTGGCAAAGATCTATTAGTCAGAATCATATCGTCCGGCATTGATTCACCTTTCTGAAATGATATCTGATACTGACATCTGATATCGAATCATCCTGTCAGTGTGACAGTCTAATGATAATTCTGTACTCACCGAAACGACAAAAACAGCCGACGCTCATATCCTGAAAAAGCTAGCAGCCAAATCAGAGTTCGATATGACATGAAAAGACTCCCTTCGTCCAATATGACAAACCACTTGGTGGCACATGTCGGATCACCTTAGACTTGAGAGTGGGGAGAAACTATTGGGGTAAGTCAATCGACCCTCGACTCAAGTCAACCAACCCCCAACATCTGACTCAACAAAGGTCAACCGACTGAACATACAACTCCCACTATGCATCGACTGACGCCGACTCATGGTCAGCGAACTGATTGACACTCGGCTATTACCGACCAATAACAGAATAATCTCTGACTTGAGACTATTGGCATATTAGAACTACTAACCGATGGTCACTCGGACGTTCTATTGACATACTAAGATAACCGACATGTAGTCAGTCAATCTACTTAACATGCTGTAACTGTTATGAACGGTTATCGACTACATATCACGATAATTATTGAGAATTAACAATCCACTAACTCCATAATTATGGTCCGATAATTTAGCGCCATAAAAAGCGGGACCACATGCTCCACGGTTAGATCAGATTCATCTATAAAAGGAGGATAAGGGAATAGTACTGGTAAGATACTTCTGGCCAGAGTTCTGCTACTCTCGATACTCAAATCTACTATTGTTCATCAATTTCTGTTCTGACTTAAGTATCGTAGGGTCTCCGTCGGATACAACTCCGGTCTGTGAGGACGCTATTTTACAGGTACTCATCACCGGCGATAGGTGACAGAAAGTTGGCCCCAACACTTTGTTATTTATGAAACTTGAAAAAAAATTCACTTAACCTGAATTGCCAAGGATCAACTACCAATAAATGTAAAAGTGCAAGGTTTGGAATGACATACACTTCAACTACAAGATATGGTAACAAATGCTAATACATTCAGGTGATCTTGCTTCAATAATGAATCATTCATGTTTGGTCGGATCGTTGGCCATTTGTAGTCGAACTGCCCCTATTCGGATGATCAAGTTAGAAAGATGATCATCCTGGATGACATAATGTTGGAGGATCAAATGCAGTCGGAGGGTGGTCATATTGTGGTGATAAGAACAATGCAACTGTGGCAACAGTGGTGAAGACATGATCACTCGGCAAGGAGGTGTAGCACGCTGGAAACCAACTTTTGTTACCATCTAATTTGCTTGATGATTTTGCCGAGGATGGTTGGTGCAATCGACAAAAATGATAAAGCAACATGTCATTAGCAACAAGACCGTTAATCTATCGTATCTCAACCCTTGGCAAATCTATGGGGATCTTTTTGGGTCTAGGTTTGCTACTCTCCCGATGAATGTAGATTCATTGAGCTCAAAAGTACAACAATCAAATAGCCCTTCACCAGCAACGACGAGGGGGTCTCCAGAAACCAAAATGTCGATGGAGAGGTGGTATCATAGGAGGTGTCTCCGACCTCTACAATGAAGGCTCCTTCATCTAGGATACGTAAGGCTATAGTGGGATGCACTACTTCGACGAAGCCGTCAATGTTCTGCTTTTAGGTTATGCCTTCCTCTGCTGTCTCTATTGCTCCTCCAATGTCGGATGTGGAAAGTATACATGGCTGTGGACTCTGGGCTTTGTGGTTGCAACTCGATCGCATGGCCGTAAGGCTATGGCCGAATAGAGGCCGGATGGCCAGCCACCAAACCCTGAGCCATCTAATTTGTAGTCCTCGGCCATCGCACAATCATTGCTTCAAGATTTATGCAATTTGATGAATGAGAGAATTTGGATTGCTTTGAGATATGTGTGAAGCGAACCGGCAGAGGATGTGGAAGAAGATCAATCCATTTTTTGCGAAGATCCAATCCAAACCCGATTGGCAAACACCTTTAGACGCTCTCGACCACATCCATAGATCTGACATGGAAGCTTAAAAAAAGCTGAGTTACAAGCAGTTTTTACTTGCCGACAGCTCCAACTGCCATCATCAGCACTTTCTTCATTTCTTTCAAACTTCGCCATCTTTGCCAACTCCTCCGTGAGCCCCACAGCATTACAGATTCAGAATTAATTCACCCCAAATGAAAATAAAAGTTAAAAAAAAAAAAAATGATACATTTCCTTCTCTTTATACGATTTATTTATTTTTACTTTTTTTGGTAGCCGTTATAGCTTCTAGATCCCGAGATTCAGTAGGTTTCCTTCCAAATAATCTCCGTAAACAAATCTCCAGTAACCTCACAGGACCACATTTCTACTTGTTCCTTTGTACTTATCCCTTGCCGCTCTCTCTTTTTATATCATGAGCAAACAACGCAAGAAGACGAGTTTGGGGTCTGAGAATAGTGTCCTCGCATCCCCACAAAGGATGAAACAGTAAAGAGAAGGCATTTAACTACACAATGTCACAATATAACATGGGGGATGGGGCCGGCTCATTGGCGGTGGCGTCGGTGCTCCTATGAAATGGTATTATTGATTAAGGAACATCGGAATCATTTAGCCATGTTTATTGAAAGAATGCTTCCGACCTAGCACAAGCATTGGCTCCTTCAAAAACCATGTCTGATATGACCTAGTGGTGGGTAGCTGAATAAGAAGGACTTGATTTGAGGGGTATAAATGTTGATAGATTTTGAGCCCCCATAGAAATTAACATCTATGCAATTAGGTGCTGTTAGATTTATCTCCTTTATTAATTTCATTGTTATTAAAATTTAAAGTTAATGTATAATTGCTAATTAAGGAGTGAACCATCATTATTGGCCAAAAAAAAAAAGGATGGAACTCTAATTCTTGTTATCTTTTATGCGATGCCAATTCTGAAACCATTTCTTATCTATTAGTTAAACACCCATATGCTGCTAAGACTATCATGGTTTTCTTTGAAGCTGTATCTCAACATTAGCGGGTGGGCCAAGGATATCAAAGATATATGAGCAGCATGAAGATCAAGAAAAATTAAAAGGGATATAAGATTGGAATGTGATTAATTAGTTGTGTTAGTGTATGGACACATTTGCTTAGAGCGCAACTCTCATATTTTTCTGTGAAAAATTATTTTTCACTAATTTCACTTTATACAAAGTAATTTATTCTAGAGATGGCAATGGATAGGATATAGATAGGATCGGTCAATATCCGTATGCATCCTGTAATTAAAAATCTCATATCCATATCTCGCTTGGTACCTACCTCGGTTGGGTCGAGTCAAATATGATGCAGGTTGGATAAATAAAAAGGGACAGATCAAATCGGATAAGGAACTCATTATACAAATATTATGAAATAATTATAATTTTGAAAGAGAGAATTTAGATTAAAATTGTATCCGGTTGAGTTTGAGGTGGGATATATCGCTTGCCATACTATACCCGAACTCGCATCGGATATTTGATCTAAAAGCTATATACATTCAGGATTTAATCGGATTGGATAAAATCTGTCCCATTTGAATTAGATCAGATACTCGATGAGTTGGCTAAAATCATCATTTCTAATTCATTTATTCTATAAATGGGAGGCCATTTGTAGTGAGAAAATAAAAAGAAGCCATCGGATCATTTCTCAGCACATTCATTCCCCAATGCCAAATCAGCAAGTCAAATTGTCTCTATTTTGTTGTTTTGAAGTATGTGTATCATCTTCTCAAAATGCTTATAATCTGCATGCTTAAACCTTGTAACTTCATTAGCCGCAATAAGCTCGGAGGAAACCTTTTCACTTCCTCTCTGTTTCCATAAAAAAAAAATATTTACTATATCTTGTTTATTCATGACTTGAAAGGATTATGCATTGCTCTCCCAACACAAGATTTAAGATATATAGAGCCATGTCATGCAGGAGAACAATGGGTACATTTCTTTCCCCCCTCTCTATTGACACATATACCACATGACATTTTCTTCAAATCACATCATCCATGAGGCAATAAGGTCACTTACCTTGCACCGCATAGAGGTCAAAAAATAAGAACAAGTTATTATCGATTATAATTATCCGATATCCATTTGTCCAATCTTCCCCTCTGTTAAGATTTAATGCTTTGAGATTCAGCCCACATTGAGCCCACAGTGAGGTTCGTGGCGAAAAACGGAGTCCAACGAGACCAAGATCACCCCAAACGGAGCTCGGATGGAAGAGATACGAGCATTTAAAGTCGTCACGAGATCCGAGGCGGTGAAGGACCGCTGGCGGTGGGCCGGCGCAGCGGCGGCGGCGCGCGGCCCAGGCGGGGCCAATGTGCGGGATGCACGACCCAAGCGCGCGGCCCAGGCGGACGGGCGGCCCAGTCGGGTGCGCGGCCCAGGCAGGTGCGCGGCCCAGTCGGACGCGCAGCCCAGGCGGGCGTGCGGCCCAACCCGTGCGTGGGCTCGCATGCGGGCGCGGCCCAAGCCTAGGCACCTTGCCTGGACCTGTACCCCGATCCACCGTGGATCGGGCGGTCCTCGATTGGGTCTGTGGACCGTATGGGCATTTCCCACGTATTTTTCACGGTCCACGGTACTATTCCATAGACCGAAGTGCGATCGGAGGGCGTGGGTTGATCTAGTTCTCGATCTAATGGTCCAGGTCCTTATATGGATTGATTAAGGAGTCTTAAACTTAATCTAATTGGATTTAAGCTCTTTAAAAGGGCCTGTGGAAACAGAGTGGTCTGATTTTGCCGGAGGACGTGCCGTATGGAGCCGTATGGAACCCGAGAGAAGAAAGAGAAACTGAAGCGCTGAAAGAGAAGGAGTAGAAGGCTTCTGGACAGCGAGCGTCGGTCACTTCAGGGGCTAAGGGAGTCTTCCAAGAGAGAGAGCTTTTATGAGGAAAATTTCAGGTGAGAGAGAAATTGGATATACGAGGGTTGAGGGTGAGATCTCCTATTATAATTTTTTTTTTTTATAGTGAAGTTTGCATGTCTCGTGAAGACGAGCTTTTTTGTGGCTGATCTACGTATTTTGATTGTTTTGTTTTGTTTCTTCTTTCTTCCTGATGCATCGCGTGGTACTGAAAAGATCTTGAAAAGTGGTGTTCTGGCCAGACATTCACCCAATACCCTTCAAAAAAGTAAAAAAAAGAGAAAATTTTGAAATCTATTTTCTTGATGTATTCACTAATGAATGGTATGTAAAATAAGCACTATTTCTAACCTTCTACAAATTTAATCCAATAAGCATGACTACTAATTACTCGATCAACAATAGCACCTCTGAGTTGATGTTGTATCACTGTGTCTCACAATATATAGAATAAATCAATAAAATATCATCAGTATACCAACATTTTCTCACCAAATTTTCCTAACCAATTTTATGGATGCTATTTCTGTGTTTTTGGCAGAATGCCCATACCCATCTACGATTGAGCTTTTGCACCCGCCATCATCCACATGAAGGTGTCTCCATGGCCATGGGAGCTATCATTAGTGCTGCTAATAATAGAGGGTAACTTTATTTAGCTAAAGGGAGGAGATAAGGGACAAAGAAGAGTCTGGCGTATCTTTAATTTGATGTTACCCACACTGGCCCTCCATTTCATGTCATCTTTCGTTGTTAGAGAAACAAATGGATTAGAGCGGTGGTCGCGCGTGGCCGCCTTCATGTGCTTCCATGTGACTTTGGCCGGCACGAGACTTACGGTATCACGTTCGTGGCGGTTGGCCCCGGACCACCTTGACAGAGACCCTGACACGGTGTGCTAGAGAGGGGCTTGTCCGTAGGTAGCTCAAAATCTTTTGCCATTGGAGGAACCTTTCATCCATGGGGGAAGAGAAATATATATATATATTATAATAAATTACATTTGATAGCTAACAATCTATTTAAATTATTAATAATTTAATATGATCATTTAGATTACTGTATTTGATATGCTTTTTAGATAATAATTCAGATTGTCTTGGAGAAAGATAGCTATCCAGATTATCACTTTTTTGATAATATTGTAATAAAAATTTTAGATAAAATTATCTTTAAAAAAATTACATAAAATCCATTGTCCAACCCTCTCCTTCACTCTCCTCTGCATGCGCCTCCGACCCACGGCTCCATTTTTTTTTTGCTTGCCCACGGCTTCTCCATCCTTATCCCCCACTACCCCTTCATGGCTCCTTTACGCTCGTCTCCACTATTCCCATGGCTCCATATGTGCTTGCCTCCTTTCTACCTCCTCTCCAGTGCCTGCTGTTTTTCACACCTTTCGTTTCGTCATTTTTTCGTATCACTACCATACCTACATCACTCTCGTTACTTCTCACGAGAGAAAAAAAAAGAGCACAAAGATAGTAATCAACATTACTGATAATTTAATGATGACAATCTATTTTAAAAATAATTTATATTATTTTTTAATATTACTTGATGATGCACCAAATGCAATCTTAGATTTCAAGGGCGTGTCCCTTTGCTTGCATATGTTTTAATTACTTGGTCATATTTTTTATTAGTATAGATGGTTTTCCAACTTGTTTGCTGTTCATCATGTCCATGATTCTTTATAGTGTATCACTCAATTAGAAATTGATTTAGATGCAGTTTTTGATGCAGCATCATGATGCCACCTCATTCTTGATCAATTTGCGGGTAATTCGGTCATATGCTTACAACATAATCAATTTGAGGTACGATCTCAATTTTTCTATTGCTTGGCTTGGCCGGATTTGCAACATATTTCAGTCTATTCGAGGAGCAAGATATGGTTGTCTGTTCACTGCAAGCTTGTAAGAACCGATTAATGCTTGGATTTAGATAGTTTAGTCTTCGGATTTAACCATATTGAAGTGACAACAGAAGGGTGGTGAACTATAAGGAGAAAAGAGTTCTATCATTCTATATGGGGATTGAGTGAAGAAGTTTTTGAGTAGAATAATTAGTATTACCGTAAGGCTCTATAGGTGAGATCGGCAATGAACCGAGTTGAAGAACCAAGAGTTGCATCGATATGAACCGCAAGTCAAATCTATAAAAGAAATCCTAAAATTATAGGGTGTCATCCAATTTAGGACCCTCCGATGTTTCAATCAGTCGGAGCCTTGAAAACAGATAGTGAAAATTGAGAAGTAGAAAGTAAGAAATGAGAGTTTGAGTAGAGAAAAGTAGAGAGAACTCTGATTTTTCTTGAGAAATTTAGTAGAGTTTGTTTCTGTTTAGATTTAGTTTGGACTTACCTTGACTCGACATGACTTACCTTCTAGAGAGCACGTTGTCTCCCTTTTATAGAGGGAGCTTGTTTAGGCCTTAAGGAAAGGCTGTTAGGTCATTAGAGATCTGTTAGGTCATTAGAGATCTATTAGGTCGTTGGATTATTGTAACAGAATAGTCAGCTGTGCAAAGATTGTGGGATGGTTGCCCATATGGCAAATGAGCTGAAATACAATTGAAGGACAGTTACAACTGAGCTGGATGACGGCTGTTTGATAACCATCTATACTTCTAAGGGCGTGTCAGTAAGAAATCGATGTGAAATAACTTATATCAGTAAATATCTGAACTGGGCATCAAGCCTGGAGTGTCAGTAATCAGGTCGATCAGAAATCGATGTAAGCTGATTCGATTGAGAAAGATCGGCAGACAATCGAGGTGAGTGTCCTGCTTATTAACAGTTCTGGACTAAGCCGTTTAGCGGATAATATTGAAGACGGTCTCAGGCCAATGTTACTTGAGAGGACTTTTATCTCAGATAATTATCTGATGCCATCTATCTAGATGCTGATGAGGCTGGCTTTCTGATGACCTTGGCCTTCTGATTGGCCTCCTGATGATCTCAGCCTTCCGATGAGGTCGACTGTCAGTCTGCTGATGAGGTCGGCCTCTTGATGATATTGGCCTTCAACTTTCTAATGAGATCGATCTCTTGATGAGGTTGGCCTTCTGATAACCTCGACTTTCTGATGAGGTCGGCTTTCTAATGAGGTAGGCCTTCTGATGAGCTCCACAGTCGAGCTTTACATCGGTATTCTTGTCAATCTGAGAACTCCTGTGTTGTCCAGCTATGCAACCCAAGAGGGGGGGTGAATTGGGTTTCTAAAAATTTTAAGCCCAACAAATAACTTATGAAGAACAAAACAATGGCTTTAAATCAATATTAATTACCTAAAGTAGTATTGCAAGGATATAATAAAGAAATAAGATAAAGCGATAAAGCACACCACAAACACAAGGATTTATAGTGGTTCGGTGCTAACCTTGCACCTACATCCACTCCCCAAGATCCCACTTTGGAATTTTAATTCACTATCCTTTGTATTCAACCCGAATACAAAACGTCGGAAACTCCGACACTAGCTATCCCAAGCTAGAATACAAGACGTCGGAAACTCCGACCCTAGCTATCCCAAGCTAGAACACTTATTTTCCGGGTACAAGCAAACCCAAAACACTCCGATTTCAGGTTTGGATCAACCTTTCCTTGTTTTGGAAATCCTCCAAAAACAAGAGCAAAAACTCACAAAGAGTAAGAATATTTAGAGCACAGATGAATACAATAACAGCTCCTTAAATGAGCAAATATAACAATAAAAGCTTTACTCAAATGAAGAACCCCTTTTTCAGATTTTCTCAAGATGAATGAACGGTTGAACGCTTGAGAAGAGGTTGATTGTTGATTGAAGATCTCTTGAAAGCTTTGAACGATCTCTAGATCAAGGTTGAAACGATAGGCGTGAAGAATTCTCTCCTTGAAAGATCTTCCTTTTCTTTTTCACAATCTCTCTGGTATATTGTGGATCCTCTCTCTTTTTCTCTATGGATATTTCGTTGATCTCAGGCTTTTTTTTGCAAATTTTGGATCCTCTCTTCTGTTCTTCTCTTTTTCCTCCTTTTTCTCTTTTTTTTTTTGATTTCACGTTTGATCCGCTATTTAATCTGCAATTTCTTTCATCAAATTAAGCATTTTGTGGCATTAGAAGCAAGAGAAAATAATTTAGGCAGATAAAGAGCCGTTAGAGAATTTTTAGGAAGCATAAATGACAATTAAAACGGGCAAAAAAATAGCCGTTGCTGACATTTTCCGTCGCAGGGGTCGACTCATGAGTCGACTCATGCTTCAGGGGTCGACTCATGAGTCGACCTCTGTTGCAAAAACCAGAGAATGCTTTTCTGGAATTTCTTGGCTCAAATTAGCAGGGGTCGACTCATGAGTCGACTCACAGGTCGTGCCAAGCCAGAAAACTAGCGTGCCAAGGAGAATTTTTGCGTGCCAATCAGCTCACAGTGCCATGAGTTGACTCATGAGTCGACTCATGCACTTCAAACCTTCATAACTTCAAAAATATAAGTCCAAACACAATAAAATTTTCACCAATAGATTTCAAATCATTTGTTCTACCAAATGGTACTATCAAATCAGGATTTTAGTAAAATTACGATTTTGCCCTTGAAGAGCATAAGGACTTTTTCATTTTAAAATTTTGTATCCCTTCAATCTGCTTTGTAATCATCAAAATCAATCTAGGAGCAACAATCTCCCCCTTTTTGATGATGACAAAATATTTGAACAAAAATATTTGTGTTAATGCATTAATTTCAAAAGAATCCATTATAAGTGTATATGCTTGAAAAGAGTATGATTCTTTTGGCATGTAATATAAATGCGAAAATAGTTTGTCCATTTTCTTAAAGATTTGAAAAGGGTATTAGATCATTTTGAGTTCAAGATATATCAGAGCAAGAGAAGATAAATAACTTTTTCTATGTATCAGAGCAAAAATAATTTTTTACAATGATATCAGAAAAGATTTTATAATGTATCAGAGCAAGAAAATTTCATACTGTATTAGAGCAAATGTCAGAGAAAATTTCACACTGTATCAGAGCAAATGTTATAATATATTAGAGAAACCTTCACACTGTATCGGATCAAATGTTATCATGTATCAGATCAAGTTAAAAGAAATTGTAGGATGTATCAGAGTAAAACAAATTTCTTATTGATGTATCAAGATGAGTAAAATTTCAAAAGCAAGTTTGAATATCAGAGCTTATATAAAAAAAACTTATTTGCATTGTACTCATGATTTTGCTTTTGATGGATGACTTTTTGTTAAAGTTCTGTCTGATACCAAATTTTGATACCAAAATTTCTCAAAGTTTTGTTTAATCTTTCAATCCTTGTTTTTGTCTAATTTCTCCAATATTTGTTTAATTTCTTCAATATTTATTTTAATTTAATTTCTCCCCCTTTTTCTCATAATTTAGGGTTTTGCTTTTTGTCTAATTTCAATTTTTGTTTAATTTTAATTTCTCCCCCTTTTTGACATCATCAAACATAGTTAACTCTTTCTTTTCTTTTTCTGAAATATTCTTTAATTTCTTCCTCTTTAGAGTTTTTCACAGATGTTTGCTCCCCCTTAATATAGCAATTATCAATAGCAAACAACAACAAGGAGAAGATAATATTTCAATAGATGTATCAGAGATTGAAATATAACCAAAATATAATCATTACAAAGATATAGGTAAAAGATGATTTCATTAATATCATAATTGTTTCAATACATAAAATTCAACCAGCTAAATGTCAATACATGGCCCCAAGGTATAGATCCTAGAACAAGATACTAACTCCTAGAACCTAGTAAAGATCAAGATAAGTCAATGATCAAGACAAACCATGGATCGGAGTCATCAGATATGGTATGAGAAGATGATGGATCTCTAGCAGAAGTACGTCCTCTACCCCGTCTGCCTCTGGCACGAGCAGGAGAGTGAGAAGAACTGGGAGGCTGAGAACGCTGAGATACTAGGGCTGATACCATGAGTCTGATAGAATCAAGTACGTTCAGTGCTCTGGAAACAGATTGAAGTAGAGCAGTGAACTGGGTGGTAGCATGCTCACTCGATCCTCTGATCTCTTTCCTCAGTAGCTCATATCCACCTTCTAATGCTCCTCTGAGCCTTCCAGCCTCTGCAGTGAGGTCTGTGACCTCAATAGTAGACTCCTGTGGCTGGGGATGGGCCAATGCAAGAACTTGCCCCTGCAAGTCAAGAACTCTGCCAGTAAGTCTCCAACTGTATCCTCAAGCTGCTGTATCCTGACGGACTGATCTGAAATCATCTGAAATACAGTGGAGATGTGGGGAGTAATGGTCTGATCAGAAGAAGTAGCTCCAGGTGCAAAAGAAGTACTACTCCACTGGCTAGACAGCAAAGAAGCCACACGCTGTGAAATATGCTCGATCTGATCGTCAGCCAGTCTGAACTCTGATGGAGGTGCTCTGCTCTCTGGCTGATACACTGGTGTGGGCATCCTAGTAAACTCAGAAGGGCCAGCCTCAGTATCAGGAATGAACTGGGTATCTGGTGAAGCTGCCCTGAAATCATGTACAGGAGAAGATAGACCTTCTTCTTCTATTCTGCCTTTAGTTCTGACTTCATCTCTCTCTTCAGTTCTCTCTTCAGTTCTATCCTCAACTCTCTCCTCAGATCCTTTGATCCAACCACCATCAGTCTTTGTAATTCCCATTCGGTGCAGGCTGTGTTGGTTGAAAGTGTCCACATGTGAGAGCTTGGTAGGTGTCTCCCCCTCACAGCTAACTCCAAACCTCCTAAATACTCTAGTAAAGGCCATACCATAAGGCAAGTGTGCCTTGGATCTGTTCAAAGTTTCTCTCATGGCCTCTATCATAAGTGCAGGGAGGTTTAGGGGGGTCTGAGTGATGATATGAAACATGACACATACATCTCTGCCAGATGGTAAGTCATGTCTACCACTCCTAGGAAAGAATAGTTTTGTCACAATCTGATGCAGGACCCTCATCTCAATGGACAGTAGCTTTGCTTCCAATCTGTTTAAACTTCCTGAAAAATCTTCTCCTAAGATAATTCTGATCCCTTCTTCTTTAATTGGGAGTTCCATATATGAGTATCCTTCACTAGGCAACTGAAGTATCTCTCCCAATATCCTAGAATCCAAACAGATGTCAATCCCCTTTACAGTTGAAGTCACAGACCCGTTTCCATAATTTAGGTTCTGGTAGAACTCTCTGACTAGATCAACATAGGTGACTTCCTTAAGAGAGCAATAAAGTTCCCATCCTTGATTTTTGATCTTGGTAGCAAAAGTAAAGCCTTCTTTCTCAAAGAACCGAAAATCTATATTTTTCCCGGTTTCTACTTTTCTATCAGAAAGAAGATTTACACTGGGGCTTATGGAGGATTGAGAGGGACCTTGAGCAGATACTGAAACTGGATTGGGAACAGTGGAAGACTGAGCATGCCTTTTCTTTCGGACAATTTCCTCAGGCTCTCGGATTGATTTTCTCCTTTGGAGAAGTTTCATCTTTGGAGCCATATCCAATAAAGTAGCAGACAAGAAGACTTGAATTCAGTGGAGGAGGGATCACAAAAGAGTAAAGAAGAATTTTGGTGGAGAAAAGAAGTGGATTTTGAATGAACGGTGAAGTTCTAGGGCACGTTCCACCCGCGCCTATCACTGCGAGAAAGCACAGAAAAGTCCTTTTCAAGGAGGCGATTTTTGGTGGAGAGAAGGAGGGAGAATTGCCTCAGAATTGATCCTTGGATTTGGAGCAAAAAGAGTTGGAGAGGACGGCTTTCGGAAGGAAGACGACGAGAAGATGAGTCGTCTCATAAACAGGGTTTCCCGTTTTAAAAACAATGAGCCCGTGGGAAGTTTGTGGGATTTACAAGTTTGCCATTGAGTCGACTCATGGGGGTCGACTCATGAAGTTCAGAAATTCAGGAAAAATACAAATAAATTCCAAAAAAATTCGAAATTTTGGGAGTAGGAATTTTGCTCAAAGATAAATTTTTAGAGTGATAAATCTGAGCTTTTGGAACCAGGATAGAAGTTGAAAATTGAACTCTAAGAGTTTTTGACATCTATTCTTTGGAATTTGAGAAATTTCAGACAAATGGATCTAGAATTCCTAGATTTCTCCTAATTTCACAGAATCTATCCTCACTAAGGGCCTTTGTAAAGATATCGGCTAATTGATTTTCAGTGCTAACATATTCAAGAATTATATTTTTGTTTTGAACATGTTCTCTTATGAAATGATGTCTTATCTCAATATGTTTAGATCTTGAGTGTTGTATTGGATTTTTAGATAGATTTATAGCACTTGTATTATCACATTTTATTGGTGTTTCATTAAGTTTGATTCCAAAATCTTTGAGTTATTGCTTAATCCACAAGATTTGAGCACAACAACTTCCGGCTGCAATGTATTCGGCCTCAGCCGTAGACAGTGCCACCGAATTTTGTTTCTTGCTAAACCATGAGATTAGATTTACTCCAAGAAATTGGCAAGTTCCATTTGTACTTTTTCTATCTAATTTACATCCAGCAAAATCAGCATCAGAATATCCTAACAAATTAATTTGTGAGTCCTTAGAGTACCATAACCCTATAGTTTGTGTACCATTTAAGTATCTAAGGATTCTTTTAACAGCATTCAAATGAGATTCCTTAGGATTAGATTGATATCTTGCACATAAGCAAACACTAAATATGATATCAGGCCTACTTGCAGTTAAATATAATAATGAGCCAATCATACCTCTATAGTATTTTAAGTCTACGCTTTTATCTTCATCATCCTTGTCAAGCTTACATGAGGGACTCATTGGTGTGCCAATTGGTTTGCTGTTCTCCATTCCAAATCTTTTGAGTAGTTCCTTGGTGTACTTGCTTTGGGTGATGGAGATTCCCTCTTTTGATTGTTTGATTTGGAGTCCGAGGAAGAAGGTGAGTTCTCCCATCATGCTCATCTCGAACTCTCCCTGCATAAGCTTAGCAAAGTCTTGACAAAGGGATTCATTAGTAGACCCAAAAATTATGTCATCAACATAAATTTGTATAATTAGCATATCATTTTGGTTTCTTTTAATAAATAGAGTTGTATCCACATTGCCTCTTGAGAAACTATTATTTAGTAAAAATTTGCTTAGCCTTTCATACCATGCTCTAGGTGCTTGTTTTAGACCATATAAAGCTTTATTTAATCTAAAGACATGATTGGGAAAAGCATGATCTTCAAATCCAGGGGGTTGTTCTACATATACTTCTTCAGAAATATATCCATTTAAAAATGCACTTTTAACATCCATTTGAAATAGTTTGAATTTCATAAAGCAAGCATAAGCAAGTAGAAGTCTAATGACTTCTAATCTAGCAACAGGTGCAAAGGTTTCATCAAAATCAATTCCTTCTTCTTGATTATATCCCTTAGCAACCAGTCTTGCTTTATTTCTAATTACATTTCCATGCTCATCTAATTTGTTTCTAAAGACCCATTTTGTGCCAATTATTGAATAATCTTTAGGTCTTGTTACTAAGGTCCAAACATTATTTCTTTCAAATTGGTTAAGTTCTTCTTGCATAGCATTAATCCAGTTATGATCATTTTCAGCTTCTTCAAAAGTTTTAGGTTCAAGTTGAGATACAAATGCACAATGATTAAGTACATCTTTAAGTGAAGAACGGGTTTTTACCCCATGCATAGGATCACCAATTATTAACTCCTTAGGGTGGTTGTGAACATACCTCCATTCTTTGGGTAAGTCATTTGTACCTTGAGGTTGTTCTTGAATTTCTTCACCTTTCTTATTTTGTTTGACTTCTTGATCCTTGTCTTCTGGAGTTGCTGAGTCTTTCAGAGTGATCTCCTTCATACCTTCTATTAGTGGATCTGTATCATCAATACCCTCATTCTTCCTTGAAGGAAGATCGTTAGATTCATCAAAGACAACATGTATGGACTCCTCAACTACTAAAGTTCTTTTATTGAACACTCTAAATGCTTTACTAGTGGAGGAGTAACCTAGAAGGATTGCTTCATCTGATTTTGCATCAAATTTATCAAGTTTTTCTTTTCCATTATTTAATACAAAACATCGGCAACCAAAAACATGAAAATAGGCAATATTTGGTTTTCTTCCTTTCCAAAGTTCATAGGGGGTTTTCTTTAAAAATTGTCTTATTAAAGCACGATTTAAAATATAACATGCTGTGTTAATAGCTTCCGCCCAAAAATATTTTGGAAGGTTGCTTTCACAGAGCATGGTACGGGCCATTTCTTCTAAGGTTCTATTTTTCCTTTCAACTACCCCATTCTGTTGGGGTGTCCTAGGAGCAGAGAAGTTGTGGCCAATTCCATTTTCATCACAAAAATTTTCAAAGTCATGATTTTCAAATTCTGTTCCATGATCACTTCTAATATTTTGAATTAAAAACCCTTTTTCATTAGTGACTTTTCGATGAAATTTCGTGAAAATTTGAAAAGTTTCATTTTTATGAGCTAAAAAGAAAACCCAAGTAAAACGAGAGTAATCATCAATTATTACAAATCCATATCGTTTTCCTCCTAGACTAGTGGTTTTAGTTGGTCCAAATAAATCCATATGTAAGAGCTCTAAAGGTCTAGAAGTTGAAATAGTGTTTTTGGATTTAAATGATACTCTAGTTTGTTTACCTAATTGGCATGCATCACAAATTCTATCCTTTTCAAAATTCAATTTTGGCAAACCGAGAACTAAATCCTTTTTGATTAATTTTGAAAGAGAATGCATGCTAATATGTGCAAGTCTACGATGCCACAGCCAACTAGTCTCATTTATTTTAGCATTTAAGGAAACTAGGCATTGCATGTCTAATTTAGTTAAATCATTCAAGTCTACCATATAAACATTGCCATGCCTATGTCCTATAAATTTAATGCCATCGTTAATAGGACTCGTCACAATGCATACAGATGATTCAAAACTTACTTTATACCCTTTATCACAGAATTGACTAATGCTAAGTAAGTTATGCTTTAAACCTTTAACAAGTAAAACATTCTCAATGTATTTGGAGGGAGTGATACCAATGTTACCTATCCCGATGATCTTTCCTTTGCCATTATCTTCAAAGGTGACCATCCCTCCATCCTTAGCATCAAGCGTGATGAATTGTGATTCATCACCAGTCATGTGTCTCGAGCATCCGCTGTCAAGATACCATTTCCTGTTTCCTTCTTGGGATGCTAGACACACCTGCAAGCACAGATCAAGTTTCTGTCTTAGGTACCCAAGCTTTCTTGGGTCCTTTCAGGTTAGTCAGAATGGTTCCTTTTGGAACCCATATTTTATTTGTGTTTGCATATTTGTTAATAAGACATGTGTATGATTTACGTCCTATTCTTCCACATTTAAAACAAGTAATATTTGTAGGCTTTTTGCTTGAATAATTTGCATAAATATCCTTCAAAAATTTTTGTTTCTTCAGGGGTTTATAACCAAGTCCAGCCTTATCATATATAGCTTTCTGATTATCAAGGATCATATTTAGCTTGTTTGAACTTAAGGTGAACTTATCTACTATAGATTTTAGCCTGTTAATTTCATCCTTAAAGTTTTGATTTTCTTGAATCAATGTGAATTTTTCAATTGAAAGAATTTCAGCTTGTTTCACTAAGGACTGATTTTTCAATTTCAGCTCTTTGTTTTTCTTCTCTAGTTTCTTTAATTCATCAATTGAATCATAGAAAGCTTCATGCAATTCTTCAAAAGTAAATTCACTAGTGGATTCAGAAGTTACCTCATTTTCATGTGCCATCAGGCACAGATTGGCTTGTTCGGTTGAGGTTTTCTCGTCGGAGCTTGAGTCATCACTCGCACTCCAGGTCGCCATCATTGCCTTCTTTTTGAATTTCTTTGGACCTTTCTTCAATTGAGGACATTCGGATCTGAAATGTCCTGGCTTCTTGCACTCGTAGCATATAGGGGTTTGATCTTTCTCCTTTTCTATGCTTTGATCCCCTTTTGTAAATTTCTTTCTCATCCCCTGTTTCTTTTTTCTTAGAAACTTCTTGAATTTTCGGGTGATGAGAGCCATCTCCTCATCCTGATCTTCATCTTCAGAGTCATTTGTTTCATAATCAGGTGAAGTTGTGGATTTGAGGGCAATGATTCTTTTCTTTTTGATTTCATCCTCTTGATGTTGCATCATGCTAAGTTCATGAGTCATCAAGGATCCAAGAAGCTCTTCTAGAGGTAGAGTGTTCAAGTCCTTTGCTTCTTGGATGGCAGTCACGTTGGCTTCCCAAGTTCTTGGCAGTGACCTGAGAATCTTCCTTACAAGTTCACTGTTAGTATAAGATTTGCCAAGACTCTTTAAACCATTGATTATATCAGTAAAACGAGTAAACATAGCAGTTATGGACTCATCATGCTCTATTTTGAACAATTCATATTTATGTACAAGCATGTTTATTTTAGACTCTTTTACTTGATTTGTTCCCTCATGGGTGACTTCTAACCTATTCCATATTTCTTTAGCAGATGCACAAGTAGAAATGCGATTAAATTCACTAGCATCTAGTGCACAATAAAGAACATTCATAGCTTTGGCATTTAATTGTGCCAATTTCTTGTCAACCTCATCCCATTCTTTCTCGGATTTGGTTGACTCCTCACCATCTATAATCTTGGTGGGTGTGTGAGGACCATTCACTATGATACTCCACATATCATAGTCGAGTGCTTGTATGAAAATCTTTATCCGAGCTTTTCAATAGGTGTAATTAGACCCATTGAAAAGTGGAGGTCGGTTTGTTGATTGCCCCTCAGCTAGAGAAGTTCCAACATGGGTTGCCATAGATCTTTGGCTCTTTGATTGTTAGATCAAAGAAGGGCTAGAGCACTGGCTCTGATACCACTTGTTGCCCAGCTATGCAACCCAAGAGGGGGGGTGAATTGGGTTTCTAAAAATTTTAAGCCCAACAAATAACTTATGAAGAATAAAACAATGGCTTTAAATCAATATTAATTACCTAAAGTAGTATTGCAAGGATATAATAAAGAAATAAGATAAAGCGATAAAGCACACCACAAACACAAGGATTTATAGTGGTTCGGTGCTAACCTTGCACCTACATCCACTCCCCAAGATCCCACTTGGGAATTTTAATTCACTATCCTTTGTATTCAACCCGAATACAAAACGTCGGAAACTCCGACACTAGCTATCCCAAGCTAGAATACAAGACGTCAGAAACTCTGACCCTAGCTATCCCAAGCTAGAACACTTATTTTCTGGGTACAAGCAAATCCAAAACACTCCGATTTCAGGTTCGGATCAACCTTTCCTTGTTTTGGAAATCCTCCAAAAATAAGAGCAAAAACTCACAAAGAGTAAGAATATTTAGAGCACAGATGAATACAATAACAGCTCCTTAAATGAGCAAATATAACAATAAAAGCTTTACTCAAATGAAGAACCCCTTTTTCAGATTTTTTCAAGATGAATGAACGGTTGAACGCTTGAGAAGAGGTTGATTGTTGATTGAAGATCTCTTGAAAGCTTTGAACGATCTCTAGATCAAGGTTGAAACGATAGGCGTGAAGAATTCTCTCCTTGAAAGATCTTCCTTTTCTCTTTCACAATCTCTCTGGTATATTGTGGATCCTCTCTCTTTTTCTCTATGGATATTTCGTTGATCTCAGGCTTTTTCTTGCAAATTTCGGATCCTCTCTTCTGTTCTTCTCTTTTTCCTCCTTTTTCTCTTTTTTTTTGATTTCACGTTTGATCCGCTATTTAATCTGCAATTTCTTTCATCAAATTAAGCATTTTGTGGCATTAGAAGCAAGAGAAAACAATTTAGGCAGATAAAGAGCCGTTAGAGGATTTTTAGGAAGCATAAATGGCAATTAAAACGGGCAAAAAAATAGCCGTTGCTGACATTTCCCATCGCAGGGGTCGACTCATGAGTCGACTCATGCTTCAGGGGTCGACTCATGAGTCGACCTCTGTTACAAAAACCAGAGAATGCTTTTCTGGAATTTCTTGGCTCAAATTAGCAGGGGTCGACTCATGAGTCGACTCATGCCTTGTGGGTCGACTCATGAGTCGACTCACAGGTCGTGCCAAGCCAGAAAACTAGCGTGCCAAGGAGAATTTTTGCGTGCCAATCAGCTCACAGTGCCATGAGTTGACTCATGAGTCGACTCATGCACTTCAAACCTTCATAACTTCAAAAATATAAGTCCAAACACAATGAAATTTTCACCAATAGATTTCAAATCATTTGTTCTACCAAATGGTACTATCAAATCAGGATTTTAGTGAAATTATGATTTTGCCCTTGAAGAGCATAAGAACTTTTTCATTTTAAAATTTTGTATCCCTTCAATCTGCTTTGTAATCATCAAAATCAATCTAGGAGCAACATCCTGAGTATGAGTTTTGAGGACATCAGCTGAGGTGGTAAGATTTTACAACATTTGCCTCCCTTTTCTGAGTCTGAAGAGGTCATTTTGGACAAAAGTATTCCACCCAAAAAAATTTCAGCTTATCTGAGGTGACGAATCCATGCTGTTTGCTTCTTCAAGTGAACCATTGTATCCTTCCACTTAAGCTCAAAGTCGGTAGGTTGGATCTCCTATATATCTGATAGGATTTTAATCTTTGCACTATTACAAAAAGGATCTATGGCAGCGTTTACTACTGTAGCGGTTTGAAAATCACTGCTATAAAGTCTATGGCAACCGTTATATATAACCGCTGCCATAGATTTGACTTATAGTAGTGATTATTGATAATCGCTGTCATAAAGTACATATAGTAGTGGTTATTGGATAACTGCTGTCATAAGTCAAATTTATGGCAGCGGTTATACATAAATATTGTCATACGTTTGAAATATTACAGTGGTTGATTAACCGCTGCTATAGGTTTGACCTATGGATGCGGTTATGCATAATTGCTGTCATAGATTTGATCTGTGACAGTGGTGCCATAGGTTTGAACTATGACAATAGTTATGTATAACTACTGTCGGTTGCACATTACCGCTGCATAGACATATAACAAAGTTTTGTGCAACTGCCGCTATATAGGCAGAATATAAATTTTTTTCATATTTTTCTCTGAATATGGTATAATTTTAAAATTTAAAGTTCATCTTCACCATTTATTATCTAAATAATTATTGTTAGAGTATCATCATAAAAGATTATCTCGATCCGATAGTCCTAGCTATGTCGATCAATAAAATTTGATTTCGACGGTCCTAAACGACTGCATGATGATCTAATAGCTAAAGATCACTGATGGATCCAAAAATTTGCAATGATGATCTCAGTGATGTTTATAGTATACTATCAAAATTTTACTTCAATCAGACATCATTATCATGGTCAATTTAGTACGAGATGATTTGGATCAATGATCCAAAATTATATATTTTTTGATACTTATTTTTAAAGTTCTTCAGTAATTATACTTGTACTTTTGTAAGATTTGTTTAACGTGGATGGTTTATATAAGCATAATTTTGATTTTATAATTCTCACTGTACAAATAATTAAAATAGTAGCAAAGATTATTTATCTAAAAAATTATCTTATAATCAGACGTCATTTGGCCTTTTGATCATTTATTTTTTATTTAACGGTCGAAATTATTTCATACTAAATTGATCATGATAACGATATCTGATTAAAGTAAAATTTTGATAGTATGCTATAAACGTCATCGAGATCATCGTTACAAATTTTTGGATCCATCGATAATTTTTATCTATCAGATCATCACGCAGTCATTCATGATCGTCGAAATCAAATTTTATTGATCAACATAGCTAGGGCTATCGAATCAAGACACTCTTTTGTGATGATACTCTAACAATAATTATTTAAATAATGAATAATGAAGATAAATTTTAAATTTTAAAATTATATTATATTCAAAAAAAAAAAATGAAAAAAATTTATATTCTACCTCTATAGCAGCGGTTGAGCTATAACCGCTGCTATAGATTCTATTGTAGTGGTTGCCACCAACTGCTGTAATAGGATCTATTACAGTGGTTGATAACCATTGCTATAGACCTATGGCAGCAGTTTTTAAAAGCCGCTGCCATAGGTTTGGCCAAATATTTCACCTCACGCCCCTCCCTCCTTCATTTCACGCATCATTTCATCTTAATACCCCCCTCTCTCTCCTCTCTACTCGAGAATCCTACCCTTTCCACCATTGGCTTGCCCCACCACCCGCCCCGGCCCCCTTTGACCCCACCTCCCTCGATCCCAACCCCCTTTGGCCCTGCACTCAGCCTCCCTCAGCCCCAGCTCCCTTTGGCCCTAGCTCCCTCGACCTCGGCACCTTTGGCCCTGCTTCCCTCGGCCTCGGCCCCCTTTGGCCCCACCTCCCTCGATTTTGATTAGGGGTGGCAAAAATCGACCTGATCCACCAACTCGACCTGTATTAAATAGGTTTGGATTTAGATTAAATATGTTCGGGTCATAAATGGATTGACTTGTTTAACCCATTTAATAATTGGGTCAGGTTCAAGTTTCAGATAGTTGATCCATTTAATCTGTTTAATAAATAGATTGGATCAGATCAGGTCGGATCAGATCGTAATATAACTCATTTAACCCATGTAATGTTTAACCTTTGCACTCCTTTTTCCCAAATTTCATCCGCCTGCGTGCCTAAAAATCAAACTGCATCGCATCCCATCTCATCGATAACACGCCATGTTGGCCATTTTCTATTTTTTCTGTTCCCATCCCATACTACCCATTTTCCTATACCCATTTCCCTTTTCTCTTCCCCTTGCTAGAGACGAAGATCACGGAGGCTAGCATGATGGGGGGCTTTGTGTGGGGCACAGCCGCACAGACACTAGGCCAGCGTAAGGAAGGAGAGGGATCAGTCGAGGGGGCAGTGGAAGGGGAGGTAGCAGTGGAGGAAAGGGAGGCGAAGGAGGTGGGGATCCGGAGGGGGAGGTGGCGGTGGAGGAAGGACCAGTCGAGGAGGGTGAGGGAGTGATGGAGATGATTGAAAAGGTAAAGGGATATAGGGTTAGGGTTTCGATAGCGATGTTGGGGGAGGGAGGGATCTAGGGTTAGCACGACAGTCGAGTAGAGCTAGAGGCGGTCAGGTGGAGCTGGAGGCGATCGAGCATCGACAGTGCGGTGGTTGGGTGGAGCTGGAGGTAATCGGGTGGAGCTGGAGGCAGTCGGGCATTGACAGCACGGTGGTCAGGCAGAACTAGAGGCGGTTGATCGTCGACAGTGCGGTGGTAGAGTGGAGATGGAGGTGGTTGATAGTGGAGCGCGAGGAGGGCGATCGGACGGAGATCCAGCAGGACAGAGCTCTCTCAGGTTTTTAATTTTTAATTTTCTTTTTAAATGGGTTGTCGAGTTGGTCTGATTGATTTTTTTAATGAATTATTATAAATGAATTATAAATAGATCAGATCGGATGATCTGTTTATTAAGTAGGTTGGATTTGAATTTTGAAACCTGATCTGTTTAGATAAACAGATCGGGTTCGGGTTCAGAGTTTTTTAAGTCAACCCATATTTGACTCAATCCGTTTATATCCGATCCGACCCGATTGTCACCTCTAGTCTCGACCCCCTTTGGCCGTATGCCCAACCTCCCTCAATCCCAGCTCCCTCGGCCCCAGCCCCCTTTGGCCCCATCTCCCTCGGCCCCGGCTCCATTTGGCCCCTCCTTCCTCGACCTCGGCCCCCTTTGACCCTACCTCCCTCGGTCCTAGCTCCCTTGGGCCCCGCGCCCTGCTTTCCATGACCCCGACCCCCTTTGGCCCTGCCTCCCTCGGCCCCGGCTCCCTTTAACTCGACCTCCCTCGGCCCCAGCCCCCTTTGGCCCTGAATCCTTTGGTCCCGGCCCCCTTTGGTGCCGCGCCCCGCCTCCCTCAGCCCCGGCACCCTTTGGCCTTGCCTCCCTTGGCCCTAGGCCCTTTGGCCCCACCACCACATTCCTTGATCGAAGGAAAAGCCCTCTCTGATATTTTTTAGAATAATAAATTTTTTGATATTTTTCTTTATCACCATGCAAATTATTGCTTTTAGAATTATTTTTTCTGGGTCGTGCCAGCGGGTTATGGGCCGTGCCAGTGGGTTCTGGGCCATCGAATTTTGAACTGTACCGACAGATTTTGGTCCGTGCCACTTTATGAAAAATATTTTCTTTTCTTTTCTTTCTTTGTTTTATAAAGAGATTGTAATGATTTCAGACGAAAGATGGTTAATTCTTAGCATAATTTTAATGATATATTTTTTTTTGTAAATATTTTAATAATTTCGAATGGCAAGGCAATCTTGGATGGCCTGCGGCTGTTTAGCGAGCAACCGTTTGTAGCCGATTTGGTTTTGTTGTAGCAGATACCGAAAGTAATGTTGCAAAACATGATTAAATGGTGAATCTGAGCATCTTTTTTATTTTTATTTCCTTCACTTTTTTAATTTTTTGTTATTTTGCATAGCATAGAATCATAGACCCATCTTTTAATTAATATATATATTTTATGACATCTGTATATTTTAATATTTTTGTACGGATAGAAGAATTATATATATTGATTAATTGATTGTCCACTATAGACAGTTTAAAAAATATAAGTAATTCTATAGGTCATTACAGTAATCAAACGGTATGCTGAGGGTTCGAAAAAAATTTCGGACAGTATTTCTCTTTTGTTCTCCCTTTTGTACAGAGGAGATACGACTTTCCAAATCATGAGAGAGCTCGAGATATCCGACTGCAGAAGATTGGAGAGTTGTACTAGAACTACAAGGTCAAGCTCTACAAAGGATGGCTAGAGCACCATAGGGACACAGAGGAACTTGTTCTTTGGATCTAGGACTGTCCCCCAAGTATGTGGGAGGGGATGGTCAGGCATTAAAGGAGCCAGGAGTTTCAAGTTTAATTTGTAACTTATGAATTTTTTGTTACACTGACAATTATATTTGATTTTAACTTATATGATTTAAATATTTTTTAGGCTGTATGTCATCAAAATCGAAAGAATCAAACTGCTCAGGAGTACACGCATACTCTCGATCGTGAGTCTATGGCCAGTCATGTGCATAGAGAGATAATGAATTCTGATCTTTTAGTTTTCAAGTTATTGAATTATTATTTTTGCATGTTTCTAACAAGCAGATTGATTGTTATAGCTGATGAGAGAGGAGGTGATGCCCAGCCGTAGCGTCATCTTCCAATCGAGTCATATGGACAAGAAGGGCAGGCCGATGAACATCGTGATCGAAAGAATTTTTGCAAGTAATAACGGTGTGTTATAATTTCTTATATCACTCATTTTGCTTTGACAATGTGTGTAGTAGTAGAATTTCTTAGGATTTATTCACTCATATTAACACTCAAATTTTTTGAGATTTTATTTGAATTTGTAATTACAGGAGCAGTTAGATGCACTTGCGAGCGAGGGCTTGAACACCTTTGGCCTCCATGATCATCTATCTCAGGTCTTGGGACCTGAGCACTTTGGGAGGATTCATTGTAGGCCCGGACATATGTCGACCAGCTACTGGTCTGAGGCAAGTGTCACCTCACATGCTTCTAGGGTCATTAGCCGGGAGCACCTTGACGAGGTCTTGGTGTAGGCAGCTCGACTCAGGAGCGCATAGACCAGCTACAGAGCGTCATGTCTGCTATGGTGATATAGCTCTTTGCTACTCTTGAAGCTAATTTTTCGAGCATTCAGGATATGTTGGCTAGCTATTTAGCTCCAGTCCCTTCATCTCCTACTACAGCCCCTCCTGGGGTCCTGCTATAGCCCCTTTCGATGATGACGAGATGCTTGGAGGGGAGGATTTTAATTTGACTGATTTTTAATATATCTGATTTTTATTTGAGAAATATTATAATATAATTTGAGTATTTGAGAAATATTGTGCTTGTTATTGAGTTTTATGTAAAATTTTTGATTCTTGTAAGTTTTAGTTTGAATAATTATATATTGAACTACGTCTATCATATAAAAAAATAAAAAATGATAAATTTATGCTATTTCTACTGGTCAACAGGCAATGATAGTGGTTGCACAACCGCTGCCATAGTTTTATGCCAACTACTGCCATAATCTATGACAGCGGTTGATAAACCACTGCCATAGATTGACATATAGTAGGAATTTTCTAACTATTGCTACAGATGGCTATAGCAGTGGTTAGAGAACCATTGCTACAGATCGATATAGCAGTAGTTAGAGAACCGCTACTATAGATCGATATAGCAGTGGTTAGAAAATTACTGCTATAGGCAATCTATAGTAGCGGTTGGTAAATCGCTGCTATACAGTTTGTTATAATAGCGGTTAAGTAATCACTGCTATAACCTATATATGGCAGCTATAGACCTACGGCGATGGCTATAGTAGCAGTGGTTGCAGAACAGCTATTATTGTCTATGGCAGTGATTTTTTGGGAACCGCTGTCGTAGCTCCTTTTTGTAGTAATATTGGTGCCTCATTTTATGAGGTTCAGTATTTTTTTTATAAGATCCATTCCGTAGATCGAATATCTCACTTTTGATCTTAGTCTTGTCAGGACTTTGGTGCAATCGAGATTTTGAATTTTTGATGAGGTCCAATTTGGAGATCGGATATCTCACTTTTGATCTTGATCCTTTCGGGACTTTAGTCCAATTGAGACTTTAAATTTTTGATGAGGTCCAATCCGAAGATCGGATATCCCACTTTTGATCTTGGTCCTTTCGGGACTCTGGTCCAATTGGAACTTCAAATTTTTGATGAGATCCAATCTAGAGATCGGATATTTTACTTTTAATCTTGATCTTTTTGGGATTTTGGTCCAATTGAGATTTTTGATTTTTAATGAGGTTCAATCCAGAGATCGGATATCTCACTTTTGATCATGGTCCTTTCGAGACTGAAACTCGATCCGGAGATCGACTTTTCTTCTTGACCCTTCGAAGCTTAAGCTCGATCCAGAGATCAACTTTTTATCTTGATCCATCCAGACTTAAGCTCGATTAGAAGATCAGCTCTTCATCTTGGTCCATCCGGACTTAAGCTCGATCCGAAGATTGACTCTTTATCTTGGTTCATTCGGACCTAAACTTGATCTGGAGATCGACTCTTTATCTTGGTCCATCCAGACTTAAGCTTGATCTGAAGATCAGACTTAAGCTTGATTCAGAGATCGGACTTAAGTTCGATCTGAAGATTAGCTCTTCATCTTGGTCCATCTGGACTTAAGCTCAATCCGGAGATCGGCTCTTCATCTTGATCCATCCGAACTTAAGCTCGATCCGAATATTGGCTCTCTGACATCAGATTGTCCTGTCTTGATTGAAATTTTTGTGGCCTTAACACAGCATTTTCGACCTCATTTTGGAATTGTTATGACCTTATTGTGGCTTCTTCCAACCTCATTTGGTTGGGTTTTATCGATCTAGTTTGGATGAAAAAAGATTCTTCAACAAAAATTTTGATTGGAACATTGTCTTTATCCGGACAAAAATTGAATTCTTTATTGAAAAGATCTCATTGATAATATATTCTAAGATTTTTAGCATTCTACATCTTTGAGATGATCGTACCATCTAGATTTTCAATCTGGTAAGCTCTTAGGTGAATTACTTCGGCAATCCGATATGGCCCTTCCTAGTTTGGAGCGAGTTTTCCTTGTTCTATTGGCTTTGAGACATCAGCTCAGTGGAGAATTATATCACTTTCATAAAAAATTTTAAGCTATTTGGTGAGCCCGATCTCAAACATACTTGCCAAGTTAACCTCGGCGTATCAATGCCTCAATTTCATCCTTCAATTATTGACATTTCTTCATATCATGGCCGTGGTCCTAGTGGTAACGGCAATTTTTTCTTTTGTCTCTTTTTTCTGACGGGGCTCTCAAAGGATTAGGTTGATAAAGATATTCCTAGCCCTCGATCTCCATCAGTATTTGAGTTCGAGGGGCAGACAATGAACTATAGGAATCAAATCATTGAGGTGGGCTTCTGGATCCTCAGATTTTTTCGAGGTCGATCAGTATTATTTTACTATTTTTCGTGGTCTTTTTCTTGAGGCCACTTTTTTCCACCTTCCTTTTTTGCTTGACGGAGTATGCTTTCTTCTTCTTCAATCTGTGCATACTTCTATACTCGATGAGCATTTGCTCATAATTATCTAGATATTTTTTGTTGAGAGAGAAGATCAGGCAGTTGCTCTTGAATCTTTGCTTCAAAGCTATCATAGCAACGGACTCATTAAAGTTTTTGACTTCTAGAGTAGCTGCATTAAAGCGTGCAGCATAATCCTGTAGAGATTTATCTTTCTGTTGCTTCACAGTAAAAAAAATATTAGTGTTTTTTAGGTGAACTATGTTGTTGCTGAAATAAATGATGAACAGTTTGGCTAACTGTTCAAAAGAAAAAATAGATCCTGATCGAAGGCCAGAGAACCAGATTCTTGTAGATTTTTTGAGGATGATGGGGAAGGTGATACAGAGTAGGATATCAGACGCCCCTTACAGTCTCATGATTGCTCTAAAGCCTTCCAAATGATCCAAAGGGTCAGTGGAGCTATCGAATGACTCCACAACAAGCATCTTGAACTGAATAGGAACCGATTCATCAAGGATTTATCGAGAGAAAGGAGATTACAAGCTGAAATCTCTTCTATCATGTGAATTGCTAATCTGAATCTCTATCAGCTTCTTCTTAAGATCTTGAATCTTTCGTCCTAGACCTTCTTCCAAATTCATCTTTTTGCTTGGAGCAAATGATTCTGCCTCTCAGGATTAATCAGTGAGATCCAGAGCATGATTATGGGAAAGATTCTAAGGGGCTGGTTGCTGGGAGTGGTGAGATTGAATCACTTGAGAAGTTGATTCTCGCTATTGTTGCTCAGTGGTATGCTGGAGCTATTGTACCATAGCAGTGAGGGCTTAAATTTGCTGGACAAAGAGATTGAATTGCTGAGGATTGTCAGTAACTGGTGGTTGGATGACTTCAAGAGAAGATGAGAAATGTGGAGGATAAATAAGTACTTTTTTGTTCACCATTTTTCACTAAAAATTGTTAGATGCCCTCTTTCCAGTGCCAATCTTTTGCTGCAAAGCTCCAGAGATGAGGTCGGTAATAAACTGAGCTCGAGAGTTGAGAGTTGTACCAATGTTAACCGCGAGCCAAACTTGCAAAAAAATTTCAAAACTGTGGGGTCCCTCTAGTTTAGGATCCTTCGATGCTTAAGTCAGTCAGGGTCTTGAGAACAGATAGTAAAAATAGAGAAGTAAAAAGTAAAAAGTGAGAGTTTGAGTAGAGAAAAATGAAGAGAACTTTGATTTTTTTTGAGGAATTTAGTAGAGTTTATCCCTGTTTAGACTTAGTTTGGACTTACCTTAACTCGACTTGACTTATCTTTCGAAGAGCATCTTGTTTCCTTTTTATAGAAGGAGCTTACTTAGACCTTAAAGAAAAGCTATTAGACCGTTGGAGATTTATTAGGCCGTTAAAGATCTATTAAACTGTTAGGCCGTTGAAGATCTATTAGGTCGTTAGAGATCTATTAGACTATTAGACTATTAGAGATTTGTTAGGCCGTTGGGTTATTGTAAAAGAATGGCCAGCTATGTAAAGATTGTAGGACGGCTGCCCACGTGGCAAATGAGCTAGAATACAGCTAAAGGATAGTTACAGCTGAGCTGGATAACAGCTGTTAGATAACCGTCTGTACTTCTAAGGGCATATCGATAAGAGACCGATGTGGAATAACTGATATCAGTAAATATTTGAACTGGGCATCAAGCCTTAAGTATCTGTAATTAGATCGACCAGAAACTGACGTAAGCTGATTCGATTGAGGAAGATCAGTAGACAACCGAGGTGAGTATCCTACTTACTAGCAATACTGGACTAAGTCGATTTAGCGGATAATTTTGGAGAAGCAGCTAATGTGACTTGAGAGGATTTTTATCTCAGATAATGATCTGATGCCCTGTGTCTAGATACTGATGAAATCGACTTTCTAATGACCTTGGCCTTCTGATCGACCTCCTAATGATCTCAGTCTTTCGATGAGATCGACTATCAGCCTGTTGATGAGGTCGGCCTCCAGCTTTCTGATGAGATCGATCTTCTGATGAGGTCGGTCTTTTGATGATCTCGGCTTTCTGATGAGGTTGGTCTTTTAATGAGATTGACCTCGTGATGATCTTTACAGTCGAGTTTTATATTGATATTCTTGTCAATTCGAGAACTCCTGAGTATGAGTCCCTAGGACATCAGCTGAGGCGATAAGATCCCACAACAACTAGAGAATAGAAAATTTAAAGATACAAATTAAAACACTGATTTATCTTTTTGATGAATTCCAGGGCCACTGTGATTGAGAGAGTTTGTTCTATATGTCTAGTTATTCTTCCATCACCATCAATTGATAACGAATTCTGTAAAGGACAACGAAGGAGGGCATCCAAGCAACTCTTTAATGACAAGTTGAATTATCTAATATGTTATTGGTCGCATATTATATTCAATGCATAAGATGTGTAGTGCTAAATTGTAGCTAATATTGGTTCAACTAACTAAATGGTCTTAGAGCATTTGTCAAATGTGAGCTAGGCCGTATCTAGCAAGCCTTTGCATATGAAATACATACAAACTATGTAAGCAGCAAGTTTATGGATTTTTTGCTATATGATGGATTTTTTTGGATATGACTTGTTGCAGTTATGGGTCAAGGGGTCAGATCTCCGCATACGTGAGGTATTGTCCGCTTTGACTCATGACCATCTTTAGACTTCAGTGGGCCTTAGGCTTCAGTGGGCCTTAGTTATTTAAAGCCTCACGGTTTTGCCCTTTAAAAGGTGCCTTATGTGGGAGAGAAGATTCTAATCTATATAAGCCATACTCTCTCTTGACTCTAACTAATGTGGGACTAAAGAAGCTCTCTCTACACCACAACACAGCAACTGTTGGGACAAGTCAATGTTGCGGTTATGAGCCAAAGCGGTCTTGATCCATAACCACAACATTGGCACCGTTTATGGGATAATCTCTGAATGTAGATTGTAGATCCGACCATTCCGCAGATTGTAAGGTCTGCTAGTCATGTAGTTTCCAACGTATTTAGTTAGGATAACGGTAGTAAGTCGTATATCCATTACCCAGATCTTGATCAGATTTATACGTCGTATTATCTGATAAACGGTGGCAAGCCGAATATCTCTCGACTGACCATAGTCATGTCGGTATAATTTCAATCCGACCTTGGTCGTTTTGATATTTTGCCTTCTTTAGTTGATACTAAGTCGGCAAATTAGCTAGCCATTTGAACATAAAGCTGACTATGGGGGCGGCATGGCTTTTGTGGAGAAAATCTGCGTGGCCGGCGCTAGCCTCCCATTGAAGTAGATAGGTCGGTTTTGCGGGGAGTCAGAATGCAGTCGGTGGTCAGACTGAAGCTTTCTGACTTCTTTGGAAAGTCAGACCCCAAGCCATGACATCGATGATCCGGCCTCCACGATGAGGACCAACATTTCATTTGAAGTCTGGTTTATGATTTCGAAACAGAACTGTGTTCCCAAGTGCGTATAGGGGTTACTGATAGTACAACTTTAGATTGTCGGTATTCTATGTTCGGAGAATAACCGAACCTTCCAAGATTTCGAGCCGATAGGCACCCGATCTGTTTGTCTCTGATATCTTGTAGGGTCCTTCCCAGTTCGAAGATAGCTTTCCTTGATCTAGAGGTTTTGAAATTTCTGCTTTTCTCAGAACTAAGTCTTTTGGTCAGAAAACTTTTGGCCTGACTTTGGTGTTATAGTATCGAGCTATCTTCTGCCGGTACGTGATCATGCGAAGTTGAGCTTCGTGTTGGAGTTCTGATAGGAGATCTAAGGCGGCTCTCTAACACTCGAAGTTGTTCGGTTCATTGTATTGCTCAACTCTTGTCGATGGTAATCCGACCTCGAGTGGAATCATCACCTCCATCCTGTAGGCTAAGTTGAAAGGAGATTCTCCAGTCGGTATATGGGGAGTTGTCCGATACGCCCATAAGACTGGATATAGCTCTTCGATCTAAAGATCTTTAGCCTCATTCAGTCGGATCTTTAACCCATGCAAGATTGTTTGGTTGGTCACCTCAACCTCTCCGTTTGATTGCGAATGCCCGACTGATATAAGCTTATGTATAATATGAAACTTAGTACAGAATTCTCTGAAGTCTGATTATCGAATTGTCATCCATTGTCGGTGATGATGATATGCGGCAATCTGAATCTGTAGATGATGGATTTTTGGATGAAGTCTTCTGTGTTCGGTGATTTGGACCAGGGGTTCGACTTCTACTCACTTGGTGAAATAGTCGATTGCGATCACTATGAACTTTCTTTGGTCAGACATCGGGAAAAAAGGATCGAGTATGTCAATTCCCCACTGAGTGAAAGGCCAAGGTGCGACAATGGACGTTAGCCGACAGATGGGTTGATGCTGTATGTTGGCATACTTCTGGCATGGTTCGCACCTCCAGACGAAGTCAGCTGCATCTTTTTCATGGTGGGCCAATAGTAACCTTATCACAAAATCTTGTAGGCTAGGGACTTGCCCCCCAAGTGGCTTTCATAAATTTTTTCATGTACTTTTCTAAGTGCATAGTCGGCATCGGTCGGTCCTAGGCACTTCAGTAAGGGAAGGGAGAATGATCTTTTGTAGAGATGACCATCCATCATCACATACTGGGAAGCTATCCACCAAGTTCGTTTTGCTTCCGTAGGATCTTCTAGGAGGACTCCGTCGGACAGATACCGGATGATCGGATCCATCCAACTAGGTTCAGCTGTTAGCTATAATACTTTTTCATTTTTGTCAATGCTCGGTTGCTCAAGACACTCCACGAATGTTCGACCCAGTGAACTGTAAGCAATCTTTGCCAGTCTGAAAAGTGCATCAGCTCGAGCATTCTTGATCCTGGGTATGTGGAAGATCTTGAAGTATCTTAAATTCGTCATGAGATCTTTCATCTTTCGAAGGTATACTGTCATGATCGGGTTTCGAGCTTCAAATTCACCTTTGACTTATCCCACGATCAGTTGAGAGTCGGTGAAGACCTTTAAACTATCAATCTTGAGGTCCTTAACCATTTTCAAACCGGCTAAGTTAGCTTCGTATTCGGCTTGATTATTTGAAGCTTTGAAGTCAACCCAAAAGGTGTACTCGGTGACTACCCCTTCTGAGTTGGTGAGAATGAGGCCAGCTCCACTGCCTTGAGCATTCGATGCCCCGTCGATATGCAGCACCCAGGTCGATCTTAGGTCGGGCTCGAGGGTTGCAGCCTCCTTCGTAGTTGCATCTTTCGACTTGTTGTCGGTTATTGTATATTCTGTGATGAAATCGGCTAGAACTTGTACCTTCATAGACAGTCGTTGTTGGTATTGTATGTCGAATTCATCTAGCTTCACCGTCTACTTCGTCATTCATCTCGATGTATCAAGATGGTGCAGGATTGCTTTTAATGGTTGATCGGTAAGGACCACAATGGAGTGTGCCTGGAAGTAAGGGCGAAGCCGTTGCGCCGATGTGATCAGAGCATAGATCATTTTTTTCACTCTTGAATATCAGACTTCGACATTGTGGAGTACTTTGCTGGTGTAGTAGACAGGTCGGTAAATTCTATTTTCACCTTTCCGAACAAGTATCGAACTAACCGCCTCTGCCAATGTTGCCAAGTAGAGATATAGTGTTTCTCCTATCTTTGGTTTTATGAGTAAAAGTGGGAAGGCCAAGTACTTCTTCAAATCCTCAAAAGCTAGTCAGTATTCATCCGACCAGGAGAAATCTTTTGTTTGCCTTAAAGTCTTGAAGAATAATAGACACCTCTCAGCCGACCTAGAGATAAATCGACTGAGTGCGGTGATTCTGCCATTCAGTTATTGTACTTTCTTCTTCGTATTTGGATGCTTCATATCGATGATAGCTTTTATTTTCTCGAGGTTGGCTTTAATCCCTCATTGCAAAATAAAAAATTTAAAAAATTTTCTCGAGATCACTCCGAATGCACATTTAATCGGATTTAACCTCATTTGGTGTCGTCGGAGCGTATTGAAAGCTTCTTCCAAGTCTCGAATATTGTTCGAAGTCTGGATGCTTTTCACCAGTATGTCGTCCAGGTACACTTTCATGTTTCATCCGATCTGTACTTTGAAAATTTTGTTGACGAGTCATTGATAGGTGGCTCTGGTATTTTTCAGACTGAAAGACATTACTTTGTAGCAGTATAAGCCTTTGTCGGTCACGAAAGTCATGTGTTCCTCATCCTCTGGTGCCATGCGGATTTGATTATATCCAGCAAAAGCATCCATGATGCTCAGTAGTCGATGACCCGATGTCGCGTCTACCAGCTGGTCGATTTTTAGCAGTGAAAAGCTGTCTTTCGGACAGGCTCGATTCAGGTCAATGTAGTCAATACAGATCCTTCATTTTTCGTTGGCCTTTTTCACCATGACTACGTTGGTGAGCTAGTCTGGATATGTGGCTTCTCTGATGAAACCCGCTGTGAGTAGTTTGTCGACTTCCTCGTCGATGGCTTTCTATCTTTTCGGAGAAAAAGATCGCTTTTTCTGTCTCACTGGCTTGACGTTTGGACTGATGTTAAGCCGATGAGTCATTATTTTCGAAGGTATGCCAGACATGTCCATGACTGACCAAGCAAAGATGTCGGCATTGGCTTTGAGCAATTTGATTAGTTGTTGTCATTCTGGGTCAGACAATTATGATCCGATTCGGATCGTTTGCTCAAGATTTTTTGTTATCGGGATGGAAGTCAACTGTTCAGCCAGCTCACCGCTTTTTTGGTTCTCTCTTTGGTCTAATTTATCGGCCGACAGGGAGTTCTCAGGTTTATTGTTTTGGGCAGAGATCATGAAACAGCGTCGGGTGAGTTGTTGATCTCCGTGCATTTCTCCAACATTATTTTTGGTCGAAAATCAGACCAATAGGTGATGTGTCGAGACTATCACTCTCAGGATATTTAGTTCGGATCTTTCGAGTATGGCATTGTAGGTCGAGGGTACTCGAACGACTGTAAAGGTTATGAAGACAGTGCTTTATTGTGGTTCAATCCCAGTAGTTAGGGGGTTCAATCCCAGTAGTTAGGGGGAGGGTGATTTCTCCTTCCATTGTAACCGCATCTCCAGTGAAGCTGACTAACGGTGTCGAGATTTTCTTGAGTCGGTCAATCGATAATTTTATTCGAAAGAAGGTCGAGTAAAATAGAACGTCAGTTGAGCTTTCATTATCAATAAGTATCTTTTTTACATCATAATTCGCTATTGTTGCTGAAACAACAACAGTATCATCGTGGGGAGTTTGAATTCTTCGAGTATCTTCCTCCAAGAAGGTTATTACATCATGGAGTCTTGGTTGCTTTGTTAACTTCTCGTCGAAAGTTACCCCTCGATCCAGCCGTCTGGTGATCATATTGATGACTTTCGCGGTCGGTTGGTTATTCACAGCTTCCTCAGTCGTTTGGGATCGTCGATCGGGAAGAGGTTGAGTCGGCAGCTCCCTCCTATATTTTTTGAGGTAGCCACGTCGTATCAGGGCTTCTATTTTATTTTTGAGCTGGATGCATTGTTCAGTGTCGTGGCAGTGGTCTCGGTGAAACAGGCAATACTTCCTTCAGTCATGATTCCTCATTTTCATCAGTGGAGTGTCGTAGATATTCCGCCCCTTCGATCTCTATGAGGATCTGTGCACGAGAAGCAGAGAGAGGGGTATAGAAATTATACCTGTTATGTATCGGCCTTGGACTCCATCGTCGGGGTGAGGCTTGCTTATTGGATGGGGGCTTACTTGTTTCGACCGAAGCCTCAGTCTTCTTCTACTTTTTCTTCTGACATTTATTTTCTGTCTGACGCCTGTCAGAAGCTCCTTCGTCCATGCGCATATATTTGTACGCATGTTATAAGAGTTCAACATACATCCGAGGGAGGATTTTATCCAGTGGGTACGTGAATCGGGACCTCCTCAGACTTCTTTTCATGGCCGATATGGCCATGTCTTCGTTGAGGACCCTGACCTCAAGCGTGGCCATGTTTTATCGGACCACAAAATCTCAGAGTATTTCAGTCTCTGCTTGTTTGATCGAAAAGAGGCTATCCGAGGTTCGTGGCGGCCTCCGGCTGGTGCTGAAATGGGCCACGAAGGAATATTTCAGTTGTTCGAAGGAGTGGATACTTCTCGACCGAAGCCCAAAGTATCAGGCCCGAGCAGCTTTTTGAAGTGTAGCCGAGAAGCTGATGCACATGAGGGCATCGGTTGCTCTCTGGATTGTCATGAGAGCCTTGTAGCTCTCGAGGTAATCAATTGGGTCGGTGGAACCGTCATAGGGTTTCACATGCAGCATCTTGAACCGAGTCGAGATCGGTTCGTTCAAAATAAGTCGAGAGAGAGGCTGGGTGGTCGATTTCTTCGAACTTACGTTCGTAGTCTTCAAGCCACCGATGGTGGAAGACTCCGGGGTTGATTCTCCTGGTGAATTAGAGGCAGATGGTGTTCGTGGTCGCTTCCCCTTTCTTGCTTGATCTAATTGGGAAGGAGAGGGGCGCTGTGAATGGTGGGTGGCGCGTCGAGAGTGCCACGAGTGCCGCTGCTCATCCCGTTGAGAGAGCCGAGATCGTTGCTCTGGTGGAGGAGACGGAGATTGTCGCGGATGACGGTGGCTATGCTTGGAAGGCGTTGAATGCGCCACCGGTTGCTCTACCGACGGTTGTGGTTGCTGGGTTTACTGTTGTTGGAGGCTTTTAACTGCCTCCATGAGGATGTTTATTTGTTGTACGATCGCGACAATCTGAGCGTCTGTGGTAAGCATGGGGCGTGGAGAACTGGGTTCTGCTATCGGAGGCAAAGGAGAGGCCTCTTCCCGATGGGAAGAGTGTCTCACCGAGCTGATCGTCGTTGATCGTTGAGCTTTGATTTTCGTCATTGCGAGTTTCCTTCTTGCCGCTATCTTTCTCTTACCTGGCGCGCCAATCTGTTGCTGCCAATCCCCTCATTGACTGTTCATCAGGAACGAGCACCTGCAAAATGAAGTCCGTACTGACCGGAGTTGTCTCCGGTGGGGACCTTCCAATGCCTAAGTTAGAGGGAGAGACTGGGCAACAACAGTATGAGAATAGAGACAGAGCTCAGCGTATAAAAATTGGCTTACCGAAATTGTTGTCTTACCCCCTTTTTATAGAGTAGATCGTCGTAATCGTCGAATATGGTCCTGTATTTAGCGGTGTAGAATCACAGAGCGGTAATCTCATAATGGGTTATTAGTCTCCATGGATTACGCCGCGATATCTGTGGAGCAACCATCTGTGACGGTTATGATATATTTGAATGAGTCGGCCGACTGTACGTCGGGGGTCGGTTGTCGGTTGGTAACTCTAAAATACCGATGATCGAAGTAGTCTGTTGTCTGTAGATTTCAAACATCGGCTACTTATCGATATCAAATCAATAAAGGAGGTTCGGTCGGTCAGTTGAAAGTAGTATCGGTCTACTCAGCCGATATATAGTCGGTAGTCACTTCTAGAATTGTCTGTTTGTTTGGTGGGTCAGAGTCGGACATCGGTCGGTATGTACCAGAGATCAATTGGTTTATAGAGGCCGATTGATTTACTCCAACATAACTCAAAGGTGATTTTATTTGATATCATGCGTGAGATCATGTTCGCCTCCATCGTAGTCTCCAAGTGAGCTCATGGAAGATAGTTAGACCATTGTTAAACACTTTTTAGCCGCCACATTTGACACGAACGTGATATGAGAAAAAAAAGGCCTCTCATCCAGTACACTATAGCTAGCCTCGGTCATTAGATGCCCCCCATATCTCTAGAAGTAGACCTATTCATGGGGTGCGTGGTCCCTCCGGGTTTCTCAAGCCCAAAGCCCTTTTGGTGGGCTCAGCTCTAAAGTTGTAGGTCTGGTGAATCAGGCTAGATTGGGCTTGTAAAATAGGCTCATTGGAGAAATTGGCCAAGCTGGACTTAGGGATTAAAGTTCACCCAAGCCCGGCATGGCTCACCTTTTTATTTTTCTTATGTTAATTGTTTATATTTGATATATTTATAGACTTAATTAATAATTATTGCTGATATGTGAACTTAATGGAAGACATGTTGTAGGTTATTCATAATTTTTAAAATTTATATTTTTAGTATCTATAAAGAATTAAAAAAAAAGGACATGAAGCTCGAGGCTGAACTGTGAAGCAGTGTAAGGCTGGATTTAGGCTTGGAAGTTAGGTTTGAGGGCTAGGTTTGGTAGAGCCTAGGTCTTTGATCTTTGGGCAAAACCTGGCCCAAGCCCGACCCAACCCATGAACATGCCTCTCTAGGAAGCTACCACTAATTCCAAAAGTTATCATTGCGTGTCACAGATGATCAATTATAGACTTAGTCTACAATAAATGCTGTAGAGTAAGCTAATAAAAAAAAAGATCAGAGCCATATTTTGGTTGATGGATGGCTGAGAGTTGAGTTGATTTAATTGATTATCCTATTAATTTTATTAATTATCCCATTGATTACAATTTCAACTCAACTCCTATCCATCCATCAACCAAAATATGGCTCTGATCATTGTATTTATTAGCTTAGTCTATGGCATTTATTGTAGACTGTCTATACAAGAATTTCTCCATTGGGTGGTGCCTAATCAGCCCCATAATAAAAACTCAAGCTACATAGGATGATATTTGCTATCTAGTGCAAATTATGTAGATTAAATTATTAATTTTTTTTTTAAAAAAAAAGGAAGGAGACCTCCTGCACCATAGTCACATAAATCCAGATTGAATCAAATCAAGAACCTTTAATTAGAAGTGCGCAAGAATGAGGACAAGCCCCAACTTCCTAGCTAAAATTTTATCTTTCGTTGCTAAACTTATATTTCAGCATAGAGTAAAAATATAGCAGCTAATTAATGATAAAATGTAAAATTTTTGTCAAGTCTAGATTTGTTCTCCTTCTTCTGCTGGGTGTTTGATTGAAAAGGATTTTGTTGGCAAGGTGAGGGTGCCCTGTTTTGATGGGCTATGTTGGTCTGCTTTGGTGATGCACAACTACTGCTCTCAGGGCCTAAGATTGAGGTTGGGGTGCGGCTGCAATGACCTTATTGTTTTTAACTTAAACTTGCATGAACCACTTATATGTTGAATAAAAAAATAAATAGGTATATAACCAAATACAATGTTAGCATGAAGAACAAAGATATCCATCAAACTATTCCCTTTAATTGAGGTACTAGTGAAAGCTACAAACTTTAAGTTCTCCTATTCAATAATATTCATATTGTGAAAAAGAAAAATCTAGAAAGTAACACCTAAATATTTAAGACTGAACCAATCTGCTGCATTTTGGTTCCCACCATCACCTTTGTACTTCTGAGATTAACTATCCATCAACCCAGAAATTGCTGCAGTAGGGAAAACTACATCTTGGTGTCCCATATTAAAGAAATCATGCCTGACAAAGCTCTCCTCGTACAGAAAAAAATCGTCCACCAACACGCCATTAATTCCTTCAATCTGAATGCATGTGTGATGTTTGAGATCATAGAGAACCAAATGTCCAGAAAAATTCACTACAGCCTCCGCCTCGTCGCTAACAACCAACGGTCTGAAATATTTGCTCCTTATTCCGTTTGGCATCCCCCGAATTCCTTGGATATTGATCCTGTACTTGTTGAACCAGACCTCTTTTTCATACTCCTCCAAGATCCATAGATCCATCTGCATAGCCGATGCAACAACGGACACACCTAGTTTCCCTTCCAGCTCCAACAGATGAGTCTGCTGTCCTCGACAAATATTAGAGGGTGTTTGGATTCGCAATCAAAATCGAAATGTGAATGAGAATCGAAATGGCTTGGAATTGGAATCGAAATTGGAATTGTCAAATCTTTCGAAACGTTTGATTCATGACCGGAATCGAAATCGAAATTGGAATGGAAATTTGAATCCATAGAGGAGAATAGCGATTGAGTTCTATATAGATTGAGCCATTCCCATTCCACTGCAGAATCGAAATCAGAATGGGACTCCTCCCAACCAAACGATGGGAATGAAAGTCGTCCATTCCGATTCTGATTTCAGACCTCTACTTCCTCCAACCAAACATTCCTTTAGATACTGATAGCTGCTCAAATTTCTCATAGTTGATGTCGAACACCGTTATCAACCCCTCTGTTGTTGCATAACCTATAATTCCTATGCGAACACTAATAAGTTCTCCACCAGAGCCTCGAAGTGCAAATTTTGGGTTATGCAGATCGCATAGAATTATAAGTTATGGTGTTCGTAGAGATGTGATATTTTATGAATCTGGTATTCTGAAAAAATCACCAAGCTGTGGATCTGGTAGATACACCATTGAATTAGTTGCACATGGATTTTGATCTTTTCGAGCACTACTCCAAAGAAAATTAATGTTGCATCTAGTTAGGCATATAAGACTATGGACGTCATGCCCCAACTCGACTGAAAATAAACAATCAATATATTAGCATGTGCCGGTGATCAACTCTGATTGGCTAGGTCCAAAAGAAACTAATTTTTAATATGTGACGAATGATTAGTCATGTTGGTTAAACTTAGATTATAATTTAACTATAGAGTTTTTTCTCATAATTTCACTATAATCAATTTCTCATAAATAATCATATTTATTTTTATAATAATATTAATTTAGATTTTTCACATCTCATTTTTATAAATAAGAAAAGAATTTTTATTTTAAAATTCATATGAGGATAAATATGTATAATCTTATTTTCAAAGATCACGTAACATTGAAACGAAGAAATCATCTCATTTTAAATTTTTTAATCATATCAAAATGAGACTATGCTTGATTCAAAATTTTGAATTATTTTTCATGCATAAGATAGTAGATACATACCTTCTAAACTTTCTTATTTATAAATATTTTAATAAATTATGTACAAAATCTAATTTTTACACATGAATATATATTAAAAACTCAAAGATAAAAGAAAACTTATCATTAGTCAGATTCAAAAATCATGATGTTTAACTCATGGCTCAATCTCTAGATCTGAAGCTCTTCTGATATTGAAAGTTCTGATCAGATAATTTAAAAAATTATTAACTTTCAATTGAGAAGAGATTTAGAACAAAAAGAGAGAATCCCAGCCCATATCATGGTTTGGGTCTGATCATAAGATAAATCTAAACATCTCGAAATGATTTAGATCCCATCGGATTGGATCCAATCAGTAGGACGATTTCACAAAAAATTGGCTTTCTCTCTCTCCTTTTTTTCTTCTTTTTTTTTTTATTTTTTTATTTTCTTCTCTTCTCTCTTGTTCTCTCCCCAAAAGTACCTGATGGGAAGCTTAACAGAGCTGCCCATCGTTAAAAAAAAACCAAGATAGTGGAGGGGCAAAAGTTGGATGGTTCGATGATGGTGCAGTCAAGGTGACCAGGCGGTGGTGGCCCGTGGCTAAAGTGGTCGTGGCTAGTGGTGGCGGTCAACTAGAAATTGGGGAGCGAACCCCTATCTGCCTTCATGGTGGATCCTCAGCTAAGAAAAAAACTAGGGAGAAAGGGACACTTACCAAATGTGAAGAAGATGGTGGACCATGGTTAGGGAGGGTAGATTCCGGTAGCCATAGTGAACCCAATCATCAACAACCAAGAGGAGGAAAACAAGAGAAATAGGATGGCGATTGTGATGAGATCTTGGTGAGGGGTACTAAGGGCTTGAAGGGGGTTATATAGCAACAAAGGCTAGGTTTCCTAGCCAAACCTAGCCTCTGATGAAGTCGAGATGGAGGATTCTTCTTTTTTCATCATGCTAGAGTAGGGGACTCTCCTATTTTTCTAATAAGGGAAATAAGCCTTTGGACCTTTTTTTTTTGAAAATAGCCGATCTCTAGCTCAAAGCAATGGGCTTCACATTCTCCCCTCTTTTTTTAAAAAAAATTCATCCTCGAAACTGATGTACTTAAGTCAAAAAAATAGCTGAGAGTACTTGGCTCACATCTCTTCCTCCAGTTCTCAAGTTGCTTCTTATTCTGTATGACTGCTCCACTAGATTTTGATATAAAGGATGGTGCATCACCTCAAAATTTGATCCTTCCTATCCACAATTTTTACTGACCGCTCCTCATAAGATAAATCTTTTTTGAGTTGAAGTAGTCCAAACTCTATCATGTGGCTAGGATTAGGCGCATATTTTTCAATATGGAGGCATAAAAAACATTATGAACTCCGACAAGAAAAGGAGGTAAAGCAAGACGGTAAACTACCACTCTAATTCTTTCTAAGGTTTTAAAGAGATCCACAAATTTAGGGCTTAACTTACCTCTTACTCTAAATCTCATCACACTTTTAGTAGAAGATACCTTGGGGAACACATGATCTTCCACTTAAAATTCTAATTTTTTTCTCCTATTATTAGTATAGCTCTTTATTTTTTAGAGGAGGCAACCTAAGGGGAGGGGGGTGCATTAGGTTTCTTAAAATAAATTATATAATTTGTGTCCCAAAAATAGATTTCAGTATTTGTGAAATGCTTTGCAATAAATAAATAAGCAGTAGAAAATAAAATGAGAGTTACAACAGTACAATTATAAATACATAAAATTTATAGTAGTTTGGTGCTAAACTTAGAACCTACGTCCATTCTCCAAGTTAATCAACTTAAAAATTTCAACTATAATCCTTCAAGATTACAGCTCAATTATTTTTACGAGTTCATAATTTAATTCAGTTAATTTTTTCTGGCCCACCAACCAAAATCTTATAAATAACTATTTTATCCCTGGCTCACAATCAATACCAATTGATTTTTATGGAGATACCAACTGAAATATTATACTATCCAATTTTAGGCTTAGATCAACCTCAACTTTCTTCATCCAATAAATTTATTATAATAAAATAAATTAAGATATATAAGAAATTTGAGTTTAGAAATATAAAACTCTTTTAAGCTTTGAAGAAGCCGAGATGGATAAGCTAATGAAGTATAAATTTAATAGCATATATATATATATATGCTATTAAGATATGAACTTCTACTAGTATATTGTAATGTGCCGTAGATAGTTTATGATCAGCCTATATAAGTGCTTGAAAAGATCAAAAAAAAATACTAGAATTGAATCTTTAAAGGCATTTTTTAATGCCGCAAAAAGATAGATTTTCATTGATAGTTTCTAAAACTATTGATAATTAATTGCCAATACTATTTTAAGATGTCTTATCGCAAAATGACATAAAGAGGCCAGTAAAGATATATGTGGTATTTTCTCTTAATTTTTGTGGCACTTACAAATTGAAAGAATAGTACTCTACAAGCCAATCATATAGTTGATACGATAAAAACTTTTTTTATAATATCTTCCAACTCATATATTTGATATATTTATTTATGAATAAAATGAAGTATTTTATTTCATCATCTACTGTATCTTATTTATCTTTAGGATTATGATGAATCCTATAGATTAGGATAATAGTTTTAGAGCCATGATGAGATCATGTTAGTGAGATCTAAAATTTTAAAATTTTAATTTAAAATATTTTCAGTTGTTGGATCATCAAGTCAAAGATCAATGATTCCGATAAAATTGACATATCTTATGTATACTCAATGGTGAGGTTGATTGATCTCACAATCACTTGTGTGGAGACACTAATATAACGATATCGGTGCTCATTAGAGAATGAGTTTATTGAATTGATCCACAAAAAGAATATTTTATGGAGTCTTACTTACATATCAAAAGATGATTCTCTAGTGAAAATTGTGCAAGTGGTTTTTAGACTTGAGACCACCATGGTACTTTGTGTATATGGATCTATATTTTGGTTCACTCTCTAGAATGACTTTTTAAGATATATATGGGATGTTCTAGATATGATGAAGTATGTATGAAGTTTATGATTAGATCAATAAAGAATCGATCACTCCTAATGAGAGGAGATAACATTCTATGTGACTCATCTAGTAATAACTCAGGAAGTCTTTGATCAAAACAGGGTGAAAATTAAAAAATATTTTTAATATTTCATCAGTTGAGTCTTTACTAGAAGATTGAGAAACATATGAATATGTATTTGAGTTTGACATATTTTCATGTTCATTGTATATTCAGGATGAGATATAATCGAAGGATTGAATTACATGGTAACTTATCATTGAAGGATATATTTGATATTTTCATCAAATTTTTCATCTTTTGGATAGTCATGATACAATACATTACTAGACGTCAATTTTGACTTATAGATGTTTATGAATTAAAATATTTAATTTATGAATCAATTAGAAAAAAATTTAATTAGTCAACTTAGATTGACATGAATTCGATCTGAATTGATTGGAAGCATTCCAATTAAATTAGATCAATATATATCTACACCTATTGTTGGCTAGATGTAGAATCCAATGGGTCACACATATCAAAAAATTGATCAAAAAATTATTTTGATGGGTTATTGGATCCTATTTGGATTGCTAATTAGCATGTTAGCACATATTGTTGGCTAACCCAACTCCTAGCCAAATTAGTTTTGGTTCGAAATCTTGCTAATTAGGCTAACCTAATTATGTTTATTTTGGATTAGATAGCACAATAAATTTGGCAGCCATTGGATGGCATCTACAAGAACTCTTACATGCCATTAGATAGAGTCCCAAGGGCTAAGGACTCTATCACTTTAGATGACACAAAATAAGATGGCGCAAATGGTTTTGGCATATAGAAAGTATCTAAAGTCCTTCTGCAATGGGTCTCAGACCATGTGGCGCCTACCTAGACTCTATCCCTTCTCTTCCATGCCCTTGGGGCATTGACTAAGTCCACATCTCACATAGGGATGTGTGGAGATGGCATGAAGGGGTGCCAAAAGCAGAGACGCCTTCTGCTTTAGGTTGGTGCATGAAATAGAATCCTTTTGCTTTAAGCAGAAGGATGGGACAACTCTTATCCTCTTATCAAGCATTACAGGGATGCTTATCTGATTTTAAATGCCACATGGTAGGTTAGGAGGTCTTCTGAGCAGATGAAAGGATGTATATAAGTTCTTTTGCCGCAAGAAAATTTAAAGCACCATATATACATTTTTTGGAAGTATAAACTTGCATTTTTTGAGAGTACACGCCCCTTGGTGAGTCCTTCTACTTGAAGACTCTCATCTGAACACTATGGTGTTTATTTTTGGGGTGTGTGGCTTAAAAGATACGATGGTTTGTGGCATACCTATAAATAGGAAAGAGTCCGGGGTTCTTTCATTCAATTCAGTCTAGATAATCCTTTTTCTTCTCTTATTAAGACAAAGTCTTTTATATTAAGATAAATCTGCTATTTTAAGACAAGAGCTTTGATAGAGAATTAGAAAGAAAATATAGTGAATTAAAGAGGAAGAGAGTTCTAGTTAAATCCTTTGGAAGGGTTTGTTCTTATGGAGGCTAATTATAAGGAATTTTTGCAAAAAAAATTTAGCAAAGTGAGATTAAGTTGGAGTGCTTCTTTGATTCAGTTCTTGTGTGGATTATCATTAGAGGATATACACTTGGATGTCTCAAAAAAATTAGATTAGCGAGACAGGTATTTATCTTGTTCTCCTTATAATGTTCATATGTTGTGCTTGTTATATTTGTTGTTTGATTGGAATCATCAAGGAGTTTCTGGCAATTAGGGTTAGATAGTTTTGAATTTCATTAAGAAATTTTTGAAATCCAATTTTTCACTGTGCAACCGTAATCCAACACAAATACTCTTAATAAGAATTTTTATTGTAATATAAGTGATTTCTACCTTGTTTCCAATAAAGACTGGCCATGGCCATAATGATGGTGCTGGATAGTGATAGAAATTGAGAAGGATAAGAAGGAGAAAGTAAAGAGGTTTGGGAGTGTGATACATCTCATGAGTTGCATGGGCATGATTATATAGCGAGTGATTCGTCGGAGTTAGAAAAAGTGACAGAATCCATCTCCATGTCGAATAGGGGCCTTGCCCTGATTGTATTTGGGAGTGAGGCCTTAGGTTGCGCCAATGGGGCCCTGCTAGATCTAATTCCATTAGATGATCTATGGACTAAGCCAAGTTGGATTGGGCTGGCCAATGGACCAATCCTTACAATTTGCTTTTACTTTGAAGCACCAAGAGCTATTGATAAGAGAAATTCAAAAATATTGTAAACTCAACTCATGCAACCTCATTTCTATGACTACACTTATATCATGTAGTTGGCCCAAAATAATAAGTTTAGAAATAATTAAAGTACTAATATATAACCTTCGGTGATAAATAACCTCCACTAGTAAGATAAGGATATACCAATATATCATCTAGCTTGACAAGGTATCAATGTGCCAATATATAATCCCCACCGGCAAAGTTATATTAACCCATAAACCTCCACTGATATGGTATTAACATGATAATATTTAACCCTTATTGGCAGGGTGTCCATGTGCCAACATATAATCTCCACTAGTAGAATACTAATATACAAATATATATAACCTCCACTAGTAAGATATGAAAATGTAATAAAGCTCTTTTTACATAATAATATATCATATTTCGATCAAAATTAGCATATTTTATAAGATGAATAAATGATATATTTGACTATCAATAAAGAGCATGTATAACACTTTTGAATAAAAATCTTACTTATGAACTATAGATTTTATTTTTCATTCAAAAAAACAATCCATAAATCGCATGTAAATCAACTCACCATTTAGTTAATATCAAAAATTTATGTTAATTAATTGAAATATCTAGTGTTGTGGTTGCGGGCTTGTGGTTCGGATGGATGGGATGGGTTGGTTCTCTGCGCTTATCCGTACGAAGTATTGTTTGCTTTGGAGGTGACTTTGGGGGTTGTTTCGCATATATACACTTCTTTGTATACTCCCCCATACAGTTTTGCTCTTTAAAAAGCACCTTGCTAGAGGGAGAGAAGGTCTAGATCTTATATGAGTCAAAGTTCCTCTTGACTCACAATCGATGTGGGACTAAAGGTACTGTCCTTCCACAATAGTAGCCCCCCATTGAAGGGGGACTGTGTACATGGGCAGGAGGTGGCCCCATGGTGGGAGCCAATGATACGGTCAAGGGCTCATGGCTTAGATGGATGGATGGGTTGGTTCTCTGCGCTCGCTCGTGCAAGGTATTGTCCGCTTTGGGGGTTGCTTCGCATACACTCTCCTATATGATTTTGTTCGTTAAAAAGCACTTGCTATGGGGAGAGAAGGCTTCGATCCCATATAAGCTAGAGTCCCTCTTGACTCACAACCAATATAAAATTAAAGGTGCTATCCTCCCACAACAGTAACCTCCAATCAAGAAAAACTTTATTTATCGGGGGCCTCATGGTGGGTGCCACTATTGGTTGTGGTTCGACATCTCTTGGCTCAGATGGCCTGGGGTCCTCATCCTTCATGAGGTATTATCCACTTTGGGGGCTATTTTGAGGGCTGCTTCACATACACTCCCCCATATGCTCCTCCACATGATTTTGCTCTTTAAAAGGTACCTCACTGAAGGGAGAGAAGATTTCGATCCCATATAAACCAGTCTCTCTTGACTCACAACCGATCTGAGAATAAAGGTGCTGTCCTCCCATAACACTAGCCCTCTAATCAAAAAAAAAGTATGTGTCAACAGGAGGCATTCTCACAGATGGTACCAATATTGCAGTCAAGGAGTTGGATGGCTTGGATAGTTGGGTTAACTCTGCTCCCGCATACGTCAAGTATTGTCCGCTTTGGCTCATGACCGTCTTTGAGCTTTAGTGGGCCTTAGGCTTTAGTGGGCTTCGATCATTTGGAGCCTCATAGTTTTGCCTTTTAAAAAGTACTTCATTGGAGGAGAGAAGGCTTCAATCCTACATAAGCTAGAGTCTCTCTTGACTTACAATCGATGTGGAACTAAAGGTGCCTTCCTCCCACAACAGCAGCCCCCAGTTAAGGGGGACTCTATGTACATGGGCAGGAGGCAGGCCCCATGGTGGATGCCAATGTTGTAGTCAAATGCTTGTGGCTCGGATGGATGGGATCGGTGAGTTCTCTACACTTGACCACACGAGGTATTATCCGCTTTGGAGGCTGCTCCACATGCATTTCCTCGCACGATTTTGCCTTTTAAAAGGCATCTTGCAGGGGGAAGAAAATACCTCGATCTCATATAAGTCAGAGTTCCTTTTGATTTACAATCGATGTGGGACTAAAGGTGCCATCCTCCCACAACAGTAGCCCCCTAGTCAAGGGAGACTCTGTGTGTGCAGGTAGGAGGCACCTTTTAAAGATGGATCATTAGTTACCTTGTGAGAATGACTAGCAGGTAAATTAAACTAACTTTCAAAATCCCTTTTAGAACCTAATAATCCAAAATTATGCTTTATCAAAATACTATCATGATGATCTTAAAATAAAATCCTAAGTCCAACCACTCTTTTTTTCTTTTGGTGATTTATTTATATATTCTCTTAAAGGATTAAGCCCAAGAGAAGATTGCAATGAAAATCAACCATCATGGATAAACATGAAAAAAAGTGGAGGAAGAACAAAGATAGTCAGGTGGCAATGTCTAATGACCCAAGTGGGTTCACTTTGGTAGTTCAACAAATCAAATCATGAGATAGGGGCCATACTAGGATACTGACAGTTCAATAGGGATTGATGATGTTGGAGTCTAGTGGTGCCCGAGGAGGGCCGACATGCTGCCGATGATTAGCGACTTCGAAACCTCTTTATCAAGATCGATTAAAGTCACTTGAGGAAGACCCTTTAAGGTTTAGCATTAGAGAGAGAAAGTGAAAGAGAGAGAATAAGAGAAAAAGAGAATGAAGAAAAAAACTCTCATTGTTCTTCTTAATACATGAAAGAAGGGAAGAGGTTGGTGGCTAGATTGTGGTGGTAGTTGAAAGGCCCTGGAGCATAGCAAGATGGATGAGTGGTCGGCGATGACAAATGGCTGACAAAGACAACTGGCCAATGAGAGAAAAGTAAAAGGAAGAATAGAGATAGGGATATTGGATTGGGTTAATTTGGGCTCCAGCCTGCTTGGTGGTGATTGAGGCTCCATTTTCGGAGATGGTCTGCTAAGAGAAGATGCTTAGAAAAAATACAATCATAGTTGACTGAGCTCCAACAAAGTTAGAGTCTAAAATTGGATGAAAACATAGGCAAATTTGGTGATTGGTGAAATAGGAGAGAGGACTCAAGATGGTTTCCAGTGATTCCTCAACAAAATCTAATTAGTGATGGCTCAATAGAGAAGATGATTAAAAGAGGATGGGGATTGTTCATACCCTCTCTAACAAGGACTGATCGTGGCCATAATGATGGTGCCCGTTGGTGGTGAAAATTTGAAGAAACAACAAGAGAGAAGGAGAAAGAGGCTTGCGATGTAGCCTCACTGGATGGTGGGATGGTTTATAAATAACTAGTGAGTTTTTTTACCATTGGAGTTTGAGTAGGAGGCAAAATTTTGTTAAAATTTGATGCCTCAAGATTCGATCCATATTGAGCCCACAGTGAGATTTGCGGCAAAAAATGGAGTCTAACGAGACTAAGATCACCCCAAACGGAGCTCAAACGGAGGAGATACGTGCTTTTGATGTTGGCATGAAATCCGAGGTGGCGGAGGACCGCCGACGGCCGGCAGAGTGGCGGTGGTGCACGGCCCAAGCGCGGCCAGTGCTTGGGCTGGGTGCGCGCAGGGCGCAGCCCAGTAGGTGGGCCCGGCCCTGGCTCGGGAGTGCGGGGTGCGCCTGCCGGCCCAGGCCCGGGCATGCGGGTCGGCCCAGGTGCGGGCGCGTGAGGTGCAGCCCAGGGCCAGGCGCTCGGGCGCAGGCTGATCCAGGCCCACGTGCATGCCCGTGCGGGCTCAGCAGCCTAATTTTGCGGTCCACCATGGACTGTGCGGTCCACGACTGGGCGCGTGGACCGCTTGGGTATTTCTCATGCGTTTCATACGGTCTACAGCACTATTCCATGGACCGATGTACGATCGAAGGGTGTGGGTAGTTTCTGGTCACGATCCGATGGCTGGGGAAGGATTTTGGACTTATTTGAGGTTGTTTAGGACTCCTAATCACTTCCTAAACCTAATCTAAAAAGGGTTTTAGCCTATAAAAGGCTTGATCTATGCTATAGAGAGTGTGTGTGGTTCGACTGGTGGTCCTGTGCAGTGCAGATGGGCTTCAACAGTGAAGAGCCCGAGCCCGTGAAGAGAGAGAGAGAGACCGTGACGTTGTGGAGAGGAGCAGGAGGTTCTTGGACAGCGGACAACGGTGACTTCAAAGGTTCAAAGGGATTTTCCTAGAGAGAGAACTTTTATGAGGGAGAACTTTCTGTGAGGGAGAAATTAGGTATACGAGAGTTGAGGGTGAGATCTCCTCTTATAATATATTTTTTTCATAGTGAAGTTTGCATGCCCCATGGAGGCGAGCCCTTTTTTGACTGATCTATTATTTTCTGTTTATTTTTTTTTCTTCCTGTTGCATTGCGCAATACCGAAAAAATCTTAAAAGATGGTATCCTGACCAGACATCCATCCAACAAGTTTATCTCATTAGAGAATGAGTTCACTGAATTAATCCATAAAAAAAATATCTTATGGAGTCTTACTTACATATCAAAAGATGGTTCTCTAGTGAAAGTTGTGCGAGTGGTTTTTAGACTTGAGACCACCATGAAACTTTGTGTATATAGATCTATGATTTGATTCACTCCCTAGAATGACTTTTTAAGACATGTGTGGGATGTTCTAGATATGATGAAGTATGCATAGAATTTATGATTAGATCAACAAAGAATCGATCACTCCTAATAAGAGGAGATAACATCCTATGTGACTCATCTAGTAATAACTCAGGAAGTCTTTGATCAAAATAAGATGAAAATTAAAAAATATTTCTAATATTTCATCAGTCGAGTCTTTACTAGAAGATTGAGAAAGATATGAATATGTATTTGGGTTTGACATATTTTCATGCTCATTGTATATTCAGGATGAGATATAATGGAAGGATTGAATTGCATGGTAACTTGTCATTAAAGGATATATTTGATATTTTCATCAAAATTTTCATCTTTTGGATAGTCATGATACATACGTTGCTAGATATCAATCTTGACTTATCGACGTTTATGAATTAAAGTATTTAATTTATGAATCAATTAGAAAAAATTCTAATTAGTCAACTTAGGTTGACATGAATTGGATTTGAATTGATTGGAAGTGTTCCAATTAAATTAGGTCAATATGTATCTACACCTATTGCTGGTTAGATGTGGAATCCAATGGGTCACACACATCAAGAAATTGATCAAAAAATTATTTTGATGGGTCATTGGATCCTATTTGGATTGCTAGTTAGCATGTTAGCACGTATTGTTGGCTAACCCAACTCCTAGCCAAATTAGTTTTGGTTCGAAATCTTGCTAATTGGGCTAACCTAATTATGTTTATTTTGGATTAGATAGCACAATAAATTGGGCAGCCACTGGATGGCATCTACAAGAACTCTTACATGCCATTAGATAGAGTCCCAAGGGCTAAGGACTCTATCACTTTAGATGACACAAAATAAGATGGCGCAAATGGTTTTGGCATATACAAAGGATCTAAAGTCCTTTTGTAATGGGTCTCAGACCATGTGGCGCCTACCTAGACTCTATCCCTTCTCTTCCATGCCCTTGGGGCATTGACTAAGTCCATGTCTCACATAGGGATGTGTGGAGATGGCATGAAGGGGTGCCAAAAGCAGAGACGCCTTCTGCTTTAGGTTGGTGCATGAAATAGAATCCTTTTGCTTTAAATAGAAGGACGAGAGAACTCTTATCCTCTTATCAAGCATTACAAAGATGCTTATCTGATTTTAAATGCCACATGGCAGGTTAGGAGGTCTTCTGAGCAGATGAAATGATGTATATAAGTCCTTTTGCCGCAAGAAAATTTAAAGCACCATATATACATTTTTTGGAAGTGTAAAATTGTATTTTTTGAGAGTACACGCCCCTTGGTGAGTCCTTCTACTTGAAGACTCTCATCTGAACACTACGGTGTTTATTTTTGGGGTGTGCGGCTTAAAAGACATGATGGTTTGTGGCATATGGTCTCTACCTATAAATAGGAAAGAGTCCAGGGGTCTTTCATTCAATTCAGTCTAGATAATCCTTTTTCTTCTCTTATTAAGACAAAGTCTTTTATATTAAGATAAATCTGCTATTTTAAGACAAGAGCTTTGATAGAGAATTAGAAAGAAAATAGAGTGAATTAAAGAGGAAGAGAGTTCTAGTTAAATCCTTTGGAAGGGTTTGTTCTTATGGAGGCTAATTATAAGGAATTCTTGCAAAAAAAATTTAGCAAAATAAGATTAAGTTGGAGTGCTTCCTTGATCCAGTTCTTGTGTGGATCACCGTTGGAGGATACACACTTGGATGTCTTGAGAAAATTGGATTAGCGAGATAGGTATTTATCTTGTTCTCCTTATAATGTTCATATGTTGTGCTTGTTATATTTGTTGTTTGATTGAAATCACCAAGGAGTTTCTGGCAATTAGGGTTAGATAGTTTTGAATTTCATTAAGAAATTTTTGAAATCCAATTTTTTGTTGTGCAACTGTAATCCAACACAAATACCCTTAATAAGAATTTTTATTGTAGTATAAGTGATTTCTACCTTGTTTTCAGTGAAGACTGGCCATGGCCATAATGATGGTGCTGGATAGTGATAGAAATCGAGAAGGATAAGAAGGAGAAAGTAAAGAGGTTTGGGAGTGTGATGCATCTCATGAGTTGCATGGGCAGATTATATAGCGAGTGATTCATTGGAGTTAGAAAAAGTGACAGAGTCGATTTCCATGTCGAATAGGGGCTTTGCCTGGATTGTATTTGGGAGTGAGGTCTCAGGTTGCATCAATGGGGCTCGGCTAGGCCTAATTCCATTAGAAGATCTATGGACTAAGCCAAGTTGGATTGGACTGGCCAATGGACCAATCCTTACAATTTGCTTTTACTTTGAAGCGCCAAGGGCTATTGATAAGAGAAATTCAAAAATATTGTGAACTCAACTCATGCAACCTCATTTTTATGACTACACTTATATCATGTAGTTGGCCCAAAATAATAAGTTTAGAAATAATTAAAGTACTAATATATAACCTTCGATGATAAATAACCTCCACTAGTAGGATAAGGATATACCAATATATCATCTAGCTTGACAAGGTATCAATGTACTAATATATAATCCCCACCGGCAAAGTTATATTAACCCATAAACCTCCACTGATATGGTATCAACATGATAATATTTAACCCTCATTGGCAAGGTGTTCATGTGCCAATATATAATCTCCACTAGTAGAATACTGATATGCGAATATATATAACCTCCACTAGTAAGATATGAAAATGTAATAAAGCTCTTTTTACATAATAATATATCATATTCCGATCAAAATTAGCATGTTTTATAAGATGAATAAATGATATACTTGACCATCAATAAAGAGCATGTATAACACTTTTGAATAAAAATCTTACTTATGGATTATAGATTTTATTTTTCATTCAAAAATACAATCCATAAATCTATAAATCACGTGTAAATCAACTCACAATTTAGTTAATATCAAAAATTTATGTTAATTAATTGAAATATCTAGTATTGTGGTTAAGGGCTTGTGGTTCGGATGGATGGGATGGGTCGGTTCTCTGAGCTTATTCGTATGAAGTATTGTTTGCTTTGGGGGCAACTTTGGAAGTTGTTTCACATATATACACTTCTTTGTATACTCTCCCATATAGTTTTGCTCTTTAAAAGGCACCTCGCTAGAGGGAGAGAAGGTCTAGATCTCATATAAGCCAAAGTTTCTCTTGACTCACAATCGATGTGGAACTAAAGGTACTATCCTTCTACAACAGTAGCCCCCCATTCAAGGAAGACTGTGTACTTGGGTAGGAGGTGGGCTCTATGGTGGGAGCCAATGTTTCGGTCAAGGGCTCATGGCTTAGATGGATGGATATGTTGGTTCTCTGTGCTCATTCGTGCAAGATATTATCCACTTTGGGGGTTGCTTCGCATACACTCTCCTATACGATTTTGTCCCTTAAAAAGCGCTTGCTAAGGGGAGAGAAGGCCTCTATCCCATATAAGCTAGAGTCCCTCTTGACTCACAATCAATGTGGGACTAAAGGTGCCATCCTCCCATAACAGTAACCTCCAATCAAGAAAAACTTTATTTATTGGGGGCCTCATGGTGGGTGCCATTGTTGGTTGTGGTCCGACGTCTCTTGGCTCAAATGGCCTGGGGTCCCTATCCTTCGTGAGGTATTGTCCACTTTGGGGGCTGTTTTGAGGGCTGCTTCATATACACTCCCCCATATGCTCCTCCACATGATTTTGCTCTTTAAAAGGTGCCTCACTGAAAGGAGAGAAGACCTCGATCCTATATAAATTAGAATCTCTCTTGACTCACAACCAATCTGGAAATAAAGGTGCTATCCTCCTACAACACTAGCCCCCTAATCAAGAAAAAGTATGTGTCAACAGGAGGTATTCCCACAGATGGCACCAATATTGCAGTCAAGGAGTTGGATGGCTTAGATGGTTGGGTTAACTCTGCTCCCGCATACGTGAGGTATTATCCGCTTTGGCTCATGACCGTTTTTCGGCTTCAGTGGATCTTAGGCTTTAGTGAGCCTCGATCATTTGGAGCCTCATAGTTTTGCCTTTTAAAAGGTACTTCATTGAGGGAGAGAAGGCTTCAATCCTACATAAGCTAAAGTCTCTCTTGATTCACAATCGATGTGGGATTAAAGATGCCGTCCTCCCACAACAGTAGCCCCCAGTCAAGGGGGACTCTGTGTACATGGGCAGGAGACAGGCCCTATGGTGGATGCTAATGTTGTAGTCAAGGGCTTGTGGTTCGGATGGATGGGATCAGTGAGTTTTCTGCACTTTTCCACACGAGGTATTATCCACTTTGGAGATTGCTCCAAATATACTTTCTTGCACGATTTTGCCTCGATCCCATATAAGTCAGAGTTCTTTTTGACTTACAACCGATATGGGACCAAAGGTACCATCCTCCCACAACAGTAGCCTTCCAGTCAAGAGGAACTCTGTGTGTGCGGGTAGGAGGCACCTTTTAAAGATAGATCATTAGTTACCTTGTGAGAATGACTAGCGGGTAAATTAAACTAACTTTCAAAATCCCTTTTAGAACCTAATAATCCAAAATTATGCTTTATCAAAATACAATCACGATGATCTTAAAATAAAATCCTAAGTCCAACCACTCTTTTTTTTCTTTTGTTGATTTATTTATATACTCTCTTAAAGGATTAAGCCCAAGAGAAGATTGCAATGAAAATCAACCATCATGGATATACATGAAAAAAGGTGGAGGAAGAACAAAGATAGTCAGGTGGCAATGTCTAATGACCCAAGTGGGTTCGCTTTGGTAGTTCAACAAATCAAATCATGAGATAGGGGCCATACTAGGATACTGACAGTTCAATAGGAATTGATGATGTTGGAGTCTAATGGTGCCCGAGGAGGGCCGACATGTTGCCAATGATTAGCGACTTCGAAACCTCTTTATCAGGATCGATTAAAGTCACTCGAGGGAGACCTTTTAAGGTTTAGCATTAGAGAGAGAAAGAGAGAAAAAGAGAATGAAGGAAAAAACTCTCATTGTTCCGCTTGATACATGAAAGAAGGGAAGAGGTTGGTGGCTAGATAGTGGTGGTAGTTGAAAGACCATGGAGCATAGCAAGGTGGATGAGTGGTCGGCGATGACAAATGGCTGACAAAGACAACTGGCCAATGAGAGAAAAGTAAAAGGAAGAATAGAGATAGGGATACTGGATTGGGTTAATTTAGGCTCCAGCCTGCTTGGTGGTGATTGAGGCTCTATTTTCGGAGACGGTCTGCTAAGAGAAGATGCTTAGAGAAAATATAATCATAGTCGACTTAGCTTCAACAAATTTAGAGTCTAAAATTGGATGAAAACATAGGCAAATTTGGTGATTGGTGAAATAGGAGAGAGGACTCAAGATGGTTTCCGATGATTTCTCAACAAAATCTGATTAGTGATGGCTCAATAGAGAAGATGATTAAAAGAGGATGGGGATTGTTCATATCCATCTCTGACAAGGACTGATCATGGCCACAATGATGGTGCCCGTTGGTGGTGAAAATCTGAAGAAACAACAAGAGAGAAGGAGAAAGAGGCTTGCGATGCAGCCTCACTGGGTGGTGGGAGGGTTTATAAATAACCAGTGAGTTTTTCTACCATTGGAGTTTGAGTAGGAGGCAAAGTTTATCTCATTCTCCGCATTCACTAAGGGCTCTGCCTCAATGAATTTGAGAGTAGATCTTTGGGCCAGACTCCAACTGTAGGCTAGGCCAAAGAGCAGGTCACTTGGCTAGTCCAGAAAGCAAAAAAGCATTTGCTTTTATTATGGGGCACTAAGGGCTGCTAATATTTGATAAATGTGGGAACGTGGAGAAAGCTAACCAAGCTCCAGCAAGCTCTGAAGGAGATGTAAAAATGATAAAAAGCATCTCTATAGAAAACCCTTATTAAGTTCGAGTACACATTTTTTAGCTAGTGAATTTTGAGATGAATTTTATTTGTGATTCTCTAGAAACTTCGTGTGAGGGTATTCCACGTAGCATGATATATACTAATTAAATTTCTATCAAATTAATTGAGATTTATTCTTCAACCTTTTATATGGAGTGTGCCATACTCTTCCATTACCTATAATTTATCGAAAAAGAATAAAATTTCTAGAAGCAGGTCATTACCTTGCCTTCCTAAGAATATCATTTTTCTTTATATAACCATATATTATAAAGGCCTCAATCAACATAGAATTAGTTGGCTGTTGCCGCTTCAAATAAAATAGAACTAATCAGAATTAAGGAGGATCCATTAAATAAAATAGGGGTAGCTTCCTACTACCTCCTATTCAACTCAAAAAGATAAAAAATAAAAAAAATTAAGAAGGATCAAGAGTGGGACCGATGCTCTCTTCATGTCGAGTAATGTGTTAGCTTATATACTCTGTATTAGCATGACTCCACGGCACTGAAAACTTTATAAAAACATCTAAACATGCAACCTAAGAGAATTAATATGAAGAACAAGGATATCCACAAATCCATGCAGTTTAATGAATGTATAAAAATACCTACTAACAATTATTTTCTTATGTCCAATACGATTGCATTATCAAACAAAAGTCATGCAAAAAACAAAATTTATTTTATTATATTCAACGAACGTATATAAATACCTACTAACAATTTTGTTCCTATGTCCATAGGACTTGTATCATCAAACAAAAATCCTACAGAAAACAAAATCTGTTTCATTGTATAACAAAATCCTACAGATAGTCTTTACAACCTCGAGAATTATGTAAATTGAAAAATTTGAAGTGTTTGGTAGGAAGACTACCAAGAAGCTTGCTTTGCTGGAAGTACAAAGAAATTGGATCTGTAATAAATCTAGTCTGGTATCCTATCTCAAAAAACTCATGTCGGATGAGACTCTCCTTGTAGAGCCAATTCGTCATTCCGAAGTCATTCTCTATGATAATTTTTCTGCAGGTATGATATCACGTCCCCGACCCGAGATTTGAATCGAGGGTCATGACAACCGCTGCATACTCATAGAAAGCTTTTCCCATAAGTATGCAAGGCATCTCATCATGATATCTTACACATAAAGTTAACTAATTTTTCAACTTTTAATAAATCAAACCTTATTTCAAGTAACAAATCAAAACTCAGTGTTCAAAAGAAAAATAATTGTCTGACAAAGTCAACACTAAAAAAAATAAAAGTCTTGAATCAATTCTGAGAAAATCCTAAATCAATGAGCTAACTCCATCTCTAATCGCTCTCCCAACCGAAATCCTGCATCACGCTAATTTTCTGGATCTGTAAGAAAAACATAAAACTCATCATGAGCTAAACAGCCCAGTAAGCAGTGTATACCTTTAACTGAATAAATCAGACAAATAATACTATACATATCGATTTATTGATAATAACAAAATCAATATGTAATTTCATGAAATCATAATCATACTATCAATCCTATATAAAATTCAATTCATCATAATTTCAAATTATGCTTTTCATCTTAAATTCATCAATTTCTTAACTTCTTCTTACCAACCATGACTATGATCACATTATCCCTGTGGCAGGGTCATAATACCGCATATCTGCTTGCGGTGGGCTACGAATCATCTGGCAGCCAAGTCCTTTGGAACCGCTGGTCTCTCTGGCAGTTTATCGCTGGTCTCTCTGGCGACATATCGCTGGTCTCGCTGGCGACATAAATTCTCAGGACAGTCAATTACCAACGTATATGCCTCCATTGGCGGGGTCCTCAACACAGTCAGGTTGTCAATTTCATATTGTCTTCCAATTCATAATTGATTTTCAAAAATAATATAAATAAATGATATTTGAATCAAATCAATTATATCATTCTTCGAGATCATATATCATCATAATAATTGTTCAACAAATAACTTCAATCATAAATAATTTTCTATAATTAACTTTAGTCATAAATAATTTCAACAATTATTTCAATAAATAATTTCAATCACAAGCATGCATAAATTTATTTAATTTAAAATTTTATAATTTACCAGATAAATTCAATAAAAGTAAACACTACTTATCTCAAAAGAAAATCCAAACTAGAAATTCTAGGAATCTCGAAAATCCTTCTCTGAACCTGATACGTCAAATATCATATTTTTAATCAAAATTTTATCAAATTAAAAATAATTAAAATTATTAAATCTAATGTCCCCACGAGGATCAACTTGACAACAGCATTCAGGGTTTTTGGACTAATCCATGGATACCCTAATTATATTTATTTATTTATTAATTATTTTTATTTTTATTATTATTATTTATATATTTTTTTTAATTATTTCCATAAATCCTAAAAATCTAAAAGAGAGAGAGAGAGCAGAGAGAGTTTCTCTCTCCCTTTTTTTTTTCTTTTTCTTCTTTTTCTTTTTTTTTCTTCTTTTTCTTTTCTTTTTTTTTTCTTCTCGGCTCCTTCCACGTCGGAACAGGGGATCGGCGTACCCTCCTTTTGCCGGGCCCTTCAGGCCGCGGCCGCCGCGGCGGAGGCCGGCGGTAGAGGGAGGCTGCTCCCCCGGTTACGGAGGAGCATGGCCGGCGGTCGATTACGATCGCCGGCATCGGAAAATCAAAGAAAAAGAGGCCCAAAATAGGGGTCTCTTTTCCGACCGAAAATCGGCGATGCTCGTCACCGGTCGTCACGTGCAAGGGTATGGGAGGAAAGGGTAGGAAGAGAGGAAGGGGAGGAAGACTTACCTCGGCCTTCGGTGACCCCACCGGCGAGCAATCACGGTGAGAATCAAGACGGTGTCCGTGGCTCCGATCGAGAAAAATAGGGAGAAAGAGGAGGGAGGAGGCCGATGTTCGGTTTCTAGGGAGAGGAGAGGTCTTCTTATAGAGGGTCCTAGGACTTCGAGAGGTCTTAAGACTCCCAATTTGCATGGGTCTCGTCGGAGAAGAAGACTCCTATCGGGAGTTTTCTTCCCGATTTTCCTCTCTGTTTTTTTTTTTTTGTGGGTTTGGATCTTGATGTCATGGGCTTGGGCTTGGGCTATAACATTCTTCACCCTTAAAAAAAAATTTCGTCCTCGAAATTTTTCATACCTATAGTCTCGAAGAGCTGGGGATATTTTTGCTTCATTTCTTCCTCTAGCTCCCAAGTAGCTTCTCTTTCCGAATGTCGACTCCATTGTACCTTGACATAAGGAATGTTGCGATGTCTCAGCACCTGTTCTTTACGGTCCACAATCCGTATCGGATATTCTTCATATGATATAACTTTTCTGGCTTGTACTGGTTCAAGTTCCACCATGTGACTTGGGTTTGGTAAATATTTCTTTAACATAGAAACATGAAAAATATTATGTACTCCTGCAAGTGAAGGGGGTAAGGCAAGTTGATAAGCCACCTCACCAATTCTTTCCAAAATCTCAAACAGACCCACATATCTAGGATTCAATTTACCACGAATGCCAAATCTTGAGATTCCTTTTGAAGAAGATACTTTGAGAAATACATGGTCACCAACTTGAAATTCTAATTTTCGTCTCCTGTTGTCTGCATAACTTTTCTGTCTGCTTTGTGCTGCCCGAAGTCATTCTTTAATTAATTGAATCTTCTCGACTGCTTGTTGAACAAGTTCGGGACCCAATATTCTTCGCTCACCAACATCATCTCAGTGAATCGGCGATCGACATCTTCTACCATATAATGCTTCATAAGGTGTCATACCAATACTAGCCTGATAACTATTATTGTAAGCGAACTCAATCAAAGGTAGATGCTCATCCCATGAACTTTTCATATCCAAAATACAGGTTCTCAACATATCTTCTAAGATCTGAATAGTTCTCTCTGACTGACCATCAGTCTGTGGATGAAAAGCTGTACTGAAGTTCAATTTTGTTCCTAATGCCTTGTGTAAGCTCTTCCAAAACTGTGATACAAATCTGGTGTCTCAATCCGATACGATGGTCACTGAAATTTCATATAGCCTTACAATTTCTTTCATATACAACTTTGCTAGTCTTTCCAAAGTAAATCCAACTCTAATTGGTAGAAAATATGTAGACTTTGTCAATCGGTCCACAATCACCCAGGCTGCATCATTTTTACTGAGAGTCTTCGGTAGTTCAGTTACAAAATCCATAGTGATATGTTCCCACTTCCATACTGGAATATCAAGAGGTTGAAGTAGTCCCGCAGGTCTCTGATGTTCAGCTTTAACTTGTTGACACACTAAACATTGAGCCACGAATTGAGCGATCTCTCTCTTCATATTATTCCACCAGTATATTTTCTTTAAGTCTCTATATATCTTAGTACCTCCCAGATGAACTGTATAACCGGTCTGATGTGCCTCCTGAAGTATTTCATGCTTGAGTACTGAATCATTGGGTACGCAAATCCTGTTTTCGAACCTCAACGAACCGTCTTCATATATCTTGAATTCAGATTGAACACCAGCTTCCACTGAATTTCTTATTTTTATTAGTTGTGGATCATCATTCTGGGCAATTGTAATTCTTTCAATGAGTGTTGGCTGAACCCTCATGTTGGCTAATCGTACTGTTGAGTCATATATTCGGATGTCTAATTCCAGTTTTCTTATATCCTTTAATAATTGACTTTGATGTGTAATTAAAACTGCCAAATTTCCCACAGATTTTCTACTAAGGGCATCAGCAACAACATTAGCTTTTTTCAGATGATAATAGATTGTTAAATCATAATCTTTTAATAGTTCTAACCACCTTCTCTGTCTCATGTTTAATTCTTTCTGCGTAAAAATATACTTCAAACTCTTATGATCAGTAAACACTTCACACTGCGCACCGTATAAGTGATGTCTCCAAATTTTTAGGGCAAAAATCACTGCAGCTAATTCCAAATCATGTGTCGGATAATTCTGTTCATATGGTTTCAATTGTCTTGAGGCATAGGCCACTACCTTACCATGTTGCATCAATACACAGCCGAGTCTCTTTTTAGATGCATCACTATATATTATGAATCCTTCATCTCCTGTTGGTATAGTAAGGATAGAGGCTGAAACTAATCGTTGTTTTAATTCTTGAAAACTCTGTTCACAATCTTCGGTCCACTCGAATTTAACCCCTTTTTGAGTAAGACGAGTCAAAGGTGCAGCTATACGGAAGAATTCTTTTACAAATCGTCGGTAATATCCTGTCATTCTCAGAAAGCTTCGAATCTCAGAGATATTTGTAGGTCTGTTCCACTGCATCACAGCTTTCACTTTTGCTGGATCTACAGAAATTCCATCTTTAGATACGATGTATCCTAAAAAGATGATTTTATCCAGCCAAAATTCACACTTCTTAAATTTGGCATAAAGCTTTTCTTTCCTCAATATTTGTAGTACACACCGTAAATATTCGTCATGCTCCAATTTGCTTCTTGAATATATCAAAATATCGTCAATAAATACGATAACAAACTTATCAAGATAGGATCTGAATATTCTGTTCATTAAATCCATAAAGGCTGCTGGAGCATTGGTTAACCCAAAAGACATTACTAAAAATTCATAATGTCCATAACGAGTTCTAAATGCAGTCTTTAGCATGTCCTCTGTTTTAATTTTTAACTGATGATATCCTGACCGAAGGTCAATTTTTGAAAAGACTTGTGCACCTTGCAGCTGATCAAACAAATCATCGATTCGAGCTAGAGGATACTTATTTCTGATAGTACTCCTATTCAACTCTCTATAGTCGATACAAAATCTCATACTACCATTTTTCTTCTTCACAAATAAGACTGGAGCTCCCCAAGGAGATACACTAGGCCTTATAAAATCTTTATCCAATAAATCATGTAATTGATCTTTTAACTCCTTCAACTCCATAGGGGCCATTCTATAAGGAGCTTTAGAAATCAGACTGGTATTGGGTGCCAACTCAATGGTAAATTCAATTTCTCTGTCTGGTGGTAGTCCGACTAAATCATCAATGAATACATCCGAAAATTTATTTACGATAGGAATATCCTGTAACTTCAATTCATCATGTTCTTTATTTTTTATTGATATTAGGTAACCTCTACATCCCTTTCTTAGCATCTGTCTAGCTTGCACAAATGAAATAATACGTGGAGGGGTGGTTCCTGTACTTCCATCAAAACTGAAAGTTAATTCTTCTGGTATGTGAAAGTTCACTCTCTTTCCATGACAGTCTACAGAGGCATGATAAGTAGCAAGCCAATCTATTCCTAAAATGACATCGAAATCATGCATTTCTAGGACCACCAAATCTGTCGGTAATTCTCTTTCTCTTATTCTGATACTACATGACTTGCACACACTTTCGGTACTCAGAATACCACCTACTGGTGTCTCAACATATAATTTGGTTTTCATAGGTTCACATACTAGATCATGTTGTCTAATAAAAGTAGTAGATATAAAGGAGTGTGTAGCACCAGAATCAAACAAAACTGAAGCATGAATACCAAATACAGGAATGGTACCTGTCACCACAGCATTGGAGGCCTGAGCATCCTATTGTGTGAGTGCATAGATCCTTCCTTGAGTTTTCGGCCTTTGACCTCCGTCCTTTGTTTGTGTGGGTCTATTTTCATCCATCTGGGGGCAATCTGCAATCTTGTGTCCTTTCTGTTCACATCTAAAACAAGAACCAGTATTCCATTGGCAATTAGAAGACTCATGCTCTCTTCGGCCGTATCTCGAACATCTAGCTGCCTCATTCTCACGATTCTTATCAATTGCTGGCTTCTTTACTGGACCCTTATTGTTCTGATTTCGTCCTTGAGTTCCACCAAACCTATTTCTCTTCTTCTGATTCCATTCTCGCTCCGCATGAGCTTCATTAACTTCTCTCTCAAGTGAGTGGTATCCTATCGTGCTCATATTTTTGTTCCAGTATACGCCACCAGTTATATGCCTCGCCTTGTAACAGATATGCTGTGAAGCGGATCTTCTCTTCATCTTGGCATTCTTGCACGGCGAATGCCTTCTCCATTTTCATAATCTAGTTATCTGCTTCCAATGGCTCGATGGTCCCTTTGAAGGCTGGAGGAGCTAGCTTCTTAAATTCGATGATATTGTTTCTCTGCATCTGATGTTCTTCATGTCCAGGTGTTGGTGGAAATTGCTGACGGGGCTGTGCATGTTGTTGTTGAAGTAACTGTTGCTGTGTTTGAACTACTCCAATCAAAGTTTGCATTAGTTGAGTCATGTTCGGCTCCTCCTGTACTGTCGGAGTATTATCGGTAGGATCAAGGATTCTCTCCTGCTGAGTTGTGCCGCTATTTAATTGGGGAGTATTATCGCCAGGTGGATTTGATGTCCCTCCTACCGTTCCTTGAGTATTCTTCGCTCGTCGTGGAGGCATATTGACCTATGATAGATTTGAGATAATAACTTATCCTTAATAAGGTTATAACTTACTTGTGACAGGTCAAATCATAATCATCATAACTAATCTATCAATTTCCTAATATCTACCCATCACTCACTCACTCTATTCTACATGTCTCTATCTATCTACTTATGCTCTGATACCATATTAATTGTCACGCCCCCGACCTGAGATTTGAATCGAGGGTCATGGCAACCGCCGCATACTCATAGAAAACTTTTTCCATAAGTATGCAAGGCATCTCATCATGATATCTTACACATAAAGTTAACTAATTTTTTAACTTTTAATAAATCAAACCTTATTTCAAGTAACAAATCAAAACTCAGTGTCCAAAAGAAAAATAATTGTTTGACAAAGTCAATACTAAAAAAAATAAAAGTCTTGAATCAATTCTGAAAAAATTCTAAATCAATGAGCTAACTCCATCTCTAATCGCTCTCCCAACCGAAATCCCGCATCACGCTAATTTTCTGGATCTGTAAGAAAAACATAAAACTCATCATGAGCTAAACAGCCCAGTAAGCAGTGTATACCTTTAACTGAATAAATCAGGCAAATAATACTATACATATCGATTTACTGATAATAACAAAATCAATATGTAATTTTATGAAATCATAATCATACTATCAATCCTATATAAAATTCAATTCATCATAATTTCAAATTATGCTTTTCATCTTAAATTCATCAATTTCTTAAGTTCTTCTTACCAACCATGACTATGACCACATTATCCCTGTGGCAGGGTCATAATACCGCGTATCTGCTTGCGGTGGGCTGCGAATCATCTGGCAGCCAAGTCCTTTGGAACCGCTGGTCTCTCTGATGATTTGTCGCTGGTCTCTCTGGCGATATGTCGCTGGTCTCGCTGGCGACATAAATCCTCAGGACAGTCAATTGCCAACGTATATGCCCCCATTGGCGGGGTCCTCAACACAGTCAGGTTGTTAATTTTATATTATCTTTTAATTCATAATTGATTTTCAAAAATAATATAAATAAATGATATTCGAATCAAATCAATCATATCATTCTTCGAGATCATATATCATCATAATAATTGTTCAACAAATAACTTCAATCATAAATAATTTTCTACAATTAACTTTAATCATAAATAATTTCAACAATTATTTCAATAAATAATTTCAATCACAAGCATGCATAAATTTATTTAATTCAAAATTTTATAATTTATCAGATAAATTCAATAAAAGTAAACACTACTTACCTCAAAAGAAAATCCAAACTAGAAATTCTAGGAATCTCGAAAATCCTTCTCTGAACCTGATACGTCAAATATCATATTTTTAATCAAAATTTTATCAAATTAAAAATAATTAAAATTATTAAAATCTAATGTCCCCACGAGGATCAACTTGACAACAGCATCCAGGATTTTCAGACTAATCCATGGATACCCTAATTATATTTATTTATTTATTTATTTATTTTTATTTTTATTTTTATTTATTATTATTTATATATATATATTTTTAATTATTTTCATAAATCCTAAAAATCTAAAAGAGAGAGAGAGAGAGCAGAGAAAGTTTCTCTCTCCCTTTTTTTTTCTTTTTCTTTTTCTTCTTTTTCTTTTCTTTTTCTTCTTTTTCTTTTCTTTTTTTTTCTTTCTCGGCTCCTTCCACGCCGGAACAGGGGACCGGCGTCCCCTCCTTTTGCCGGGCCCTTCAGGCCGCGGCCGCCGTGGCGGAGGCCGGCGGCAGAGGGAGGCTGCTCCCCCGGTTATGGAGGAGCATGGCCGGCGATCGATTACGATCACCGGCGTCAGAAAATCAAGGAAAAAGAGGCCCAAAATAGGGGTCTGTTTTCCGACCGAAAATCGACGACGCTCGTCGCCGGCCGTCACGCGCAAGGGTATGAAAGGAAAGGGAAGGAAGAGAGGAAGGGGAGGAAAACTTACCTTGGCCTCCGGTGACCCCACCGGCGAGCAATCACGGTGAGAATCAAGACGGTGTCCGCGGCTCCGATCGAGAAAAACAGGGAGAAAGAGAGAGGGAGGAGGCCGATGTTCGATTTTTAGGGAGAGAGGAGGTCTTCTTATAGAGGGTCCTAGGACTTCGAGAGGTCCTAGGACTCCCAATTTGCTTGGATCTCGCCGGAGAAGAAGACTCCTATCGGGAGTCTTCTTCCCGATTTTCCTCTCTGTTTTTTTTTTTTTTTGTGGACTTGGATCTTGATGTCATGGGCTTGGGCTTGGGCTATAACATATGATGTTTGAAATCATAGAGAACCAAATCTCCAAGCCAATCCACCAAGGCCTCGCTGTCGTCGCTAGCAACTAAGGGTTTAAACCATGTTATATGCTCTCTCTCCGATGTTGTTTGAACCCTGTACCTCTTGACCTGGACTTGGTTCTCATAGTCTTCCAACATCCATGGATCCAGCATTACATGTGATGTGACGGTAGACACCGAGCTTCCTTCCTAGCTCGATCAGCCAAGCCTCATGGATCGTCCATTCTTTTGTATGACAAGATTCGGGCAACAACGTTAGACTAAATTTCTCAGAATCGATGTTAAATACCAAGGCCTCACCATCATCACTAACAATCAAGGGTTTAAACGAAGTTATCTGTGTGAAGCATAGCATATTAACCTTGGACTGAAAAATTTTGACCTACTATAGACTGGAGCATGATCGTGACTAGTCTAGTGTCGAAATCAAATCAAGATGCTGAATCATGTCTAATCGAAGGATATCTGAACTAGCCGACATCTGTGAAACATAGTATTTGTGATGTCAGCCATGAGTTGAGATATGGTTGCTGGCTATGAATGGAAATATGATGTGTGTTTGGCCTATCACAGACTAGAGCATAGATGAATCAAGTCTAAAACTAGAATAATAATATTGTCTGGATCAAAAACTATATTCATCAGTTAATGATAAGTAATTCCCATTGAATTACTATTGAATAGAATTGTTGATTCGTGATATATGACATCCTTAGAATTGTACATGATAATATTATTCAACTATCAAATTAATGATATTTGAATCTTTTTATTTTTCTATCAATTATATATATTTATTAACAGATGTTTTATATTCATGTTGGTGTGAGCGTGAAAATTTTTTACTAGATTTATAGAAAGGTTTGACTTGAAATTCGGATGACAGATTTATTTTATAGGTCTTGCATGGTCTCTAAGACTTCGCTTTAAAATTTATACGGCAGTGTTACATGGTCATCCTGGATGCTTGGTTCGAGATGTGACACATTGCCTTGCCTTCCCAAGAATATAATTTTCCTTTATATACCCACATATTATAAAGGCCTCAATCAACATAGAATTAGTTGGTTGCAAGCGTTTCAAATAAAATAGAGCTAGTCATAATTAAGGAGGACCCTCGAGAGTGGGACTGATGCTCTATTCATGTTGAGTAACGTATTAGCTTATATACTAAGCACAATAGTAGCTGTATTAGCATCACTCCTGTACACGCAGCACAGGAAACTTAACAAAAAACATCTGCGCATGCAACATAAGAGAATTAATATGAAGAACGAGGATATCCACAAATCCATGTAGTTTAATCAATGTGTATAAATACCTACTAACAATTATGTTCTAATTACAAATCCATGTAGTTTAATCAATGTGTATAAATACCTACTAACAATTATGTTCTAATTACAAATCCATATGTAGTTTAATCAATGTGTATAAATACCTACTAACAATTATGTTCTAATTACAAATCCATGTAGTTTAATCAATGTGTATAAATACCTACTAACAATTATGTTCTAATTATGTCCAATTGGACTTGTATCACCAAACAAAAACCATGTAGAAAACAAAGTCTGTTTCATTATATAACATCAGGATCTGTTGCATCTTAGTTCCCATACCACCATCTTCATCCCCTGCAGAGAGTCTTTCCAACGTGGGGTGTTTGGCAAGAAGATTACCTGGAAGTTTGCTGCTGCAAGTAGAAAGAACTCACGAGATTTATAATAAATCCAGTCTGGTATCCTGTCTCGAAGAACTCATGCCGGATGAGACTCTCCTTGTAGAGCAAATTCGTCATCCGGAAGCCATCCTCGATGATAATTTTCCTGCATGTATGATGTTTGAAATCATAGAGAACCAAATCTCCACGCCAATCCACCAAGGCCTTGCCGTCGTCATGGACAACCAAGGGTTTAAACCATGTTATTTGTTCTCTCCTTGGCGTTGTTTGAACCCTGTACCTCTTGACCCAGACCTGTTTCTCATAGTCTTCAAGCATCCATATATCCAGCATTGCATCTGGTGCGATGGTGGATACGCCAAGCTTCCCTTCCAGCTCAATCAGACGAGACTCGTGGATCGTCCATTCTTTTGTACGACAAGATTCGGGCAACGACATCAGTCCAAATTTCTCGGAGTCGATGTCAAACACTATGATCAGCCAAATCAATGGAGTTCCGATGGTTGGTAGATAGTGAAGCTTCCCATGCACCGATATTGGAGGCTTATCCAAACTTGGAGGACCATGAAGGACATAGAATTCGAGCATAGGCGAAGGATTAGCATCAAATAAGCATGTAATCCGTCTCCATTCCTTGGCTCCGATGGTAAGAATCTCATACCCATAGGGAGAGTTACGTAGCAACCTGTACTCGTTCATGGACGAATGGTGGTAGAAAGCACAAAGAAATCCATTATTGCACCAGGCTTCTGGGAGAGTGATCCACTCATCTGTGAGGGGATTGCAGACGTAGTAATAGCCGGGAGAGTAATGTCTCCGAGTGCCGAAGGGAATCCCTTGGAAGCACAGCAATCCATCGCAGGAAGCTAGCAAAGAAAGGCAGGGACAACGAACTTCGAAAGTAGTTGTTTGGGTGTTCGTGCAGCGGACTGGTTGGAGTTGGAGACCAAGTGAAGGTTGGGTGTATCTGGTGAGGAGGACCGATGGCTTGGCTCGATGAGCATGACAGAGGAGGAAGTATGGGTCGGAGATGAGCGAAGACCAGGACTTGCAGACGCCTCTAAACCTGAGTATGGATTTAGCCGGCAACCGTTCTAAAATATTGAAGATAATGTCGTGGGGGATGAAGACTCTCGCTCCCTTCATCTCTCTGCAATGGCTGCTAGTTATCAAAAGAACGAGTGAATAGTAATAATAATGATGATGATGATGATGATTACTTTTGCTGTTAAAAAGAAGGCAAAGCAAGAGTGACTTGGAACTTGGGCATTAGGTTAGTACTTTAGGGTACAAGGAGATCGACTAGGATTATTAGGTTTAGAAGCCGGCAATACTTCGGCCCATGGCCGAGTGCAATTTTCAATTAAAGTAGAGTCTTATTAGTGGTTTAATTCCTTACTCCCATATAAATATTATGTAATCTAAATTGGCTGTTGTTATGGACAATTGGTCATCTTGAGTAACTCTTCCTATGTGATTACATAGTTTTAATCACATCTGTTTTTTTTGGCAGGTTCTGTTAGACAAAGACTGAAAAGAGAAAAAAATAGAGTCAATGGTTGATGGGACTCCCATATTCATTGCTCGCCACGTCTAGAACTTAGGAGTTTCAGGTAGTCCAAGATCTCATTCTACGGCATGTTACGGCTAACAATTGTAGGCTTTCAGGTGAAGGCATACAGAGCAAACATCAGCAGTCAAAACATTGATCTTTGTTAATGGCGGATGTGACTTGAAGGGTCATATTTAAATGGGCCTCTAGAGCATATGCTAGACCATATATTGGATGATCAATGGCTGGTATTCTGAGTTGATTAGGATGTTCGGAGATGTACCCATGCATGGTCTTGAATATGGAATTTTATCCTAGGTAGCATAAAGATCAAGTTAATATTACTTAATTGAAAATCTAGAAAAGATACATCATTACTTATCTTGTGAGAATAATTAATAGATAAATCCAACTAATTACTTTGAAAGTCTTTCTTCAGAACCTAGCATGTAAATTAATTAGAGAACATTGCGATTGAAATAAAGAGAATGGTGGATAAATATGGAGAAAGTTGAATAAAGGATAGGTCCATCAGAGGGCAGCATCCAATTTTAATAATTCAGCTGATCAAATCAAATCATGGAACAAAGATCGGATCGAGATATAAATAGTACCATAACGCGGTAATTGATGATGAAATATAGTGGTGCTGATAAAAATCAGAGTGGAGACTAAAACACTGCATGGCCAATAGGATGGTTCAAGATCCTTCACAAGGTTGATCAAGATGACATCGTGCTAGTTATCGAAAGAACGAGAGAATATAATACTAATAATAATAAAGGATTACTGACGAGAAAGTGGGAGAGAAAGGGTGGAATAGGTGTTTCTCTCGGGAGGAAGAGAGAGAGGCCATGGTGGCGGGTGGGGGCGCTGGTGGTCAGGGCCGGTAATAGGTGGCGATAGCCGATGGCAGACAACCGGCAAAAGGATCATCGACAGTCGGTGATCCGGCGAATGGCCGAAACAGGGGAGTGGTGGTCTCGGCTGGCTCGATCTCCAGCGATTTCTCGAGGCAACCCAATCGGTAGAGGATTAACAGAGAACGGGGTTAAAACCGAGAGAGAAAACAGATGAGTCCAGGGTGATCCGTACCTTGTTCCCGGCGAAGATCGGCCACGGCCGCAATTACGGACGAGAAGGAGATGAAGAAAGAAAAGAGGCTTGGGGGGTGCGGTGTGCCCCACGGGACGTGTGGAGGTGATTTAAGTAGCCGGTGACTCGCCAGAGTCAGAAAAAGAGACGGAGTCCGCCTTCATGTCAAACAAGGGGATTTTCTCTTTCCCCGATTGTGATTGGGAGCGGGACCTTCGGGCCTCGCTCACGCACCGGCAGTTTGGGCCCAAGGGGCCAGGCCAGGCCTAATTCCAATTAGACCGGTGCCTAATTCCTTTATAGTTCCCACCATTTATTCCATTTCTTACTTACCTTTTGTTATGTACATAACCCCTGTTTTCTTCTTTTAATAATAAAAGTCAGGTGGTTTCCCTCACAAAAAAAAAAAAAAAAAAAAAAAAAAAAAAAAAAAAAAAAAAAAAAGAGAACCAAGAAAAATCTATTGATGCAACTAGTGAGGCAGCACATGACTCTGATGGTGTACGGATTCTGGATTCAGGTTGCTTCTACCATGTGTAAGTAATGCTGGTCATTCATCTGCATGGGGAACATTATGTCGTGGAAAACTACTACTCGTATAGGGACAACCAGAATTAAGATGCATGATGGGATCGTAAGAAGAATATTGGATGTTCGTGATTCCCGGATTTAAAGAAAAATCTTATATCCTTAGGTGCATTAGATGCTGATGGTTGCCGATGTATAGAAGGTAGATGTTGGGTGAATGTCTGGTCAGGACACCATCTCTCAAGATCCTTTCAGTACTACGTGATGCAGCAGGAAGAAAGAAGAAACAAAATAAAAGAAAAAACAATCAAAAATACGTGGATCAACCACAAAAGGGCTCGCCTCCACGGGGCATGCAAACTTCACTATGAAAAAGAAAATTTTACAAGAGGAGACCTCATCCTCAACCCTTGTACACCCAATTCTCTCTCACCTGAAGTTCTCCTCACAAAAGCTCTCTCTCTCTTGAAGATCCCCCTGAACCCCTGAAGAGCCTGACGACCGCTGTCCAGAAGCCTCCTACTCCTTCTCTCTCAGCACTCTCGCCTCTTTCTCTTTTTTCGGGTTCGTACGGCGCTGTACGATGCGAAAAACCGAAACCCCCTCTCTCTGTTTCACGATTAGGGCCTTTTATAGACCTTAAATGTGATTTAAAACCTAATTAGATTAGGTTTAGGTCTCCTAAACAAGCCAAATCAACCTCCTGAACCGTCGGATCATCACCGCAATCTCCCTGGGCCGTCCGATCGCGACCGGTCCACGAAATAGTGCCGTGGACCATGTGAAACGTATGGGAAACGCCCACGCGGTCCACAGACCCCACCGTGGACCACCCGGTCCACGGTGGACCAGGGCAAAGGGGCCAGCAGGCCGCTGGCCTGGGCCGGCCCGCGCGAGCGGGCCTGGGCCGCGCGCGCGGGCCTAGGCCGCACCTGCACGCGGGCCTGTGCGCGCCTGGGCTGCGCGCCCGCCTGGGCCGCGGGCCTGGGTCGCGCATCCCGCGCGGGCCTGGGTCGCACGTCTTGCGCGCCGCCGCCTATGGCCGTGCCGCTGCCGCCCGCCGCCAGTCGCCGGCGGTCCTCCGCTGCCTCGATTCTCGTGCCAACTTCAAAAGCTCGTATCTCCTCCATCCGAGCTCCAATTCAGGTGATCTTGGTCTCGTTGGACCCCATTTTTCACCGCGAACCTTGCTGTGGGCTCAATATGGGCTGAATCTCGAGGCATCAAATCCTAACAATCTCCACCTCGACTCGATATTCGACCTCCTCCAAACTCCGAGAGCTTCTGGATCTCCTCGCCCCCATGCCCTGGGGCAATCGCCTGCTGATCATGGATGGGCAAACATGGGAGTCGAGCCAGGCTGCTCGATCTCATCTCCATCGTATGCTGTGCTCCTCCTGACCTGAGACCTGCTCGGGGCATCGTCCTGCGGCAATAGGAATCTCACCTTGCGACGTCGCCTCTCGTCCTCCCGAGTCTCCTGTCTCGTGCCCGATCCGCCTCCTGGAGCTCCACCTCGCTCTGGACTCCACCTGGCTCCCGAAGCTCTACCTCGCACTGGGCTCCCTGCCAGGTAATAATATCCTCTGCTCCCCTTCTTCCTCTCCAGCACAATCCTTTCGCCGCGTAGCACCCTCAGGATTCCTCCACCAGCTACCGTTCTGTAGCCTCTCGAATCCAGTCTGCTAAGTGAGATAAGATTCCGCCTGAAATCGAGTATATATCGGACCTCCCCCAATCTCCTCACTGCACCGTCATGTGTCCTCCAGCTGACCGTCCCAATGCCTCTGATCGCACAGCTCAATCCATCCGACAGATATACAGTGCCCTCACTGTTCTCCAGGGAGTCAAACTGCTCCTCTCTGCAACACACATGATAGGGGCATGCAGAATCTAATATCCACTGCTGGGAAGAAGTAGATACCTCATCAGATATCTCCAGGACATCTCCATTTGAATCGCTGCCGGCCGTCGCTACAGCAGCCACCGTCCGATTTTTCAGTTGAGGGCAATCTCTGACTAGATGCCCCAACTCCTCACACCGGTAACACCTGATTTTGCTCAAGTCCCTCCTGGACTTAGACCGCCCTCGTTGCGATCTTCTGTCGCTCCGTCTACCGCCTCCTACACCTCCAGAAGCCACCAAAGCTGAGCTACGGCCACCTGAGCTCAAAGCTGGGTTCTCCCTCCTGAGAACCTCATTCTGGAGTATCGCCGCGGTGACCTCGTCCATCTTGATAGTGCTCTTCCCCACTAGAAGAGCAGTCACCAAAGACTCGTACGAAGGGGGAAGCGACGCCAGCAAAACCAGCGCCCTGGTCTTCTCCTCAACGTTCTCGCCAACGCTGAGGAGGTCGGTGAGGATCTTCTGGAAGTGGTTGAGATGCTCCTGCACGCTCTGTCCCTCAGTCATCCGCAGTTGGTAAAACTGCCTCTAGAGGAAAAGAGTGTTGGTGAGAGACTTCATCATGTACAACTCCTCGAGCTTCGATCACAGCACCGTCGGGGAAGTCTCGCTCAGCACATGGATCACCACCTCATCCACCAGGTACATGCGGATGATACTCACCGCCTGCATCTGTAGCCGTTTCTAATCCTGTACCTCCATGGTGGTCGGCTTCTCATTGCACAAGAGAGCATCGATCAACCCCTGTTGGATGAGCACGTCATTCACCCTTGCCTGCCACAAGGAGAAATTGCTCTTACCATCGAACTTGTTGATCTCCATCTTGATTGTTCCTGTTTTCTCCATCTTCACTCTTGCTCACCACCACTGCAATCTGTGTCCTTGTACTGCCTTGCTCTGATACCACTTATTGGGTGGATGTTTGGCCAGGACACCACCTCCCAAGATCCTTTCAGTACCACGTGATGCAGCAGGAAGAAAGAAGAAACAAAACAAAAGAAAAAACAATCAAAAATATGTGGATCAGCCACAAAAAGGCTCGCCTCCACGGGGCATGCAAACTTCACTATGAAAAAGAAAATTTTACAAGAGGAGACCTCACCCTCAACCCTTGTACACCCAATTCTCTCTCACCTGAAGTTCCCCTTACAAAAGCTCTCTCTCTCTTGAAGATCCCCCTGAACCCCTGAAGAGCCTGGCGACCACTGTCCAGAAGCCTCCTGCTCCTTCTCTCTCAGCACTCTCGCCTCTTTCTCTTTTCTTGGGTTCGTACGGCGCTGTACGATGCGAAAAACCGAAACCCCCTCTCTCTGTTTCACGATCAGGGCCTTTTATAGACCTTAAACGTGGTTTAAAACCTAATTAGATTAGGTTTAGGTCTCCTAAACAAACCAAATCAACCTCCTGAACCGTCGGATCGTCACCGTAATCTCCCTAGACTGTCCGATCACGACCGGTCCACGGAATAGTACCGTGGACTGCGTGAAACGCGTGGGAAACGCCCATGCGGTCCACAGACCCCACCGTGGACCACCCGATCCACGGTGGACCGGGGCAAAGGGGCCAGCAGGCCACTGGCCTGGGCCGGCCGGCGCCTGCGCCGCCTGGGCCGCGGGCCTGGGTCGCGCGGGAGCCGGCCCGTGCCTGCGCGCGCCTGGGCCGCGCGCCCGCCTGGGCCGCGGGCCTGGGTCGCGCGTCCCGCACGCCGCCGCCTGCGGCCGCGCCGCTGCCGCCCGCCGTCGGTCACCGACGGTCCTCCGCCGCCTCGATTCTCGTGCCAACTTCAAAAGCTCGTATCTCCTCCATTCGAGCTCCGATTCGGGTGATCTTGATCTCGTTGGACTCCGTTTTTCGCCGCGAACCTTGCTGTGGGCTCAATGTGGGCTGAATCTCGAGGCGTCAAATCCTAACAGTAGACTTATGAAAACCTTTATGATTTTTTTCATAAACATTTGCGTCCCCATGTTGAAAAGAAAGGTAGATGTGCTCCAAATTTTCACATGATAGAAATCTATATTGGAAAAGCAAAGAGGCAAAAAGGTGAAAATGCTTAGACCCAACAATAGCGAAGAATATGTTTCACTGGAATTCAAGAAATTTTGCAGAGATGAAGGTACCATTATGATATTATAACACCAGAAGCTACTCTATCTGATAGTATTGTGGAGTTCATGAATCCTGCTGTGGAGAAAGCATGCTGCTTGAGGATTAGTGTTGGCTTTTCGAAAGACTTTTTATGGAAGCTCTCAATATCCCTGTCTATGTGGAAGGCTCTCCAAGGGATTTCTAGAGCGAGAAACTCCGGCGATCAAAAGCTCCCTTGGGGTTCCTTAGAGCGAGAAGCTCAACGTCTTTCTCGTCGCCCTCCCATTACCTATTGTCCATCTGCTTTCATCCCTTCCACAACCTCCCTTTGTATCCCCGGAACGTACTCTGTCCAACCATCGACCATCAACATCCCCTGGCTGTTTTCACCCCAACAGAGGAAAGTAGTGGCGATGGGAGCTAATGCAGTGCCGCTTGGCAACCCGACATGCTTTGGCTCATGGAGAACAAGATTCAAGCCTCTTAGCAACATTCTTGGACCACCCCTATCGAACCTCCGTGTGCTTCAACACAGATCCTTGGCTCGCCCGGCTTGCCTAAAAATGGCACGCAGAGCGAGAGGATGTAGGTAGACATGCTTGGGCCGACATGTTGCAGCCGCGTACCGTAGATAAACGGCAACTAGCAGTGTGGTTGGTGAGAGGAGCATGTAACCTTCAACTCAACCGTGCAAAAATCGGTGTCGAGCGGCACCGACCGATGGAAATGGATATTTTTGGAAATGCCGATTCTCGACGACGACTCAGACCACTCTAACTCCACCTACATACCTTTGTATAAGGAAGTATGGAAGCTATGCTGATGCACTGAAGTATGGCAGAGCAAATGTAGATTCAGGTAAAAGCAGTGACCTTGGGAGAAGTCAGCTTAGGAGGGGGGTCAGAATAGTGACAAATTTCAAGTTAGACCTTTCAATATAGGATTGTACTTCAGATATAGAGAGAGACCACTTCAAGAGCACTTGCTAGAACCCTATAAAGTATTTTTGATGCAGGAGGTTTGGTCACTCTTTAAGATCTTGCAAAACTGCTAGCTTTGGTGTTCAGAAAGTAGCAATGGAGGGCCAGCATAGCTTAAGACGATGGCACAGACCCCCTGTTGCTCGAGTGAGTGAGAGATGCCAGAAACCGAGCATGTCTGCAGGCCCATCTTCTATGGGCCATAGGAGGAAGGCTTTTGTTCCAATCTTCACTAGCATGGTCCAGACCTCTCAGTACTTAGAACGAGCCGTTACTGTCAAAGCTTTCAGAAGGCCGATCAAAGAGGATGATGTACAGAATACCTTGGCCCACAAAGCTAAAACTCCGGGGTCATGGACCATGAGGAGACTCGAGGTAAACAACCAATTTTTTGTCTCCTTCCCTCAGAAGAAGTTGTTCATCATTTGATGACCGCTGGACAGATCAAAGGAGATGGTTTTCATCTGTAGGTAAAGTCACTGGGATTAGTTCAGAGATGGCCTCGAGCTCAAACTAAAGGTAAGTGCCAGTCTTCTTAATCTACCTTTAGCTTGCTAGAATTCTGAGGCGATTGCAGCGATTATCTCGAGCTTTGGTGTACCACATGGGGTAAGCAGAAAATATTTACATTGGGAGAACCTCACCAGTTTTGATCTTCAGTTTTTTAGTGAGGACATTGAAAATATACCAGATTACATTGATGTCACAGTAGGGCCTCGTAGGCCTCGTATCTACAATGTTAAGATCAAAGAGCCAATGCCCTTGGGTGATTCATTGGAAAACAGTGAATCTGGGAGTGATTGTGTGATGGCCCAACCCGAGTAAGAATCCCAGCCCACCAAAGTCCAAAAAAAAAAGAAAAAAAAAAGAAAAATAAAGGAGAAGACTCTCGAAGGGAGTCTTCTTCCTCCTCTCGTCGGCTCCCAACCGGAGTTGGAAACGAGCTCCCTCCGGCTCTATTTAAGGAGGAGATCCCTCCTCTCTCCCTTCCACCAAAGACCTGGGATCCAGTCGGTAGCAATCGTCGGAAAATCCTCACGGAGACCCGTCCCTGTGCCCGTCCAATTGCTCGTCGGAAAAGCCTCGCCGACGTCGGAGGTAAGCCTCCTCCCCTTCCTCTCTTCTCCCCTTTTCTTCCCATGCCTGTGTGCACGCTCACCGGTGATCGGAGTCGCCAGATTTTGTTGCGGAAGAACCTTTATTTTTTTGCCATTTTTCCGACGCCGGTGGTCACCGCCGACCACCGGTTTGGCCCTCCTCTTGTCGTCGGGTCACCCTCCTCCTGCCGACGGCCGTCTCATGCCGGCTGCACCACCGGTCGGTCAGCCAACAGGGGATTGTGAGATCCCCTGTTTTGGTCCAAAGGAAACCACGGGAAGAAGGAAGGAAAAGTAAAAAGAAAAGAAGAAGAAGGAAAAGAAAAGAAAAAGAAAAGAAAAAGAAGGAAAAGAAAAGAAAAAGAAAAGAAAAAAGAAAAAAAAAAAGAAAAATAATATAATAATAATAAATAGGATTTTCTTTCCTCTCTCTTCTGTGAAGAAAAAAAAAAGAGAAAAGAAAAAAAATTATTAAATAAATTAATAAATAATGATATAAATAATAAAATATGAGAAAGAGAGTTTCTCTCTCTTTCCTCTCTCTCTCTTCAGCTGGAACTAGTATTTTTTCTCTCTAGAATTGAACTTTCTCTCTCTAGAATCCTCTCTCTAGATTATTTCTCTCTCCTAAAATTTTTAAAATTTTGAGAAGAATGATGATGAATTTAAATGATCCTCGTGATGGATTTTTGATCTGTGATCGTCGGACGGTACACCGACATCTACTTTGATCAGATCAGATATTTTTAGATTTTATTTCTCATGATTTTATTGAATTATCCACATGATTTGATCCGATCGATCGGATTTATTGAATCACATCATTCAAGGAGTCCAAGATGAATTTTCTTTCTCTAAAATTTTCTCTCTCTAAAATAATCTCTCTCTTGATTGATTCTCTCTCTAAAAAGGTTAGTGAATGAAGAAATTTCTTTTAATAGTCCTGATCTGATTCTAATGAAGAACTCTGATCCATGGTTGTCAGACAGTGTACTGGCACCCACCTTAATCAGACCATGAATCTTTAGATTTGATCATCCATGAATTTCGATCTAGCCTTGACTTGATTTGATCATGTTGATTTCACCAATCGAGATATTGGACCAATCGTAATGTTGGATTGTGTCACCAGATCAATTTGAATTGTACCTCATGAATTCTCTCTCCTCTGATTTTCTCTCTCCACTTGATTTTATGAAATCGATGAAGAAATCTCGATCCTATCACTTCGAATCCGATTTGATCTGATAGTCAAACTTTGGATCGTTTAAGTCTTAATTAGATTTTAATTAGATAAAATTAGATGATCAGACCCAATCTAAACCGTTGAAATATGGTATTCGTATTCTTTCTAATTATTGAAATTGATTCTGTATAGGATTGTGGATGTTTGATCATGAGATATCGCGATATGATCTACGAACAGAATTTTTGGAAGAAAATTTATAGAATTATGTGGATTTATTGGAATGCATTCGAGGTAAGTAATGTTTCACTTTTTTTAGATTTATCGGCAAATTATAATGTATTTTTCTGGCATGATTTGTGAAACGATGCATGAATTGGATGAATGGTATTTTGTTATGAAAATATCTTATTTGAAATTTTATGATGAAGCATGATTGAACATATTGATTTCATGATGCATTATATTGATTGATTTTGATACTACATGATTATATATTTTATCATTAAAATTAGAATATGAAATATGATTTATGAAGAATTCTGATATAAGAATATTATGAATTGACAACTTGACTATGTAAAGGACCCTGCCAATGGAGGCATATACGTTGGCAATTGATTTGTCCTGAAGGTTCATGTAGCCAGAGAAACCAGCGACAAATCGCCAGAGAGACCAGCGGTTCCGAAGGACTTTGTTGCCAGATGATTCACAACTCACCGCAAGAAAATACGCGGTGTTATGACCCTGCCACAGAAAAAATATGGTCATAGCTCATGGTTGACGAAAAGAATTTAAGAACACAAGAAATTAAAATCTGGAAAAAAACTTGAATTTTTGAAAAAGAAATGAATTTGGCATGAACTATATTGCATAATTGAAATTGATTTCGATTTGATGAATTCTAATTGCTTATTTTCTATAAATAATTATTTACTTAAATGCCTGATGAAATCTGTTGAAAAGTGATCATTGCTTACTGGGCTGTCTAGCTCATTACCTCCTATTTTATTATTTTTATAGATGTTGAGGAATTAAGATGATACAAGATATGAATGGAAGAGTGATCAGAAGCAGAATCTCTATATTTTTATTTTCGGTTGAAAGTCTTATTGAATTTGATGTAAGGACTATTAATCATTGTTGAATTTATTGAGATATTAAAGAAGAAATTTAGATCGTTATGTTTTGGATTTGAATTATTGACTAATTATTCCGCTGTTGTTTTAGGATAGTATGATAAGATGCCTTGCATGCTTATAGGAAGAGTTTTCTATGGGTATGCGGCGGTTACCATGACCCTCGATTTACAATCTCGAATCGGGGGAGTAACAATTAATATGGTATCAGAGCATAAGTAGATGAATTATAAAATATAGAATCAGATGTAGAAGGAGTGTTGTGGATAGACACTAAGGACATTATGGTGTAGATCTTTGATGATTGTAGTGGGAGAAATCTTTATAATTTTTGATTAAACATTGAGATTATATATAAAAGGATCGCAAGAGATTATGACATATGGAGTTTGAAATATGATGGATAATCTATAGATCATGATATGATTAGTTAGGTCTTGATCGAAAGTAATCACAAAAGGATTGACATAAAATTTTATTGTGCATTATGGTTATTAATTTGATCATTGGTTATTCAAGTAAATCGTAAGTTCAAATTCGATGTGAGAATAATACTATGATATTACTTCTAGTTGAGAAGTTGACTATTATTGGTAAGATAAAGATTTGATGATAAAATATTGTTCCAGGATGGACTAAAAAAAATTTTTTATGATGCTTGATTGGAATATTTATCGAAATTGAACTTGATATGTGGAATATATATAAAGTGGCATATTAGGATGAATGCATATTTGAGGATATTGCAAAGAAACCTATTTCTTATTGATGAAATTGATTTTGAGATTGTAGGATATTTATCGTATTGGAAGCTTTAATCATCATCCTTAGATCTAAATAATGGATCTTATTATGTCTCTTGGAGACTACATGATGTGTATGAAATTTTAATTTAAAGATTTCATATCTAAGTTGATCAAGAGATTTTTTTGATATTATTGTTGAGGTTGTTAATGAAAAATTGATATCTTTAGATTAAGATAAAAGATCTGATTTATATTTATTTCAGATTAAGGGATCCATGTGAATTTATAATTTAGAAATTTTGGATTTAAGAATTGATATGGAGTTTCTTTTGCTTTTGTTAACGAGGTCCCTAATTGAATCTACTATTAAATGGAGATTTGATTTTTTTGAAGCTTGTATGATTGTTATGAAAGGATATTTGATAGATATTGAAGATCCTGATGATAAAAATTTTAGAAAAAATAATAATAATTTAAAATTCTTATATATTCTGATTATGTCCAAATTTGGTGGAGCATCGAAGGATTTTTTTATTGATTTGACTTATAAAAATTTTTATTTGAAAATTATCGAATTGAATTGATATGAGAATTAAGATTTGATTCATATTGATTATAGTAAATCTATATGATTTTAAATATGATATTGGACTCAAAGGTTAATCAAGATTATTGTACACCAGTAAAAGTATGAATGAGAATCGAAAGTTAATCTTTGACTTCAATTGAAATTTAAAATTTTAGATCTTTTCTATTGATAAGATAAAGAAATAATTTGATCAAACTTTTTTTTGGTGAAGCTAAAAAATTTTGATTGTTAGATCAGAGTGCGCAGCGGAAGTATGGTAATCTGGCTTATTTTGAGTAAGTCAGGAATGTTGACCCTTTGAGTTAAAGAATTATGATAGATGATATGGTTTGGTACAAGAAATTTATTGATATTAGAAAGAATAATATTTTAAAAATTTTAAATTATTTTAGATATCCTAATGTGATTTTTAAAAGTAGTGCTTCCACCTACTATGCTATATATATATATATATAATTAGCATCCTAATTCTAGGATGAGTGGACCTTTGATTTTTGATTTTTGATTTAGAATATTTAGAGATAAATTTTCTCTATCCTAGAATTAAATTTTATAATTCTCTATTTATTAGGAAGAATTTGAGATTGTTTATCGAATAATGATTTCGATCTTAGATTATTATACTCAAATATTTATCTCCAGGATATAATAAAATTTGAAGTTTGAACTCTTTTGATCATTATTATTTTTCTGACTGAATGAAAAAGATTGAAGTTATCTATTGATATTGATGATTGTTCTACAAAAGATGGATTGGAGTTATTTATAATTTAATTTGATAATGAATCGATTAATTAAGAGTTGTTAATGTTTAGATAAAGAAAATTGATATACTTACTTAGAATAGAGACATTGATTTTGATTATAGGAAAAATATAGTTTTGATTTAGATCAATTTTTGAGTTATTGATTTTTATTATGGAATGATTTAATGATAAAATTTGCTTCAAGAATTAGAATATTTAAGAGTTTGAGGGTTTGAGTAAGAAAATTTTGATGACTAGAAATAGTGATTTTGATTCTAATCAATATCGATGATATTGATCTTCTCTTTATGAAATGATTAAATGATAAAGTTACATTGAGAATTAAAATATCAAAAGTTCGAGAATGAGATTGAAATGATAAATCTTCAATCTTTGAAAGTACGAATAAGAAAAAATATTTTTGAATTTTGATTGATTAGGATATTATCAAATGATTCATAAAAGTATGTTTTTCTATCTTATGATGGGTTGAAATTAAGAGTGGTTAATATTTTAAAATAAATAAATAAATAAATGAATGATGATGAATGAAGTTCTTATGCAAGAATAGAGACATTGACCTTCTTCTATTCACAAGAAATAGATTTGATTTTAATTTGAGTCATGAGATATTGAACATTAATTTTTACAGAAAATGAGATCATAATTTCAAAATCTTGAAACATTAAAAATCTTTGAGATGTTGATTTTGATAAATAAAAAAATGAATGATTCCATTTCAGATAGATATTTGATGTACCAACTTTTTTCTTATGAAATGATTTAAGAATGAATTTATATCAAGAATTAAAATATTAAAATATTTGTGGATGAGATTCAAGTAAGAAACTATGAAGACTCAAGCAAGAAAAATTTTGAAGACAAAATTTCTTTTAGAAGGAAAGAATGTGATGGCCCAACCCGAGTAAGAATCCCAGCCCACCAAAGCCCAAAAAAAAAAAAAAAAAAAAAAAACAGGGGAGAAGACTCCTGAAGGGAGTCTTCTTCCTCCTCTCGCCGACTCCCAACCGGAGTCGAAAACGAGCTCCCTCCGGCTCTATTTAAGGAGGAGATCCCTCCTCTCTTCCTTCTACCAAAGATCTGGGATCCAGTCGGCGGCAATCGTCGAAAAATTCTCACGGAGACCCGTCCCTGTGCCCGTTCAATTGCTCGTCGGAAAAGTCTCGTCGGCGTCGGAGGTAAGCCTCCTCCCCTTCCTCTCTTCTCCCCTTTCTTTCCCATGCCTGTGTGCTGCTCGTCGGCGACTGGAGTCGCCGGATTTTGTTGCGGAAGAATATTTATTTTTTTGCCATTTTTTTGACGCCGGTGGTCACCGCCGACCATCGGTTTGGCCCTCCTCTTGTCGTCGGGTCATCCTCCTCCTGTCGATGGCCACTCCATGTCGGTTGCACCGTCGGTCGATCAGCCAATAGGAGATTGTGAGATCTCCTGTTTCGGCCCAAAGGAAACCACGGGAAGAAGGAAGGAAAAGAAAAAAGGAAAGAAGAAGAAGGAAAAGAAAAGAAAAAGAAAAGAAAAAGAAGGAAAAGAAAAGAAAAAGAAAAGAAAAAGAAGGAAAAAAAAAAGAAAAAAAAGAAAAAGAAGAAGAAAAATAATATAATAATAATAAATAAGATTTTCTCTTCTCTCTCTTCTGTGAAGAAAAAAAAGAGAGAAAAGAAAAAAATAATTAAATAAATTAATAAATAATGATATAAATAATAAAATATGAGAAAGAGAGTTTCTCTCTCTTTCCTCTCTCTCTTCAGCTTGAACTAATATTTTCTCTCTCTAAAATTGGATTTTCTCTCTCTACTTTCTCTCTGTAGAATCTCTCTCTAGATTATTTCTCTCTCCTAAGATTTCTAGAATTTTGAGAAGAATGATGATGAATTTAAATGATCCTCGTGATGGATTTTTGATCTGTGATCGTCGGACGGTACACTGATATCCACTTTGATCAGATCAGGTATTTTTAGATTTTATTTTTCATAATTTTATTGAATTATTCACATGATAATTTTAGCATGATTTGATCCGATCGATCGAATTTATTGAATCTTTCAAGGAGTCCACGATGAGTTTTCTCTCTCTAAAATTTTTTCTCTCTAAAATAATCTCTCTCTTGATTGATTCTCTCTCTAAAAAGGTTAGTGAATGAAAATTTTTTTTTTAATAGTCCTGATCTGATTCTAATGAAAAATTCTGATCCATGGTTGTCAGACAGTGTACTGGCACCCACCTTAATCAGACCATGAATCTTTAGATTTGATCATCCATGAATTTCGATCTAGCCTTGACTTGATTTGATCATGTTGATTTCACCAATCGAGATATTGGACCAATCGTAATGTTGGATTGTATCACCAGATCAATTTGAATTGTACCTCATGAATTCTCTCTCCTCTGATTTTTTTTCTCCACTTGATTTTATGAAATCGATGAAGAAACTTCGATCCTATCACTTCGAATCCGATTTGATCTGATAGTCAAACTTTGGATCATTTAGGTCCTAATTAGATTTTGATTAGATGAAATTAGATAATCGGACCCAATCTAAACCGTTGAAATATGGTATTCGTATTCTTTCTAATTATTGAAATTGATTCTGTATAGGATTGTGGATGTTTGATCATGGGATATCGCGATATGATCTACGAACAGAATTTTTGAAAAAAAAATTATAGAATTATGTGGATTTATTGGAATGCGTTCGAGGTAAGTAATGTTTTACTTTTTCTAGATTTATCGATAAATTATAATATATTTTTCTGACATGATTTGTGAAACGATGCATGAATTGGATTAATGGTATTTTGTTATGAAAATATCTTATTTGAAATGTTATGATGAAGCATGATTGAACATATTGATTTCATGATGCATTATATTGATTGATTTCGATACTACATGATTATATATTTTATTATTAAAATTAGAATATAAAATATGATTTATGAAGAATTCTGATATAAGAACATTATGAATTGACAACCTGACTATGTAAAGGACCCTGCCAATGGGGGCATATACGTTGGCAATTGATTTGTCCTGAGGGTTCATGTCGCCAGAGAGACCAGCGACAAACCGCCAGAGAGACCAGCGGTTCTGAAGGACTTTGCTGCCAGATAATTCGTAGCTCACCGCAAGAAGATACGCGGTGTTATGATCCTGCCACAGAAAAAATATGGTCATAGCTCATGGTTGACGAAAAGAATTTAAGAACACAAGAAATTGAAATCTGGAAAGAAACTTGAATTTTCGAAAAAGAAATGAATTTGGCATGAACTATATTGTATAATTGAAATTGATTTCGAATTGATGAATTCTAATTATTTATTTTTTATAAATAATTATTTACTTAAATGCCTGATGAAATCTGTTGAAAAATGATCATTGCTTACTGGGCTGTCTAGCTCATTACCTTCTATTTTACTATTTTTACAGATGTTGAGGAATTAAGATGATACAAGATATGAATGGAAGAGTGATCAGAAGCAGAATCTCTATACTTTTATTTTCAGTTGAAAGTTTTATTGAATTTGATGTAAGGACTATTAATCATTGTTGAATTTATTGAGATATTAAAGAAGAAATTTAGATCGTTATGTTTTGGATTTGAATTATTGACTAATTATTCCGTTGTTGTTTTAGGATAGTATGATAAGATGCCTTGCATGCTTATAGGAAGAGTTTTCTATGGGTATGCGATGGTTGCCATGATCTTCGATTCACAATTTCGGATCGGGGGTGTGACAGATTGGAACAACGGTGATTTTCAATTTTGGTACGGAAAGAATGAGGGAGATGATTCAATAGGAAGCGCCAAGCAATAGACTTCCACTGCTGAAGATTCATCCTCTAATTGGCGGCCTTCTCCAGGTAGACTTACTCGTGGCATGACGTGTTTGCGGGGAAGTCAACATCTTCAGCAAATCAAACTCCAACCTTTTATCTGCTTGTTAATTCAAAAGCTAACCGCAAGCCCAACCTTCTTGGCAATACCTCCAGCTCTCCCAACACCTTATCACCTTTCTCTGGTAGATTCTTTAGCATTATTAGGTTCTAACACTATGGTGCTTGGTTCCTTGCACCTCAGAAAAGTGAATCAAGAGGATTATCGTTGGTCTACCCCTGAACCTCCCCCTGCTTCAAGATTGAAACAGCGATGTGACAGAAAGCAACTGCTGGTCCCTATTAAGATGGTTTTTGAAAGAGTGTATTTTGCCATTAGAGAAGTGCGTAGGCCAGAAACTCTCACTGTTCCACATCACTCCCCCCATCAACCTACTCACTAGCCCTAATCCGGATTCAAATGGAAACGAGCCGTTGCAGCTAACGGCTACTGGAACCACTAAGCGTAGTGCTAGGTTAAGGGCCAAAAAAGTCAAGTCACTTGGGTTAATTGAAGAGTCTCTCAAAGAGGTTGACATCCTCTTCATCAACTCTCTCACGAATATAGAACTTCAGAAACTCAGTGTTCAATGCAGGATTACTCTCAACCAAGAGGATCAGGTCACGGCCACAGACAAGCTTCGAAAGATGGAGCTGCACCACTGCAAACTATCCATTGTCTCTACCCATGCCTGATGTGCGATTCTAGCAATCTTAAATTCTGCCTGTGTATGCGCAAAGCCATCTATTGGGAATGGAGTACGCAGGTTTTTGGCTTTTTGGTCTCTCCACAAGAATTAGTGGTAGCTCTTTATCTCCATGATTTACTCCAGCTTTTGTGTCCTCCTTTAGAATTGGAGCATCCTAAAATCTCTTGTACACATCCTCCTTCATTCAGAATGGATAAAGTCCTGTGTATCTAGAATTCTGAATGCCCTTCCTATGTGAATGCACTACAATGTTTTGACAATATCTTATGTCTATTCTGAACTGGAACACAAGGGGAATTGGTGAACTAAAAAAATGATGTACCATCAGAGAAATCATTAAGATTTGAACTGTATGATTGTGTGCATCCAAGAAACAAAACAAGCGACAATTATAAGACATCTACTGAAATCTATTTATGGCTTGAAGTTTTCTGAATGGAATGCAAAGAATGCATCTGGTACAACAGGCGGTCTATTAACTTGCTGGAATCCAGCTGAGGTGGAAGGGCATCCTCTGACTCAAGGGAGATATTCTATCTCCATCAAGTTAACATTTAAAAGCTTAGGATTTTCATGGATATTAACTAATGTGTATGGTCCCTACGAACAAGCTAAAAGAAAGAAGTTCTTCTCTGAGCTTACCCTGATAAGGGAGACGAACCATGGGCCATGGGTCATTTTAGGGGAGTTCAACATGGTTAGATTTGAGCGAGATCGGATAGGGAAAGGAAACATCTCTTCATCATCTTGTGTGTTCAACAACTTTGTCAATAATAATGCTTTCATTGAACTCAGCCTCAGTACAAGACGATTCACCTGGTCTAATTTTAGAGAAGATGCAGCAATGGCCAAGTTGGATAGGTGCTTCATTTCGCTGGAATGGCACCACCAATATCTACTCACAAATCTCTCTGCTCTGGTCCGAACCACCTCTAACCATATCCCACTTCTTCTGCAGTTAACCAACAAATCAAGTGGTAAGACTTCTTTTGTTAAACCCTTTCATTTCGAAAATTTGTGGTATCTTTGTGCAGGGTTTGAGGATCTAGTATCTTTCTGATGGACATCGGCGGCAAAAGTTGATGATGCGGTTGACAACATAGTTAAAAAATTAAAATTCCTATGATCAAAACTCAAGAGTTGGAATAAATTGGATGTGGAAAATATCTTAGTAAGAAAAGAAGAGCTGAGAGTAAAAATTGATCTTATTGATAATGAGGAGGAGACAAGATAATTAACAATAGAAGAAATTGAAGGAAGGAAAAACTTGGAATTTGATTTAGACAAAGTTCTCTAATAGGAAGAAGAATTATGGAAGCAGTGATCCAGGATGCAGTGGCTCAAGGATGGAGATCATAATACAAGATTCTTTCACGTTTGGGCATCTAACAGGAGGAGGAGAAATGCAATCACGGAATTATGGGATGACAATAAAAAAATCACTGAGGTCCAGGACATTCAAAAGGCATTCTATGATTTCTTCTCTTCGTTATTAGGGACTTCGGAGGATAGAATCATTCAAGTAAATTGGGAGACACTGTATCCAGAAGGCCCTCTTGATCTAAACGAACTTGAAAGCCCATTCATGGAGGAAGAAATTCGTGAAGCAGTATTCAGTTTTGCACCAGACAACTCCCCTGGCCCTGACGAATTCTCATTTTTCTTTTATCAGAGATTCTGGGGTATCCTTAAACAAGACATCTTAAAATTATTCTAGCAATTCTATCATCATGCAACTGATTTGGGAAGATTAAACAATTCCTTCATTGTCCTCATCCTACGGAAATCTGTTGAACATTCAGCGAGGGACTTTATATCTATTGGTCTGGTAAATGGAGTAGTTAAGCTTATTTCCAAGGTCCTATCTAGAAGACTCTCAAAAAAGATGGATCAATTAATTTCTACTTCCCAACTGGCATTCGGCAAAGGAAGAAATATTTTTGAATGTTTCGTAATGGCCATCGAAATCCTTAATCACTGTAAGAATGAGGCATACAAGGGACTGGTCTATAAGGAGGACTTTGAAAAAGCTTTTGATAACATTGATTGAAAATTTCTGATGAATTTGCTTGCAGCGAGAGATATTGGCACACGATGGAATCACTGGGTGCAAGACATTGTCTGCACAGCCAAAGCATCGGTTCTTGTCAATGATGAGAAGGAAAATGCTTTTAAATTAAAGAAGGGTCTCAGGCAGGGGGACCCTCTATCTCCTCAATTACTTTATACCGATGGTGGATAATTTGGATAGGATGATAAGAGCAGCTAGAAGACATCAATTAATTAAAGGAATTGGGCCAACAAAGATCACAGGACAATTCTAGAGCCTACAATTTGTAGATGACATGCTGATTTTCAATAGACATGATATAAGTTATGTCAAGCATCTCAAATTCATGCTCTATTCCTTCGAATTGACGACGAGACTCAAGATTAATTTTGAAAAAAATTATGTACTAGGAGTGGGTATTGATGAAAAGGCACTGAAGAGGGCAGCAGAAATTCTAGTTAGTAAAATAACTACTTTTTCTATGACATATTTAGATCTTCTGTTGCATAATTCCAAGTTAAGAAGATCGGACTGGAATCCACTTTTAGAGAATATTTAAAAGAAATTAGCTGGATGGAAAGGTAAACTTCTAAACCTACCAGAAAGACTTGTCCTCACTAATGCGGTAATAACAGGCATCCCATTATATTGGATGAACACCCTCCTTCTTCCCCAGTTCGGTCATTTGAAAGATTGATAAGATTAGGAGGTCATTTATATAGAGTGGATGCGAGGAGTGTAGGCCATGGAAGTGCCGAGTACAATAGTCAAGGGTTTGCCAGCCAAAGCAATTTGAAAGATTAGGGGTACTCAATCTCAAACTATTCAATAAGATCTTGTTGGAAAAATGGTGGTGGTGACTTTATAACAATGCCACTGACCCATGATGCATGCTGATTAATCTTATCCATTTTGCATCTCAGTGGCGAGTGAGAGAGACTCGTAAACCACCTTCAGTATTTTGGATAGATTTAGAAGCAGCTCAGGATACTTTTCAACTATTAGTCAGATACTCTATCAGTAACAAAGAAAGAGCTTTATTTTGGGAAGATAGCTGGCTTCATAATCAATCCTTGAAGGATCTCTTTTCACAACTATATGCTATAGCACCAAACTGCTCTATGACAGTAGCAAGAGGAATGGACTTTTTCTAAAATGACAGACTCACTGGTATGCTGATAATATCCAGATTTCAAGAAAAAACTTAATAGACTGAAAAGAAACATTAACCATATTTGTCTGACAGAAAATCCAGACTCTGTAGCATGGAAGTGGTTTAATGACAAAAAGTTTTCAGCAAGGAAGATTTATAGATTTTTATAGGATGGAGGAGTTAGGCCACTCCTAAGTAAAATTATTTGAAAATTTGGGGTGCCGGAGAAGGCTAGATTATTCGCCTAGCTATGCACCATTAATAAGGTTCCAACAAGAGAGAACCTATTTAAGAAAGGATTTCTCAAAATCATGGGTTGTGTGCTTTGTAGTGATGCTTCTGAAACTATTGATAACATAATATTATCCTGCTCCTACTCAAAATCTATTGGACCCAAGTTCTCTCTGATTTGCAGTTACCTGACCTTCCACCATCGCTGGACATGCTATGGAACTCATGGAGATCTGACATTGCTGATAATCAGCAAAGACGAGGCACTGATGAGCTTTTACAAACTAGTTTGTGGTGCATATGGAAAGAGAAAAATAAAAGAATCTTTGATTTCCATGCCCACACCTCTAGGCCTGTTGCTCAAAAAATTGCAGCTCTCTTCCTTTCCTGGACGTTGCAAACATAGCAAGCGAAGGTTCTGGCATCCACTAGAGAAATCCTTCTTCAGAAAACTTTGAGATAGATGGATACTAAGTTGATTTAAAATAGACAGAGAAATATTATGTTATAATGAAGGATGTAGGAAGAGAAAGAAAAAGTAATCAGTCAGAATTAGCGGTAGTGGATGATCTATGAAAACAGACTTCAAACAGAGCTCAGAGATTCAGTGGATCAAGTAAATCGGATTTCGATTTCAAAAACAAGCTTGCCGGTTATCATAAGCAGAGCTTCAGATTGGGGTGTGACATGAGTCGAGTCTATTAGAATAGAGAGTTGGGATCATCCTAATTTTCAGCACCATTAGAGGGCTAAAGTTAGGCCAACGATGACTTCCCTTCGATTTAAGTTGGACACTATATTCTTGAGATAATGCTTGTATTTCCTCAAATGTCATATTAGGAATGTACATTGCCTATATCAGGAATATATAGAATATTAAGAATGTACATTGTCTAGAATATTTTTTACAATGGCATGTTATAGAATATTAAGAATGTCCATTGTCTAGAATATTGTCTAGAATATTTTATAATTACTATGGCATGTTTTTGAATTGGGAGGATCATGTGATTGATACCGTGATCTCTTCATGTTCTTGCCTGTTTCTCTCTTCTTCATCTCTATATATGGATGTATATATCATAGTGAAATATTTTGAAGAGATCTTCTCCATTTTTTTTTATGTTTCTCCTCCTTTTCCTACATCTCTCGGGTTTTTCTTTTACATGGTATCAGAGCAGGGTCACCATTGATCCAAGTCTTTTCCTCGATTAAGTGCTTACAGCAGGTTGTTGCTGAAGCGTCCTCTTGCACATAGCTGGAGGCAAATAGTTGCTACAACATGTCCGATCAAATCGATCAGAGCACCACAATCGAATCTATGGTGGATGGTTCGTCATCGACCTTAAATGCTACACATGATCCGGCATCTCCCTATTTCATCTCACCTTCAGAGAATCCTGGGAATGCCCTTTTGACATCTTTACTCAAGGGACCGAACTATCCTGCATGGCGAAGGGCCATTATCACTGCTCTTCGAGCCAAACGAAAAATTCGGTTCGTTGATGGGATACTTGCACGATCTATAGATGGATCGCGGGATCATTTTCTCTGGGATACGTGCAATTCAATGGTGATGTCATGGATCTACAACTCTGTTGTACCAGAAATCTATGACAGCATCTCTTTTTTTAAAAGTGCTCGAGATATTTGGGTCGATCTTGAGGAAAGATACTCTCAAGGCAATGCTCCTCGCATTCATGAGTTAAAGACCCAAATCTGGAGTTTCAGGCAAGGCAATGATATGACTATTACCGCTTATTATGCCCATCTTCGTGGCTTGTGGGAAGAACTTACGGCTTATTCCAAGATGCCGACTTGTTCGTGTGGATCCACTAGAGAGATCCAAGTTGAGAAAGAAGAAGAGAGACTACATCAATTTCTTTTTGGTCTCAAGAACTCCTACGACACGTTGCGAGATCAGCTGCTGTCCATGGAATCATTACCAACAGTTAATAAGACATATGCCTTATTGATTCGAGGTGAAAAGCAGAAGGAAGTCGCCGCTGTTCGAACTTCTCACTCCGAAGCCGCGGCTCTCACTGTTAAGCCCATGACAGAAAGGACGAATAAAGAGATCGGCTCCAAGGAAAGGAATAAAAAATATTTTCGATGCGACTACTGCAAGAAGACAGGACATATCCGTGATAGATGCTTCGAGCTAATCGGGTATCCACCTGGATGGCAATCCAAAGATCGAGTTAAGGGTAGAGGCAATGGAGCCGAGATCGATAGTCAGGATCAAGGAGGGGTTGCCGTGAATGCTACTACACCATTGAATACAGACAGAATCTCTCCAATACCGGATCTTTCTCCTACACAATATCAGCAACTTATTTCCCTTCTTGGACAAGATAAGACTCAAAGTGCCGTAATTTTTGTTGGTAAGGCCTCTCTTGATTCTTTTCATCATTCTTGGATTCTTGATAGTGGTGCTTCCGAACACTTAACCTTTTGTAAGTCCTTTCTTCATAATATTGAACCTCTTAACAATGCACTCCCAGTTACTTTACCTAATGGAGTCAATATGCCTGTACATTCATATGGTGATGTTACTTTGACCAATGATATTACCTTGCATCGTACTTTATATGCTCTTAATTTTACTTGCAATCTTATCTCAATAAGCAAACTTGCTCGAGAACTTAATTGTGCTGTTCTCTTCTTTCCCACATTTTGTGCTCTACAGGACCTTGCCACGAAGAAGCTGATTGGATTGGGTGAACTCCGGGATGGTCTTTACTACTTTAAAGGCTTGGCAATACATCCTGCACGGACAAATAAAGTCAATGTTTCGATTAATCTCTGGCATGCTCGGTTAGGACATTGCTTTTACAAGCGTTTGAAACTTATTTTTTTTTCTTTCAAATACTTCTTTTGATTCCATAAATAATTGTTGTGATATTTGCTATCGTGCAAAACAGACAAGAAAGCCTTTTTCCTTGAGCATTAATAAATCTGCTTCACCATTTAATTTAGTTCATATTGATATATGGGGACCATATCGCACCCCATCACATACGGGAGCTCATTTCTTTTTCACTATTGTTGATGATTGCACAAGGGCTACTTGAGTTTATCTATTACAAAAAAAATCCGAGGCATACCAATGCTTTGTTAATTTTCATGCTATGGTCAAAAATCATTTTGATGCCAACATTAAACACATACGTAGTGATAACGCTCAAGAGTTTGTAGCCGGACCATTGAAATCACATCTTCTAGAACATGAGATTATATCACAAACTTCTTGTGTTGGGACACCAGAACAAAATGGGGTGGTTGAGCGTAAACATCGACATCTATTAAATGTTGCCCGTGCTCTAAGATTTCAAGCTAACTTGCCTGTGTCATTTTGGGGAGAATATGTTTTGACTGCCGCCTATTTAATTAACTTGACACCTACACCAAAATTGAATGGCAAGAGTCCCTACGAACTCTTATTTCATAAACCACCCACCTATGATTATCTGAGAGTTTTTGGTAGCCTTTGTTATGTGCATGAGACGTCTAGTGATAAATTTCAACCTCGTTCTCGTGCTTGTGTGTTCGTTGGATACCCTCTTGGTCAAAAGGGCTATCGTGTATATAACCTTGAAACTCATGAAATATTTACTTCATGTGATGTTATCTTTCATGAGAAGATGTTTCTTTATTCTCAAACATTACCTTCCTTTTCTATTATACCTTCTTTTTCACAACCAAATCAGACTGATTGTGACGTGGGATTTCCTTTGGTAACCAATAATTTACCTCATGTACCTAATTTGGGTCAGACCCAAGGACAGATTTCAAACCCTATTCTTTCTCATGAGTCAGATCAAACACAAACCAATTCCATTGATTCGAACCAAATGTCAAGTTTGAACAGGACTCTTGATGCAATCGACACTATCTCTCCTGAGCAGGCTTCATCTTTTAAGATCATTGGACCTAATTCACGGCCCTCAGAGATAGGAAGCAACCCGTTCGATTACAGGACTACATTGTCGATGCCCCATGAGTGGGGAGACCCCCGGACACATCTGCCAATTCAGTGACCTCAGGTAAGTCTTATCCTATTTCTTGCTACCTCACTTATTCTAAGCTTAATGCTTCCCATCGAGCTTTTATTTCAGCCATTACCTCTCATAAAGAACCTAAAACCTTTTCTTAAGCCGTAAAGGATCCTAAGTGGCGAGAAGCAATGGGGGCTGAGCTCACTGCTCTCCAACAAAATGGCACTTGGACTTTGGAGCATCTACCACTCGAGAAGAAACCCATTGGATCGAGATGGGTATACAAAATTAAATACAAGGCTGATGGTTCTATTGAGCGATACAAGGCTCGATTAGTGGCAATTGGATACACACAAATAGAAGGCCTTGACTACACCGAGACTTTTGCTCCGGTGGCTAAATTGACTACAGTACAGTATCTCTTAGCTGTTGCTTTCGCTAAACATTGGCAGTTACATCAGTTGGACGTCAACAATGCTTTCCTTCATGGCGATCTTCATGAAGAAGTATACATGATACCTCCGCCAGGATTTCTAAAACCAAGTGATACACGTGTTTGTCGGTTGCGTAAGTCTCTTTATGGACTCAAGCAAGTATCAAGACAGTGGTTTGAAAGGTTCTCCCACTCATTGCTCCAATATGGTTGTACTCAATCTAAAGCCGATCACTCTCTGTTCACCAAACAAGATGAGGACTCTTTCATTGCCATTCTTGTTTATGTGGATGATATGATTATTACAGGGAATAATCCTTCGAAATGTCAGGCACTGAAAATATATTTGCAAGACAAGTTTCACATTAAAGACCTGGGCAACTTAAAATATTTTTTTGGATTAGAAGTGGCACGATCACCTTCGGGCATATTTGTATCACAACGAAAATATACTCTTGGCATTCTCCAGGAGACCGAAATGATTGGGACCAAGCCCACAAAATTTTCTATGCAGCAACATCTCAAGCTCACGGCGGATGATGAAAAACTACTTGATGATCTAGGTCCATATCGTCGATTGCTGGGACGACTCATTTATTTGACCATCACTAGGCCTGATATTGCATACTCGGTACATGTTCTGACATAGTTTATGCAATCTCCTCGGCAACCACACTTAGATGCAGCCTTCCGCATTTTGCGATATTTGAAAGGGTCTCCAGGTCAAGGCATATTTTTTTCAAGTGTCAACACCTTTCAGTTATATGCTTATTGTGATGCAGACTGGGCAGGATGTCCCATGACAAGGCGCTCTACTACAAGTTTCTATATTTCCTTAGGAGATGCTCCGATTTCTTGGCGTGCTAAGAAGCAGACAACAGTATCTCATTCCTCTGCAGAGGCCGAATATCGGGCTATGGCACACACTATCAGTGAATTACTATGGCTTCGAGCTCTCTTATCCGACCACAGTGTTTCACATCATGGTCCCATGTTCTTTTATTGCGATAATCAAGCAACTTTACACATTGCTGCAAATCCTGTGTTTCATGAGCGGACCAAACACATAGAAATTGATTGTCATTTTGTCAGAGAGCGACTACAATCTCAAGACATTGCTACACGATATGTTCCTACACATTGTCAGCTTGCAGATATCTTTACCAAAGCTCTCAGCTGTGATCATTTTCAAGAGATTCTATGCAAGTTGGGCATTTGAAATCTCTATGCGCCAACTTGAGGGGGACTATTAGGAATGTACATTGCTTATATCAGGAATATACAGAATATTAGGAATGTACATTGTCTAGAATATTTTTTACAATGGCATATTACAGAATATTAGGAATGTCCATTGTCTAGAATATTGTTTAGAATATTTTATAATTACTATAGCATATTTTTGAATTGGGAGGATCACGTGATTGATACCGTGATCTCTCCAATTTCCTGCCTGTTTCTCTCTTCTTCATCTCTATATATGGATGTACATATCATAGTGAAATATTTTGAAGAGATCTTCTCCATTTTTTTTTATGTTTCTCCTCCTTTTCCTATATCTCTCGGATTTTTCTTTTACATGTCAGACTAAAAAGGGGAGCTTAAATTAGCATACGACTGATGTATTGATGGGTAAATTAGCATACAACTAATGTATTGAATGGTTAGCCTTTGTAACTAAACAATATAAATATTAATAAATTATGATGGTTCATCTTTTTTTCAATCAAAAAAAAAATATCATTGCCTATCTGGTAAACCAGTCACCCTCTTTAAACTTAGAATTTAAGACAGTTAAGGAAATATGGTGGGTTCAGCTTGTTGCTTATTCTGAATTAAAAGTTTTTAGCTCTGTTGGTTAATCCCATGCGAACGCTAACAAGTTCTCTTCTAGAGTGTAGCATTGCAAATTTTAGGTCATGCAGATGGCATGGAGATATAGGTTGTGATACATCAATCTCCAAGTCACAAAAAAATATTGTTAGTAGAGATGTGATGTTTTATGAATTTAGTATGCTGAAAAAGAATCAGCAAGCTGTGAATACGGTGGATACACCTTTGAGTGATTAGTTGTCGGTGGGCTTTGATCTTTTCGAGTACTACTCCAAAGACAATGTTGCTCCCAGTCAAGCATATAAGACTATGAAAGCGGTCAAATATATGTCTAAAAATATCGCATCCCGACTTACAATCATGAGACAAATATGTGGCAACCACCACACACTTCAAAAGAATTAAAAATTAAATTTCAGTAATTCATAAATTCATCCAAACAAGGAATATCTAAAAGTCTTGCATTAGCTATTCTTTCAGCACTAATCAAAATAATTAATCTATAAAATGTTCTAATATTTAACTTTAATAGTACTACTAAAAACTAAGCTATGTCAGTATGGTTAGTTCATACTTCTAATCACATGTCCATAGCAATATCCTCATCTGCAACTAATTCTTCAAATCTGTTAGAAAAAAAAGTTCACATAATAAGCTCAACAACCCACTAAGTGATGAGCATATCAACTAGATAATTCAATAAGCTTTCTTATATAATAAACATATAGACAAAGTCAATATACATTTAAACAAGATGAAATAAGAATATTCATACTCACTTCATATTCATAAATATAATTAAAAATATTATGTCCATATCCATATTTATATTCATAAGAACAATTCAAAAATATTAAGCATCAACTCAATCACACTTACACCTTGAGGCTGGATCAAAATAATAAGTTTAGAAATAATTAAAGACTAATATATAACCTTCACTAATAAGATATTAATACGTTAATATATAATCTCCACTGATGGAATATCGATGTACTAATATATAATCTAGCTCGACAAGATATCAATGTGCCAATATATAACTTTCACTGACAGAATTATGTTGACTTATTACTTTGATCATTAATAAGATATTGATATGATAACATATAATTCTCATTGATAGGATATCAATATACTAATATATAATCCGTACTAGCAAAATATCAATTTAGCAATATATAACCTCCACTTGTAGGGTATCGAAATATATCAAAGCTCTTTTTATATGATAATATATCATATTCTTGTAAAAATAGGCATGTTATATATGATCAATAAATGATATGATTGATTATCTTTATAAAGCATGCATAATACTTTAGAAGCAAAATAGTACTTATGGATTATAGATTTCATTTTTCATTCAAAAATACAATCCACGAGATCTATAAATCACATATAAATCAACTCACAATTTAGTTAACATTAAAAACACATATTAATTAATTGAAATAGCTAGAAAATATGGATTATTACTTACCTTACAAGAGTGACTAGCATGTAAATCCAACTAATTCCTAAGATCACTCTCAAAAACTAATAATCCAAAATTATGCTTAATCAAAATATAATCATGATGAATTTAAAATAAAATCCTATGTCCAAGCACTCTCTTTTTTTTTTGGGAGGGGGGGATGATTTATCAAGGTATTCTCTTAAATTATTAAGCCCAAGAGAATATTGTAATGAAAATCGACCATCGTGGATAAACATAAGAAAAAGATGGAGAAAGAATAAAGATAGTTAGGTGGCAATATCCAATGACCTAAGTGGGTTCCGTTTGGTAATTCAACTAATCAAATCATAAGACAAAGGCCATGCTAGGATACTGATAGCTCAATAGGGATTGATGATGCTAAAGTCTAGTAGTGCTCGGAGAGGGCTGACATGCTGTCGATGATCAACAGCATTGCAATTACTTTAATTATCAGGATCGATCAAAGTCACTCAAGTGAGATCCTTTGAGGTTTCAGCATTAGAGAGAGAAAGAGAGAAAAAGAGAGTGAGAGAAAAAGAGAGAGAAAAGAAAGAGAGAAAAAAAAAATGAAGGGAAAAACTCTTCGTGGTTCCTCTTAATACATGAAAGAAGGGAAGAGTTTGGTGGCTAGATGGTGGTCGTAACTACAAGGTCATAGAGCATGGTAAGATGGATGAGCGATCGGTGATGATAGACAACCGACGAAGACAACTGACTAATGAGAGAAAAGAAAAAAGAAGAATATTGGAGACAAAGATACTAGATTGGGTTAATTTGGGCTCTAACCTACTTACTGATGATTGGGGCTCTATCCTCCGCCACGGTCCGTTAGAGGAGATAGTTGGAGAAAATACAATCACAATCGATCGAGCTCCAATAAAGTTCAGAGTCTTAAATTAGAAATAGGGACAAGTTTGGTGATTGGCGAGACAGGAGAGATAACTCAAGATGGTTTCAGTGATTCCTCAATAAAATCTGATCGGTAATGGCTCAATAGAGAAGGGGGAGGCCATGGAAAAAGATAATTAAAGGGGACGGAAATAGTTCATACCCATCTCTGGCAAAGATTGATTGTGGCCACAATGATGGTGCTCGTCGGTGGCGAGAACATGAAGAAAAAATAAAAAGAAGAGGGAAGAAGAGAGTGGCCTGCAGTGCAGCCTCAATAGGGTGGTGGGAGGGTTTATAAATAATCAGCGAGTTTTCCTACTATCGGAGTTTGAGTAATAAGCAAAGTTTATCTCATTCTCTATATTGAATAGGAGCTCCTACCTCAATGAATTTGGGAGTAGATCTTTGAGCCAGACTCCAACAACAGGCCAGGCTAAGGACCAGATTACTTGGCTAGTTCCAAAAGCAAAAAAGCATTTGCCTTTGCCATGGAGCACTAAGGGCTACTAACATTTGATAAATGTGACAACGTTAAGGAAACCAACCAATCTCCAGCAAGCTCTAAAGGAGCTACAAAAATGATAAGAACTATCTCTATAGAAAACACTAATCAAGCTCAAGCGCACCTTTTATAGCTAGTGAATTTTGAGATGAATTGCATTTGTGATTCTTTAGAAACTTCATGTAAGGATACTCCATGTCACATGGTATATATATACTAATTAAATTTTTACCAAATTAACAGAGACTTTTCCTTCAACCTTTTATATGTAGTGCGCCACACCCTCTAATCACCTATAGTTTACCGAGAAAGAAAAAACTTTCTAGATACCAATCTTTATCTTGCCTTCCCGAGAATATTATTTTTCTTTATATACCCATATATTATAAAGGCCTCAATCAACATACAATTAGTTGGTTACTGTAAGCTTCAAATAAAATAGAACTAGTCAGAATTAAGGAGAACCCATTGAATAAAATAGGGGTAGCTTCCTACTACCTCCTGTTCACATAAAAAAGTCTAAAAAAAGAAAAAAATTATGGGGGACCCTTGGGAGTGGGACCGATGCTCTCTCCATGTTGAGTAATGTATTAGCTTATATACTAACCACAATATATAATAGCTGTATTAGCATCACTTTTGTGCATGCAGCACATGAAACTTAACAAAAAATTATGTTTTTAGTGAATATATAAATCCATGCAGTTTTTAGTGAATATATATGAATACCTACTAACAATTATGTTCTCTTGTCCAATAGGATCTGTATCATCAAACAAAAATCATGTAGAAAATAAAATCTATTTTATCATATAACACCAGCATCTGTTGCATCTTGGTTCCCACACCACCATCTTCATCCCCTTCAAATAGTCTTCCCGAACTGGAGAATTATGTAAACTAGGAAAAGTGGAGGTGTTTGGGACGGAGACTACCTGAAATTTTGCGGCTAGATTAAGTATAAAGAATTTGTTGGATTTGTAACGAATCTAGTCTGGGATCCTATCTTGAAGAACTCATGCCGGATGGGACTTCCTTATGGCGCAAATTCGTCATTTGGAAGCCATCCTCAACGATAATTTTCCTGCATGTATGATGTTTGAAATCATAGAGAACCAAATCTCCACGCCAATCCACCCAGGCCTCGCCGTCGTCACTGACAACCAAGGGTTTAAACCATGTTATATGTTCTCTCCTCAGTGTTGTTTGAACCCTGTACCTCTTTATCCAGACCTGTTTCTTATTGTCACGCCCCCGACCCGAGATTGTGAATCGAAGATCGCGGCAACCGCCGCATACTCATGAAGAACTCTCTCCATAAGCATGCAAGGCATCTCATCACGATATCAATGCATCACACCAGAATAAATTCAAATAATTATTATTCAACTGAAATTCAAAGAATTAAATCAAATGTCTTACATCCAATAAAATTTTTGCTAAAAATAAAACATTAGATCTAAGTTTATTGAAGTTGACAACGCTAATCTCGCTTCTAAAAGCTCTGTCCCAATATTTCGTCCCACGCTCGAAATTAATTATCTGAATCTGAAAAATAGAAAGAAAGGTAATGAGCTAGACAGCCCAGTAAGTAACAAATATCTCAACTAGATAATTCAGATATTATATAATTTTCAAGAATAATACCGCAAATAAACATAAGAGTATATTTAATGCTGATTTAATACAAATCAAATATTTTCAAATATTCACATATAATATAATCATAAATCCGATTCGATTCAAAATATTCGTAACTCAACAGCCTTGACTATGACCAACGTTTAACCCCCATTGGCGGGATCCATAGAATACCAGCGCACAACCCCCACTGGCAGGGTCCACAAATACCAGCGCACAACTTCCACTGGCAGGGTCCACAAACACCAGCGCACAACCCCCACTGGCAGGGTCCACTGAGTACCAACGTATAATCCCCATTGGCGGGGCCCACTGAAACATAGTTAGGCTGAGAGTATAAATCCGATCTGTATCAAACACTTTGTATCATAATATATCATAATTTTTTTTTTACTGAACATGTGTATAAATCGACGTACCATAATATTTCAAAAGCACTTTTCTTTCAAAACATAATTTCATAAATCATGTATAATTTCAGAGAATAATTATTTATTTTCAGAATAAATATGGAATATCTCGAGAAGATGATTCATTACTTACCTTTTACGGAGCACTGAATGAATAGATCGACTAACTTCTAGGAGATTCTTCCGTGTCTATTATCCAAAATTATATTTTTAAATTAATTTTAATTCAAAATTAAATCTAAACAAATCCTAATTCAAAACCTCACTTAAAATCAGCTCTTCCCTAAACTCAATCAAAATCATCAGATGAAGCCTTCCACTACGCTAATCCTAGAGGAATAACTTTAGAGAGAGAAAAATCCATCAAGAGAGAGAAATAATCTAGAGAGAGAAAATTCTAGAGAGAGAAAGTAGAGAGAGAAAGTCCAATTCCAGAGAGAGAAAGTCAGGGTTCAGACTGAAAGAAGAGAGAGAAGAGAGAGAAACTCTCTCTCTCATCATTTTTTATTTTATTTTATTTTATTTATTTATTTATTTATTTATTTGTTCATATATATATATATAAATATATATATATATATATATGTATATATTTTTATTATTATTATTTTATTTTTTCTTTTCTTTTCTTTTCTTTTTCTCTTTTTTTTTCTTCTTTTTCTTTTCTTTTCTTTTCTTCTTTTTCTTCTTTTCTTTTCTTTTTCTTTTCTTTTCTTTTTTTTTCTTCTTCTTCTTCTCGGCTCTTCCCGCGCCGGAATAGGGGACCGGCGTCCCCTCCTTTTGCCGGGCCGTTCAGGCCACGACCGCCGCGGCGGAGGCCGGCGGCAGACGGGGGTCACTCCCTCGGTCACGGAGGAGTATGGCCGACGGTCGATTACGATCGCCGGCGTCGGAAAATCAAAGAAAAAGAGGCTCAAAAACAGGGTCTCTTTCCCGACCGAAAATCGGCGACACTCGTCGCCGGCCGCCTCAAGCAAAGGTACGGAAAGATAGGGAAGGAAGAGAGGAAGGAAAGGAAGACTCACCCCGACCTCTGGTGACCTCACCGGCGAGCAATCACGGCGAGAAACCGAACGGTGTCCGCGGCTTCGATCGAGAAAAACGGAGAGAAAGAGAGAGGGAGGAGGCCGATGTTCGGTCTCAAGGGAGAGGGGGTCTTCTTATAGAGAACCCTAGGACTCCGAGGAGTCCTAGGAGTCCGATCTTGCCCGGGTCTCGCCGGAGAAGAAGACTCCTATCGGGAGTCTTCTTCCCGGTTTGATTCCCCTATTTTTTTTTTTTTTTTTTTGGGCTTGGGTCTCTGGGCTGGGCTTGGTTGGGCTGGGTTTTGGGCTATAACATTCTTCACCCCTAAAAAGAAATTTCGTCTTCGAAATTTTTCATACCTGTCACCATTGTATTGGAAGCCTGTAGATTCTGTTGAGAAAGCGCATAAACTCTTCCCTGGATTTTAGAAATCTGTCTACCACCCTTATGTTGTCCTTCATAAGTTCTTTGGCCAACTTGATTTTCAGTATTTAGCGGGCAGCTAGCAATTTTATGATCCATCTGACCATATTTGAAACAAGCACCTGTATTCCAATAGCAATCCTTGTCTGCATGATTTTTGCCATATTTGGAGCACGGCTCACCATCAATCTGTTGAGTCTTATTATCTACTGCTCCCTTATCTGATCTTTTGATATTTTTATTATTCTGCCCTTGTGTATCATTTGATTTTGCTCTCTTTCTTTGCTTTCTTTCTCTTTCCATGCGTTCTTCATTGACTTCTCTTTCAATTATCAGTGTTTTGTTTACCACACTGCATAAGTTGTCAATTCATATGGAACCACTTGTTTTCGAATTTCAGTTCTCAATCCCATCTCAAAATTGTGAACACGTTCTTGCTCACCATCCACTAATCTCGGAGCAAATTTTGCTAACTCTGTAAATTTTGCTTCATATTCAATCACACTCATACCATTTTGCTTCAAATAAATAAACTCTTGTTCTTTTGGGATCTTTATACTTCGAGAAAAATACTGATCATAGAATGCAATCCGAAATCTTTCCCAGGTAAGTATTTCGCCGTCTTGTTCATGCTTGCGCTGTAGTTGCTGACACCAGTTGTATGCTTCTCCTTGTAGTAAATAAGCTGCATATCGAATCTTTTCTTCATCAAGACACTCTTGGACAACGAAAGCCTTCTCCATTTTCATTATCCAGTTGTCAGCCTCCAAAAGTTCAGTAGTCCCCTTGAAAGCTGGAGGGACAAGCTTTTTAAATTTTGAAATGTTGTTCCGTTGTACTGGTTGCTCTCCATGTTGTGGTGGTAGATGCTGATGTTGTTGTGTATCTCATTGTATCTGCTGTTGTTCAAACATTTGCTGCTATATTTGTTGTTGTGCTTGTACCATCCTGATTAGGGTCTGCATTAACTGAGCCATATCTGGTTCTTGACGTGCTCTCGAAGCACTCCCATTAGGATCTACGACTCCCTCCTCCTGAGGGGTGCCACTGGTCAGATGGGGAGTGCTACCATCCCGTGGTTGTGATGTCTCTCTTGCAATTCCTTGAGTAGTTCTTGTCATTCTACGGGGAGCATGATAATCTTGTAGTAGTAAAACCTTATTAGATTTATTTATCTATTTGTTAGGATGGGTTTATTATGATGCTCATACTTTTAACGTCCCAATATTCCTAATGTTTACCCACCTACACTCATACTATGTCAAATTCTACGTGTCATAATTTATCCACTTATGCCCTGATACCATATTAATTATCACGCCTCCGACCCGAGATTGTGAATTGAGGGTCGCGGCAACCGCCGCATACTCATAAAGAACTCTCTCCATAAGCATGCAAGGCATCTCATCACGATATCAATGCATCACAGCGGAATAAATTCAAATAATTATTATTCAACTAAAATTCAAGTAATTAAATCAAATGTCTTACATCCAATAAAATTTTTGCTAAAAATAAAATATTAGATCTAAGTTTATTGAAGTTGACAACGCTAATCTCGCTTCTAAAAGCTCTGTCCCAATATTTCGTCCCACGCTCGAAATTAATTATCTGAATCTGAAAAATAGAAAGAAAGGTAATGAGCTAGACAGCCCAGTAAGTAACAAATATCTCAACTAGATAATTCAGATATTATATAATTTTCAAGAATAATGCTGCAAATAAACATAAGAGTATATTTCATGCTGATTTAATACAAATCAAATATTTTCAAATATTCACATATAATATAATCATAAATCTGATTCGATTCAAAACACTCGTAACTCAACAGCTTTGACTATGACCAACGTTTAACCCCCATTGGCGGGGTCCATAGAATACCAGCGCACAACTCCCACTGGCAGGGTCCACAAACACCAACGCACAACCCCCACTGGCAGGATCCACTGAGTACCAACATATAATCCCCATTGGCGGGGCCCACTGAAACATAGTTAGGCTGAGAGCATAAATCCGATCTGTATCAAACACTTTGTATCATAATATATCATAATTTTTTTTCACTGAACATGTGTATAAATCAACGTACCATAATATTTCAAAAGCACTTTTCTTTCAAAACATAATTTCATAAATCATGCATAATTTCAGAGAATAATTATTTATTTTCAGAATAAATATGGAATATCTCGAGAAGAAGATTCATTACTTATCTTTCACGGAGCACTGAATGAATAAATTGACTAACTTCTAGGAGATTCTTCCGTGCCTATTATCCAAAATTATATTTTTAAATTAATTTTAATTTAAAATTAAATCTAAACAAATCCTAATTCAAAACCTCACTTAAAATCAGCTCTTTCCTAAACTCGATCAAAATCATCAGATGAAGCCTTCCACTACGCTAATCCTAGAGGAATAACTTTAGAGAGAAAAAAATCCATCAAGAGAGAGAAACAATCTAGAGAGAGAAAGTAGAGAGAGAAAGTCCAATTCTAGATAGAGAAAGTCAGGGTTTAGACTGAAAGAAGAGAGAGAAACTCTCTCTCTCATCATTTTTTTTATTTTATTTTATTTATTTATTTATTTATTTATTTATTTATTTATTTGTTCATATATATATATAAATATATATATATATATATATATTTATTATTATTATTTTATTTTTTTCTTTTCTTTTCTTTTCTTTTCTTTTTCTCTTTTTTTTTCTTCTTTTTCTTCTTTTTCTTTTCTTTTCTTTTCTTCTTTTTCTTCTCTTCTTTTCTTTTTCTTTTCTTTTCTTTTTTTTTTTTTCTTCTTCTTCTTCTTCTCGGCTCTTCCCGCGTCGGAACAGGGGACCGGCATCCCCTCCTTTTGTCGGGCCGTTCAGGCCACGGCCGCCGCGACAGAGGCCAGCGGCAGATGGGGGCCACTCCCTCGGTCACGGAGGAGTATGGCCGGCGGTCGATTACGATCGCCGGCGTCGGAAAATCAAAGAAAAAGAGGCTAAAAGACAAGGTCTCTTTCCCGATCGAAAATCAGCGATACTCATCGCCGGCCGCCTCAAGCAAAGGTACGGAAAGATAGGGAAGGAAGAGAGGAAGGAAAGGAAGACTCACCCCGGCCTCTGATGACCTCACCGGCGAGCAATCACGGTAAGAAACCGAACGGTGTCCGCGGCTTCGATCGAGAAAAACGGAGAGAAAGAGAGAGGGAGGAGGCCGATGTTCGGTCTCAAGAGAGAGGGGGTCTTCTTATAGAGAACCCTAGGACTCCGAGGGGTCCTAGGAGTCCGATCTCGCCCGGGTCTCGTCGGAGAAGAAGACTTCTATCGGGAGTCTTCTTCCCGGTTTGATTCCCCTGTTTTTTTTTTTTTTTTTTTTTTTTTTTTGGGGCTTGGGTCTGCTGGGCTGGGCTTGGTTGGGCTGGATTTTGGGCTATAACACTTATAGTCTTCAAGCATCCATATATCCAGTATTGCATCTGATGCGATGGTGGACACACCAAGCTTGCCTTCTAGTTCGATCAGAAGAGCCTCATGGATTGTCTATTCTTTCGTACGACAAGATTCAGCACTATGGTGAAAATGATCATTAACGACGCTATTAAGGTTATTTTATGACGCTAATAAGCATCGCCAATATCCTTTACGATGCTTCAAAAAGCGTCGCCAAAGCGTCGCCTATGTAAGAGTGGAGACGGAAAGCGCCGACGCTTTTTAAAAACGTCGTTATTTTTTAACGATGCTTTAAAGCGTCATAAAAATAACTTTTAACGGCACTTTTTAGCGTCGTTAATGACAACGCGTCCGCCACTCTACCAAGATGCTTTTTGAAGCGTCGGCCGTTAGGTTTTTTGCGACGCTTATAAGCGTCGTTAAGTTTATTTTAACGACGCTTTTAAGCGTCGTTAAATGCATTTCTAACGATGCTTTAAAGCGTCGTTAAAACCATATTTAACGATACTTTTTAGCATCATTAATGACTCCGCGACCCGCACTCTACCAAGACGCTTTTCAAAGCGTCGACTTTTTTGTCTTTAACGACGCTTATAAGCGTCGTTAAATTTATTTTAACGACGCTTATAAGCATCGTTAAAGGTTTGAAGAGAAAAAAAAAATACAGGTTTTATATTCTAAAAAAAAATAATAAATATATTCCTGTACAAAATTATATCAATTATTCTAACATAAACCTGTACAATCACCATCATTCACACCTGTACAATCACCACCATTCACACCAAGAGCAAACTTAAATAGCAAATTTAACCAAACCAAAAGATATTATTTTATATAAATAAAAATAAAGTACTAATCGTCCATTACAATCAAGAGTAATATAAATAAATATAAGAATACAATAAAAATAAAATAATATCAATCTGCAGGCGGATGGTCGTCGTTGTCTCCACGTGACGTGCCGCTGTCTCGATGGGTGCCTGATGTGCCAGGAGCCTACAAGAAACATATCAAAAGCATGATTTGCATATCTATAAATAAAAATATATAAATTATTAAATTAATATAAAAATATATATTTAATAATATGTGTTTACCTGAGATGGACCATACATCTCTAATAAAGATGTAAGCCGATCAATCTGTCCCCTCATGGCCTGCATCTCGGCACGGCTCTGTCGCATCTCCTCCATCTCAGCGGCACGACTCTGTCTAATCTCCTGTATCTCCACCTCGAGTCTGCGAACGCATGAATCCTGAGCATTTGCTGCAGCATGCTGCATATATCTACTAACCTCAGATAACTGAGTGGGGGTGACTCCTACTCCATAACCCCTCACTCGGCCGTAACGCTCTGATCCCATCAACTCTGTGAACACCTCAGCCTCGATACGGCTCTGCTGCGTAGATGCTGCGGACTCGTCGTCACGCTCCGCAATGAGAGATGTAGCCCTCTCCTGTATTTATTTTGAAAACAAGAGTTATACATTAATAGCTAACAAAATTAAATTTAAATCATTGAAAAAAATAGAATATTAATAATGCCGTACATATAAATCTCTCGACTCATCTCGAACAAAAGTACCATCCTGATGAGTATGAGTCATCCGGTAAAACTCCACTTGTCCGGGTTCCCTCCCATGCTCATCCACCTACACAAATAATTTTAATTTTAAGCAAACAGTTATAATAATTTAAAAAAATATATGAGTATCATGATACAGACATGATCCATGATACATAATAATATTAGTTATATAAATATTTCAACATAAAAATTAAAAGTTAATTATGAAAGTTTAAGGAACATACAAACTCCTGTCGGAGTCGTGCATAACTCTTCGATCCCGATGTATGAGGAACAGACAGAGCTGCTCGTGCAGCTCTACCAATAGCAGAATAAGTCTGTAAAATAAAGTAAAGAACTTGTTATATGTATAATATATAATAAAAATTAATATTTTTATAAAATATTTAGAAAAAAAGATAATAAGCAGATAATATACCTGTGCCCTCTCGGAGAACCAATAATGAACCAACTCCATCCACTGATGAGGGGGTACATCAGGAGGACAATTCCTAGCAACCTCCTCCTCTGTCATACCCTGTCTCATATAGTCCTTCTTCAATTGTGCTCTATATTCTTTCCATTTGCGGTTGAGAGACTTCATTACAAAATCATGAGTGGATGGAGGGAGAACAAACTTGCTCTATAAAAAAAAAAGTTAAATAAAATAAATTATATAAATGATTAACAATTAATATACAGTATGAACATCAATTCATTACCTCTATAACTCGGAGGAGCTCAACTTTGTACGTTGGAAGCATGTCATTCTATTTTGCATAGCCCAACGGACATAACTGAGGCCTCCGAGCAACAGTCCCCAAAAATGAAGTCAATAAGCATGCAGCTTTCTTAATTGGCTGACCTAGCTGATTGCACTCCACAACAATCCTCTCGTCCTCACGCATCTGCCACACATCTCGTACTACTGTGGGTCCGCATCTGGGGCGTACTCTCCCGGATCCGTCTGCAAAAAATATATAAAAGTAACTATATCATAAATATACATAAAATAAAATAAAAATAAAATTACATGAAAGACAATATATACCCTGCACGTGTATCTCATCATCTGGCTGATGAACAGGAGGATCGTGCTGTGCTGATGATGAAGGACAGGGCTCAGAATGCTGTGCAGCTGAACTGGCCTCAGGCTGCTGTGCTGAAGAAGACGTACCGACCTCTGTCTGTGAAAACTGGAACTGCACACCAGCATATCGTCCCCTGCGACGCATGATGTCACCTAGCATTTATATAAATAAAAGGTAGAATCAGTTAATATATGGAGTAAAATAACATAATAATTAATACAAAATATATACATCATAAATAATTATTACCAGTAACAATCAAGCAGTAGTGTTTCCTTCAAATTCTGTTCTAACCAACGTCGTCGTAGCATTTAAATCATCAGCTGGCACAAAATTGTAGGGCATACATTGTGTATAAGTGTCATCATCATCATCCTCCACTTGGTTTTCCATATCATATAAGTCTCTAGGTTTTGTTTTGATGACAGTAAACAAATCTTTATCTTTTGCATCTTGTACATAAAATACTTGACGAGCTTGAGATGAAAAAATGAATGGGTCATCCTTCAATAACACACCAGTGTGTATCAACCTTGAAAAATTTACAAGTGTAAATCCATTTGCATCTTGTTTCAAACCCCTTGGTGAGTTTATGTCTATCCAATCACATCTAAACAGTACTACTTTAAATTTTTCATAATAATCCAACTCATAGATATCTTTAAGTGCACCATAATAGGATTTTCTATCCGCTTCCACCATAACACCGCTATTCTGTATTTTTTTAAATTTCTTCCATTCTCTAGTATGAAATTTAAAGTCATTAATTATGAAACCGTTATATCTATTCACAATCTTGTTAGGTCCTCGAGCAAGAGCTATTAGTTCATCTGAATTATTTGTCTCCATCATCTTTGATACCTAACAAAAAATGATATGACGAAGTGCAGTTGAGTTATCTGATATTAAATATGTATCAAAAATTAATATATCCCATAATTAAATATAAATCACACCTGATTCAAAAGCCACATAGGGAATAACTCGACCAACCATCGCTGTTCAATCCTTGCATTAGGACGAATGTTATGATTGGCTCGTCTCTGATAAATTAAAAATTCACTGCATAAAATATAAATATATCATTTAGAATATTATATCTAATATAAAATTTAAATTTTGATGTCATTCCTTAAATATACTAACCTGCGATGGTCAGATATTATGTCACTATGAAGTAACACATAACGATGTGCTTGTGCTAAGGATTTTTGATCAAGTACAATACTTTCAGCTCTTCCCAAGAATTTTCCAGCAGTTAAGAACTTATACAGTTCTGCATTCTCCACAAAGTCATTATGCCGTTGAGGTCGACTAAAAATAGTCTCTACACCTTGAAGATATCTTGAACAAAATGTCAAACATTCATCCGCAATATATGCTTCAGCAATCGAGCCTTCGGGATAGGCTCTATTTCGCACATAATCTTTAAGACGCACAAGATACCTTCAAGAATTAAATATTTATTAAAATATCAGTATGCTGTTGTTTCTAATAAAATTATCAAAAGATTTAAGGTTTGCAATAATACCTCTCAATAGGATACATCCATCTATAATGTACCGGTCCACCAACTTTAACTTCTGAAGCTAGGTGAATGAGCAGATGTACCATAATAATGAAAAATCCAGGAGAAAAAATCTTTTCCATCTGGCAAAGTGTAATTGCAATATCGGATTCTAACTGATCAAGTTTCCGAGGATCAATAATTTTGGAACATAATGCCTTAAAGAATGACAATAATCGAAGTACAATTGTAACAACTTGTTTCGGCAATGACGATCTTAAAGCTATTGAAAAAATATCTTGCATCAATATGTGACCATCATGACTTTTAAGATTTGAAAGTTTTCGATCCTTTAAATGCACACATCGTGAAATATTTGATGCATATCCATCAGGTACCTCGATACTTTTCAAAACTCCCAAAAAATTATCTTTTTCTCGAGCAGACATTGTGTAACATGCAGGAGGCACATAAATTCTATCATTAGCAAGCATTTTAGGATGAAGTTCCTGTCGGTTACCCATTTCTTTTAAATCAAGACGTGCCTTCATGTTATCTTTGCTCTTTCCATCAAGATTTAAAAATGTTCCAAGTAAATTATCGCAAACATTCTTCTCTATATGCATGACATCAAGATTGTGCCGAATAAGATTATGTTTCCAATAAGGTAAGTCAAAAAAGATACTTCGTTTTTTTCATAAATGTTTACTGGGCTGTTGTGTAGATGCTATCTGTGTGTCTTCCTTATTTTTATCCTCGAAATAATTGTCTGGATCTTGAAACACCTCTGCATCTATAGTACTGATACTGACTTCCTCTGGTAATCCTTCGTGCACTGAGCTTTCAACATCATCCCTTCCTCTTTTTTTAGAGGACTTTGAGTGCTTACCATAGCTGTAATTGATGCCATCCATTTGTCTATGAACATCAGTTCCAGAAGGTGGAATAGGGGCACATTCCAATTCTATAGTACCATCAAACAAATCTTTCTGAAATCGAAACGGATGATTTGCTTCCAACCATCGACGATGTCCCATGTAACAAAACTTACCTCCATGTTTTAACCAAATTGAATGTGTTGAATCTCCACAACAAGGACATGCGACCCGTCCCTTTGTACTCCAGCCAGATAAATTGGCATATGCTGGAAAATCATTAATAGTCTATAACAAAGCTGCCCGTAGTTTAAATGTTTAACCGTTGGAAGCATCAAATGCATCAACACCCTCCCACAACTGTTTCAATTTCTCTATCAAAGGCTGTAGAAAAATATCAATATCATTGTCTGAACCCTTATCTCCTGGAATAACCATTGACAAGATAAGTGATGATTGTTTCATGCACATCCACGATGGCAAATTGTAAGGTATCAAAACGACTGGCCAAGTGCTGTAGGTAGAAGTCAGGGTCCGAAATGGATTGAAGCCATCAGAAGCTAAGCCAAACCTAACACTACGAACATCAGAGGCAAAATCAGGATGCCTATCATCAAATGCTTTCCATTGAAGACTATCTGCTGGATGTCTCAACATTCCATCCTTTGTACGTCCTTCATCATGCCATCTCATTGATGAAGCTGTTTTTGATGATGCATAAATCCTTTTCAATCTAGGTATAAGAGGAAAGTAACACAATACCTTGGTCGGTTTCTTTTTACTCCGCGTTGCATCCAATTCATTCAGTACATCGTCTCGATCTTCTTTTTGTGTTATCCATCTGGAAGATCCACATACATTGCATGACTCTTGATTAGCATTTTCACCCCGATATAACATACAATCTTTCGGACAACTATGAATCTTTTCGTATCCAAGATCCAATTCCTTTACTACTTTCTTGGCTTCATAATACGATGGTGGTAAACGAGTGCTTTCTGAAAATGCATCCTTTAATAACTTGAGCAGCATGGTAAAACTCTTTCCAAACCATCCATTCAAATATTTTATATGAAATAAATGTACAAGAAAAAAAATCTTAAAAAATTTCGTACAACTCGGATATAATTCTTCGTCTGCATCTTTCATTAAGGTGTGATAACGAGCTGTCTCATCATTAGATGTATGTATAGGCTCCTCAACATGCATACGTTCCGTATGCGTACATCCATCAAACATCCCAACTGTTTCTTGTATATTACTGGATTCTCCTAAATTTTGAACATCAAATCCAAAAGCATCTGTGATCAAACCCCTTATATCATCATCTCTTGCAGAATTGTCTTGTAGGCTAGTGGATTCAAAATGAGTCAAGGGTTGGTTACATGATGATGGCAACATAGATTCTCCATGAAAAATCCAGTCGGTATAACCTCTTAAAAAACCATTCCATACCAAATGTTCTTCAACATTTTGTGGATCTAAAGAAGAACTATTTACACATTTCCGACATGGACATAAAATCTTTCCATTCAAACTACTTTTCTCCATACCAAATTTAATGAAGTCATGAACTCTATCTAAATATTCTTTACTATTCCTTGATTTATTTATCCAACTTTTGTCCATTGTAGGATAAAAATGACCGAACTTGTAATTTATCTAAAAATAAAAGAAATTATACAATCTATATTAATGCAATGAGTAAAAAATATCAGTCATTTCATAAAATTCAAAAAAATAATAGCTAGATAAAGTTTACATAGTAAATGCTTGCTATCATCAACTAATAGGTAAAGAAGGTCCTATCCCATTCAGAAAATGTATTAATTCTATAGGTCAATTACAAAAATCAAATGATATGCAACAAGAGCCGAAAAAAATTTCGACAGTATTTTTTCTTAGTTCTTCCATATAGGAAGAACAAAAAGAAAATACCATCCAAAATTTATTCCGAACCCTCAGCATACCATTTGATTATGGTAATGACCTATAGAATTACTCATATTTTTCAAACTGTCCATACTGGACAATCAATTGATCAATGTACATAATTCTTTTATCCGTACAAAAATAAATAAGTGTACAGATACAATAGAATATGTACATTAATCAAAAGACGGATCTATATTTCTATGCAATATAATTTTTTTTAAAATTAATTCATAATTAACTTGATTTAATACCTGATATTAACTTGGGGAGTAGTGGACAAAGAAACTTGGCCCAGCTTAATCCAGATGCTTAGTCTTCATCAGTCACGAAGATAAGGATAACGTAGGCCACACGATATCAGGGTCCAGCCACATAACGAGTGCCACATGTCAGATAAGCAATCAATCAGGATTCATGAAACTATGAAATTATCCATTCATCAACCATGTATCACAACCTTAATTAATTGTACTATATATTTTCGGGTGAACCTCATAGAGAGATACTAAGAGGGTGTGGTTGTAAATTGATCTAGCTCTATATCATTTATTTTATGCTATACATGTTTACCATATTTGATAATTTAGGAGAGGTGTGGATGAAGATGATCATGACTTATACGTTCGCTCCACAAGTACATATGAACCAACCATCATTCGATATTAGATTTTTTATTTGTTTATCATTATCTTTAAAAAAATCTCAATATTATTCTGGTTATGTGCTATCATGTGCTGGTTTTCTGTTCTTTTTCACTCCTCTTTTTAGATCATGAAAAACTTATTACACCAACCAGATAGTGACCTACTCAGTGTTTTATGTAGTTAAGCCAATTTTTATAATTAATTTTCATATGTTTTGCCACCACATGGATTCTTGTGAATCGGATGGGTTAATTAAAGCTTTCATCTGGATTAATGAGTTATGCTCATTTGAATTCGTTATGTTGCATGATGAGTATTGTATATTCTCAATCCTTAATGCTAATATCCATATACAGATATTTCATTATTTTCTTGCTACTAAAATCCTTGTGAAAGTCATGTGAATAAATAAATATTTTTCGTTTGGATTAGTAAATAAAGAAATACATATAAATAAGTGTCTTATCTTACAAAAAAAAAAAAACTGTGCTCCCATCAATTTTTAGATTTTAATTTTATATTAAAAAAATTATATAATTTTTATATTTTTTTATGAAGAGCATAGTTATTGAATCACAGATGATGACCATTAATAGCAGATCTTTTGTAATGGATGCAATTCAATGGGTGCTTCATGGTTTAAATGGAAACGTTTGAACATGATAAAAATGTAATATGATATAGGATAAAAAATATTAAATTTAAAAATAAAAAAATTTCAATTCCATATATCTTTTGAGCATTTATGAGTTATCTTTATACGACCAAGCATCTAATAATACAAGATCAATAATTAAAATTTTAAAAATGATGAAATATCACAATTTAATGATACCAAACCCCTGTTGTGCAGAAATGAGTTATCTTTCATTTGCTAAACTCGCTTTGAAGTGTGCAGAACTGAGAAGGAAAGATCGACCTGATCTCGGGACAGTCATCTTGCTCGAGCTCGACCGGTTCAGAAAGTTTGGACATGCATACAAAGAAAATGCTGGTGGCAACATTTTTGGCCCTTCACCACACAGTTCTAACATTTCACAACCGAGAATCAGGTCTCACACCACTCAGGTTAGTTTAATTTTTTAATTTTGAAACAGAAGCCTTTCAACATCTGTCAAGCAGTGTGAACCAAAATGCAACAACTGTACTGATTTGAGTCGTTTATGTTTGCACAAACAGGATCAGGTATCCAGCAATTCCATTTCTAGTGCTCCATGGTTGTCTTCAGCTGATATCTGAGAGCTATCATGGGATCAATTGAAAGAAAAACAGGATTTTCATAGGCCGTCCCAGGGGAATCAGTTAGAAATCCCCATATGCATACATATGTATGTCATGAGATAACATACAAACATAGCTCATAAAGTAACATCAAAATAAAGAGAAGCAGTTAAGATGTTCGAATGCCAAAATCTTTTCAATATTCCAAAAATCCATCTGCTGGCCAACCAAAATGCCATCTCTCAGGTTTTCTTCCTCCCCTAAGATCTCTTCTACGATGATTAAACTCTCAAGGGACCAACTCAAACCACCACAACTCCCACCAACCGGAAACAAAGAAACCCCTCCGCTCCACTCTCTCTTAGGTGTTCGCCTTCCCCTCAACGAAACCTAAGAAACCCCTCACACAAACCCCAACCGAAACCTAAGAACTCCCCCTCTCCCTCTCTCAGGTGTTCTCCTTCCCATCAGATCTCTGAAAAGAAGAATGAATGAAAAGAAAAATAAGTGAAAGGGGGAAAACATTTTACCTTTCAAAATTTCTGTGGAGCGGCCGAGCAGGCTTTGTTTCCCTTCGATTTTCCTCTAGTTTTTAGATTCTTCAGGAGCCGGATGGGAGGCTTGGGGTGGCCGAATGGCGAAGTGGGATGGTGGGAAGCTTGGAGCAGCCGAACAGGGAAGGAGGAGGAGGAGGGCCGGTCGGGTGGCTGCTTCCAGGAGGGCGGACGGCGTATGGCTTGGACCGCACGGGCGCGGCGTCGACGGATGCGGCAGCAGAGGGGAGCGACGGACGAAGGTGAGGCATGGACGGCGGGTGCGCGTGGACGGCGGGTGCGGTGCCGGCGGCGGAGATGGGTCGGGGTCGGCGGAGGAATGGGTGGAAATTAAAGGAGCGGCGGTAGATAGATTAGGGCACGGGATCGGAGGAGGGGGCTATTAAACAAACCTACCGACGCTTTTTAGCGTCGTTAAAAAGCGTCGATATTTTCTTTATTTAACGACGCTTTTGATAAAAGCGTCGGCGTTGACAGTTTCAAATATTACGACGCTTTTAAGCGTCGTTAACAAACGACGCTTTTTAAAAGCGTCGGCAGGTCAGCGCAACCTGCCGACGCTTCCCCAAAGCGTCGGCAAAAAAAGGTCGGTAATTTAATATTTTTTTGTAGTGCAGGCAATGATATCAGTCTAAATTTTTTGGAGTCGATGTCAAACACCATGATCAGCCAAATCAATAGAGTTCCCAAAGTTGGTAGATGGTGAAGCTTCCCATGCACCGATATTGGAGGCTTATCCAATCTTGGACCATGAAGGACATGGAATTCGAGAATAGACAATGGAGTAGTATCAAATAAACATGTAATCCATCTCCACTCCTTCACTCCGATCGTAAGAATATCATACCCAAAGGGAGAGTTACGTAGCAACCTGTACTCTTTCATGGATGGATGGTAGTAGAAAGTACGTAGAAACCCACTAACGCACCCAGATTCCGGAAGAGGAATCCACTCATCTGTGAGGGGATTGCAGACATAGTAATAGCCAGGAGAGTAGTATCTTCGAGTGCCCAAGGGCATCTCTTGGAAGTACAGTAATCCATCACAGGAAGCTAGCAAAGAAAGGCTGGGACAACGAACTTGTAAAGCAGTTGTTTTGGTGTTTGTGCAGCATACTGGTTGGAGATGGAGACTAAGTGAAGATTGGGTGTATCTGGTGAGAAGAGGACCGATGGCTTGGCTCGGCGAGCGTGAGAGAGGACGAAATATGGGTCGGAGATGAGCAAAGACCAGGACTTGCAAACTGCTCTACACTTGAGTACGGATTTAGCCGGCAACTACATTGTAGGGGACGAAGACTCTCGCTCCCTTCATCTCTCCTTAATGGTGGCTTGTTTTTTTTGGTAAAGGTAACGGTGGCTTGTTGGTGAGAGGGAATAAGGAAGATGCTGGGAAGGAAAGGAAGTTAAGAGGGAGGACAAAAGATAGGGGAATATATATATATATATATATATATATATATATAAACATATCTCCCTTCATCTCTCCTTAATGGTGGCTTGTTTTTTTTGGTAAAGGTAATGGTGGCTTGTTGGTGAGAGGGAATAAGGAAGATGCTGGGAAAGAAAGGAAGTTAAGAGGGAGGACAAAAGAGAGGCGAATATATATATATATATATAATATATTTAATTAATTTTGTATAGTCACAAAATAATGAGTTATAAGTCCATTCGGTTTGTGATTTCTAAATAGGTATGGATTACTATTTTGATTTGGATTGTATCATTCAGAGTGTTGGATCTGATTGATTGTATGATCTTCAAAATGTGATATCTACTTTATAATCTGTATAGAGATGGAGAAGAAGAGGTTGGAAGATTTTGAAGATTGTATAAAATATGATTCAGTACCGTAATAGAAGACCAATCATTTTTTGATGTAAAGAATACAATCCAAATCAATGGATTAGCTTTTTGATTTGGACTGCATCTTTAGAAAAAAAATAATTTTTTTTATAATATTAATTGTTGAATTGCATAATATTTATTTTAAAATATATGTAGATAAATGAAAAAAATATTAAATTATTTTAAAATTTATATAAAATATGATTTAATGGTTGATGTCGCGAGAAAAAATTAATTATTCTTTAACGCGAGAGATACAACGTGAACCCTTATAGTTTTGGGGCAGGTGCACTGTTTGAATAAAATTCCAATGAATCCTTTCCAAATTTCACGCGCCGTGCGCAAGCTTGCTTGTTCTTTTCTTCCGCCTCCATTCTTAGCAAGCGAGAGTCGTTGTCAGACCCGGCATTCTGTCACCGCATTCGTCGCTCATCCAACGGATCTCAAGGGCCCCCAACAATAGATCCAACGCTCGGGACCAACTCTTTGGTCAGACGGACGGCGTTGACGATAAATTATTCTAGTAAGCCAGCAGGACCGTTCGCGAAAATGACCGGCTGTTGCGGGTGACGAATCGAGTGACAACCGGCCCGACTGGTCTTCTGACTCTTCTCCGCTTGGGACCTGGAATAAAAGAGGAAGGGGGGAGGGGCGGGAGGAGATCTCGTGGTCTCCACACGATTCGTCCTCCAGATTTGGGATTTCAGCTCGCTGACGATTTTTTTTCGAGATTTTTTCCTCTGGCTGGAGCTTTGCTTCGAGAGGTATTCGTCTTCTATCGCTCTATCTACTCGATTTATGAGGAAATTTCGTTTTTTCCCAGATTTTTTTCGTCTATGATCGGTTGATCTTCCCATTTCCTGAAATTGTGTATTTTTTTGGTTTGTTTTGGATATGATTGGTGAATTTAATGAAACACTTTGATACTTTGAGAGTTCTGTTCATGGTTTGAATTTTCGCGATAGAATTGGGTTGAGATTTAAAGGAAAGACGGGATTTTTTTTGGGGCGGAAGCTTTTTGAGCTCCAGGTTGGATTTGCATGGAAGAATGGGATCCACTGAAACCTAGATCTTAAAGCCTCGGTCCGATTTAATGTTAGGAGGGTTTTGGAAATCCGGAATTGGGTCGTTGACCTCATATTGAGATTGGTGCTTGATTTGATTTTGTTCCATTCAGCTTATCAGAAAATATTTGTTATTCATAATTATCTGTTTTGTGAATTGAGCATTTGAATTATGTTGTACATTTCATTTTGATTAATATTTGTCTGTTTTATGAGTTGAGAGTAATTTGAATTGTATGATATAATATTAAAGATCAGTAACTGAATATGACCTGATTTGGAGTTAGAATTGCATGGTTCATGCTGTTCCCTGGAAACCGAATCACCATTCTGAGAAAATCTTGGTGATGTTGCTGTGAGAATTAATGCACTGTTAGTTAATTAAAAAAGATTGTTTTTGATGATGGTTACAAAATGGGGGCTCGTTTTGCTTTCATGTGTTTGTGCTGTTTCTTGCCATTTTTAATTGCGAGGGATCTGTCCTACCTGATTCTATCCTTTGGGTGTTTCTAGTCAAGCACTACATCCATTTAACCCCATTAAACCAATCGAAGCGACACTATTACTTGTAACATAGGCCTCAAAGTTCTGTGTTTCCAAACAATTAGATGCATGTGAAGTTCATGTTTTCCATGGTGAGGAGGTCCTTGTGTTATGTTTCTTCTCAAATATCATACTCAGAAAAACTTGTGTGATGGTACCATTGGTTGCGTACTTCCATAATGATGTCTATACAAGATCCACATCATAACTTAGGGTATTGAGATGAAAAGAATTGTGTGAGATAAAACAAAGTTGCGCATAGTTGTGCGGGACTCATTTGTTCACTGCACCAATTCATGCATATGGTCTTTTCTCATTGTTATATAGTATCTTATTGCGTATTTCTGAATTAAAGATCTCTTTTTCTTCTAATTATTTGTGGCTATTGTGTCTATTTAACTTAGCAACATGTTATCTTAATTCTTTAAGATCTATTAGTTAATAAACATTTGTAAAGAGGACTAACTTTTCTTTGTACAGGTTAACTTACTCAAGGCACCAAAATGGAATCTGTATTCAGAAGATTGTGTCCTGAGGATTCCTTTGCTCAGGATGGCATTCAAAGATGTCCATTTTTGAGAAACATCAATGAGCCTACTAACTTTTCCTTCTCGTCTGTCAGTTTTCCTGCACCAGTAAGTTCTTGTTCCTTCTTCAACATCTTTTAAGTCTATTGCAGGCTTCTGATGACTACTTCTACTGAATCATATCCATTTCTTTTCAGGTTCAAGGAGCCAAGGGTCCAATCTTTGAGGATGGACCCAATTTTGAAATGGCATTCAGGCTTTTCCATGGACGAGATGGAGTTGTCCCACTCCCAGGAAGGTTATTCACGCATAGTGAGAAACCAGAACCTGAACCAGAGCCGAAGTTTAACCCCTTAGTGGCAAAAGCAGCGACCATAAGTCTTTCTGCTTTTGGACCAGGAGGACCTTTTGGCTTTGATTTTTTCTCGAAAAAGTGGCCAAGGCAAAATAAGAAATTCTCCAAGCAAGAACCATCTACTCAGGTGATTCCTCTACAAACTTTTGATCTAGACTTTCAAACTGGCATAAGGAATTAAGGATACTTTACCTTAAGAACCAATGATGCAGCTATCAGTGGTCATCGTTGATGAGAAAGTTAGTACATGGTTTTAGCTTCAATTTAGTACATACTGAAGGCAAAAAAATTCTGATCAGACATCAATCATCAGCCAATGTCTATGATGCTATTAAATTCCTTTTTGGTGCATATAAATTCAAGACTTGACCTAATGCTGTTACTTTATCAGAATAATCATTGTGAAATGTTGCCAACCATTGCAATCTCCACTAGATGTACAAGAATTTGATTAGAAGTTATTTAATGACGAGGCTATATACATTTACTTCTTGCTGACTTGACTTAACTATATGTTTTAGAGAGGAGGAAATTCTTCGCATGAATCACTGAGCAATGAGTGGCTGGAAACCGGGCAGTGCCCCATAGCAAAGTCCTACAGAGCAGTGAGTGGCGTCCTGCCCCTTGTTGCAAATGCTCTAAAGCCTCCACCAGGTATGAAACTAAGGTGCCCACCTGCTGTTGTGGCTGCTCGGGCAGCTCTGGCTCGAACGGCCCTTGTGAAGAACCTTCGCCCCCAGCCCCTGCCATCTAAGATGCTTGCAATTGCCATGCTGGGCATTGCAGCCAATATCCCCCTCGGAATATGGAGGGAGCACACCAAAAAGTTCTCACCCCAGTGGTTTGCAGCAGTCCATGCAGCAGTCCCATTTATTGCCATGCTTAGGAAGTCTGTGCTGATGCCAAAGACTGCAATGGCATTCACCTTAGCAGCCTCAATCTTAGGTCAGACTATTGGGTCCAGAGCTGAACGGCTCCGGCTGAAGAAGGTGGCAGCAGCAGCAGCAACCGATGGAGGCTCTGGCAGTCTTACTTGCAAGGCTATTATATATCCCAAAAAGAGTGGGCACTGTGGCGATGAAAGGGTTTGGGAGCCACTTCCGCTCAAAGTAGAGAACAGTGGCTCTTCAACAACCGCGACAACAGCAGATATTTGTTACTGATCATGACGCACTTGGGCATGTGATTCCTGTGTTGTTAATTATTCATTAGACCATTTTGAAAGACTGATCAGTGTCTTACTTGCGTGCTTGCTTCTTTACGGGTTAGAATCCCTCTGAAAACCCTATTCTACTTTCTGGGGAAGGTGTGAACCAATAAAAGGCATTGAAGATTGTTTTGTCATAATTCAGTGACAGAAGTTCTGTTTCATTCTTTGGTTGTGATATTAGACAAAGAACTGCAGAGGCTTTGCTTTCACAAGTGTAAGCTTTAATTGTATCAACAAAATACAAACACATACTTCTTAGTAAATATTATGCGAATAAGGATGTTGTTGTCCAGAATCTATTATATAGGTTGAATGGATATATGATTGGTGAAGTTTCTTTTGGTGCTGTTAGGATGCTGATGGGTCAAAGTTTAGAGCATTAAAGTAGTACAAGCACGGTGGAGGAGGCAAGTTGTGTGTTTTTTGTATAATTTTTAGTTGGACTGGATCTACCGCTGAGCTGGTGGACCAACCCAACCGTGAAGCAATACATGGAAGTATGGGTATTCCGCTTTGTTCTATTTTGTTCACCCGTGTGCATGTTTCTCGGTCGTTGGAAGCAATAGACCTGGTCCAACCAATAACCGCACGTTTTTGTGGCGATTTGAATGAATATCATGGTTGTTGGCCAGCTACGGGCAAAGCGTGTTGCCTTATCCTCAGAGCTTTTGTTAGGTGGACTTGGGTGGATTACACCGTGGCTTGGCTCTCGGTAGACGCCTGGTCTCCTCTTCTTCTCTTTTGTAATGGAGACAAGAGAATGAGTCGTCTAAGCCGGCAAAACCTGGCAACAAATCCTCTCCGATGGAGCTTGGTTGAGAATATCTTCATCAGCAGTTCATTCCACTGCGCTTCCTCCTAGTTATTCACATGATCTCGACCCCATGTTCCACATGACAACTTGTCATGTCTTCCAACCAGCTACAAAAAATCAGTAATTATTTCGTGACATCTTTATACAAAGTGCCATCTGATTATGATGCTAGATACTGATACTGCGATAACCGTGAAAAAACATTACCCAGCAGGAGAGATCCTGCTGCCCATCGCCAGCAACACATGCATTATGGAACAGTTAGTCATCCTGCGAGAGACATAGGTGACGTGGAACTAGACCTCTCCATTTCAAGCATGAACTGAAAGTCCCAACCCCAACATGCCTTGGGACTGTTCGCTCGTGTAAGTTTACCGAAATTTAGGACAATCACCAACTACATAAAATTTGAGGAACCATGTCAATCACGTAGGCCTCTTCACTTGGCACTAGCGTGGACATCCACATCTTAACCCAAATATCTAAAAGCTCTCTCAGAAATATTAAAACTTTTATTCTTCATCGGTATGGGTTAATTATTACTCAGTTTATCCCTGACATTATCGTCCACACCATCCCTATAATCACGAGGACCAGTTCCTGTGACCCTCCAAGCTTAAGTGCCGGAAAAGTTTCCAGAATAATGAGAGAGTGGATTGAGTACTGCTGCTTTTTTTTTTTCTTTTTTTTTTGGGTGCCCCCAGGAAGAGAGGGAGACAGATATATATATATCGAGAGAGAGAGAGAGAGAGAGAGGGCCACAAAAGCGCATATTCATACTAATTGACCCAATTCAACAATAAAAACTTTTGCAAACACTGAAGCAGATTGCGTGGTTTTGCTAAGTTGACGTAATTCTATGATCTTGAACCATTATGGATACAGAAATATTTTGTTAGTTTGATAGGAATAAATTACAAATAAATAACCTTTTTATATTAACCTCTCCCCAATAATGGAGTTGAAAGAAAGCTGTTTGAAACCAATCATCTTGCCGTACTGCAAAGTTAGCCAGCCCATGGCAAAGAAATAAGCAACAAGAAGAAACGCTCGGGTACATTGAAATGCGGAGACTCTGATTTGGTGCTTATTAGCAGCCCACTCTTTTACCATAGCAAGTGCCAAGACCTGAAGGCTTTTGATTACAATGACCACACACAGAGAAACTAACATACCAGACACTATTCCGATCACTCCATATACCATCCTACGTCCAGAGCTTCCTATCTCAGAGCATGATCTGGTGAACCTGTACAACATAAGATACGTACAAGTTAAACTATAAGCCCAATCTGTAACAGTTTCATGAAAACTTATGGCCGACATAAATCACTAATCGTTTCCATCACTAGCAGCAAAGTAAAATATTCAGCTGTAGATAAGCAATTCATGATTTATCTAAACCAGTTACGCAGCCGCCGAGCTGCTTGCAACAACTTATGTAAGATTTTGGCTAGCGCATGCAGAATCTTTTCAACTGACAACAGCCAAATTCGCATGCATATTCTGTGATAAGAAAGGTGCTCATCTTTGTAATGCCATAACCCACAAGCATCAGTTAGGCTATAAGCGATTATGAGCAACAAGCAGCATGCAGACCAAAAAGACTGTAGCAACAAGGTGTTATACAAAGATTGGAGCCCTTAATTATATAATGTCAAGCTGCCGGTTGAATTTCATTTGACTCTTTCCATCAGGTGCTATAAGCCATGATGCGCAGAGTGCAGGTAGTTTAATATTCTGCTGATCATTGGATCAGAGAACTTGCCCATTTAATTGGAGAAGATTATAGCAATATATGGGGTATACTCACAGAATAAACATCCTTCTGATCATCTCTATAGTTGATGGCTCCTTTGAATGGCAATTGAAAAGATCATCAGAATAAAGGTCAGCTTTCTGGCTACCCAGGATATACCTGCAACTGTATGTTTCGTTGACCTGGAAAAGAATACCAAAAGGTCAAAAAAACCTAAAGAATATCAGAGGGAAAAAGCCAAAAGAAAATGAATGGTATAACATACAAGAGAAAAGGATAGATAAATCCACAACCACCAATAAAAGCCTATTCCATCATCTTAATTTTGAACAGAAATTTTGGAAGTGCACCTCTATTTACAAGGATAAGTTGCATCCACTAAACAGATATTTGATCAAAACTATGTTCTTAACTTTATCGAAATAAGCACCTCAAAAAAAAAAAGGATCTAGACACAGGCTGATGTAAATGATAGTTTAATAGACAAGTACCAGGTGCTATAACACATGCAACAACAGAACAAAACCTGCTGTTGTTCCTGTCTATTCAACACCAATTCAAGAAATTTGGACCTGAGTCCAGGACCTTACCGTAATGCATAAGTGATCCGCACACATGGACTCAAACTGACACTGATACAAGAAATTTGGACCTGAGGCCAGAACCTAGTCTTAATGCCTAAGTGATCCACAGACATGGACCCAAACCTGTCAATGATTCAAGAAATTTGGACCTGGGCCCATGACCATATAGACTACACTCAGACCAATCCAACCCACAATCATATCCAAACCCGCTAAGCTGATTCTATAATTTAATAAGTAGTCATTTTGGTCATTTTTTCCTTTTTTATTTGGTTTACAAGAATCCTTAAGATTGTTCCCTTAAGTAGGTGATACATTATTAAAATAAAGCTTCAGGAGACAAACCAATATTTTACCAAGAATAGAGATAAACCACTAAGGTCTAATACTTTGGATTGAGAAGAATGATAAGCAATACAACAGATTCAAACCCCAACATAAGTGTTGCAAGCTAGCCGTAATAGGAAAAGATGTCTGGTTGGAGGAATAAAATCTCTCTTGTAGATATCATGGGTGCTTAAAAGAAATGCTTCCTGAGTGAAACCACTGAGATTATAATTTTCATTGACAAAATGAACAGTTTGGAGGTGAGGTGGCTTTAGAAAATTTCTTACTTAGACTAACTAGGCCTCAGCTGTCACCAACATATTTACGATTGCAGCCAAGTATGGTTAACCCAGGTCACAGCATGCAGGGCTGTTCAGCTGAATCACACTTGTGCAACTCCCTCGTAAGAGATTTTTTTTTTTTTTTTTTATGAACACGTACACAACATATATATAGTAGACTGTATTTAAGTATTTTGGTTGTCATTGATCCCCATAATAATAGTGCATAGCCAACAGAGTAGAAGCAGCATAATAATCAAGTCTCCACATATCTACTTGCATATGATTGACAGCATGTACCTTGAACTTCATTTTTGTCGACCATGCTGTGCCAAAACTAGGCCTACAGTCATGAGGGAGGGCCTGTTTTGGAGCCTCTGCCACTGCATGAAATATTTGACCAGAAAAATATTCTTTGTACTCCACCTGCACATACAATAGTAAGTTAAACTATCAAGTAACAACCAATCCTAAATGTTGAAGAAGAAACAAATAATGACATCGTAAGTTACATTTTTTTTTTTGTTAAAAAAAAAAAAAAAAAAAAAAATCCAAGGATAGCTCTATCAAGCCCTCTTTGCAATTCATCCTAACAAGGATAAATCCTTTATATATCCAACTTTCCATCTTGATTCCCATCTATGATATGGTAGGTCACACCCTCCTTTTATGGACACCTTAAAACAATCTCTGCCACACTCCTTACTATGGTCATTTCTCTTCCAATCAAGGGTTGAAGTATTGGTTTGATGTGCATAGTGATACCTTATTAGTGATACAGTATAATAACAAGACATGCTACGCCTTTGGGTGCCAACGTAGCAAGATAAAGACGAAATACCATGTGCCAATATAGTACTGGTAGAGGGTGGTTGTATCAGTACCAAAACCTTACTAATACAATCTAGTACAGCTGATACAGATCAATATGCATAGGTACTTAAATTATTAATTCCAACACATCCAGTTTTTCTTCCTAAAGAAGCCTCTTCATATCTCTCTGGCATATGACATCATCCAAGTCCATCCTTCTCGGTATCCTTTATCAGTGAAGTTTGTCCATTCAACTTACAACATAAACCTTGACTTAAAACAACTATTACAGTTACTAAATCCCAATAAAAGAATAGTTTCATGTACAAGAAAGTTATACTGTTTATATTTTATTTGGGCAAATGAAAGAAATAAAACCCCATTAGGAAAGTAAGCCAACACCCAGTTCACTTACAAGGAAAATCTAATCCATTGACTGTCACCAGACATTTAAAAAAGAAAAATGTATTATAAATCCTGGACTGTGTATTAAAAATAACTTCTATGTGCTACTTTTTTACCCTAAGAAGCCTCTTTTTACATGATTGCTAGTTTTATAAAATTCTCCTGCATATAAATAACCTTAAAAACAAAAAAAATGTTTAGAATGCCCTGGTGTATCTGCTGAACATTGAACCTCTGACAAGACATCATGAACAATTACAAAAGATAACAGCATGAAAGCATGGAGGGACCTTGGAAAGGAAAATCAGCTGAGATCACAAGTGAATGGATCAGACAAGAAAAATAAAAGCAGAGAACAAAGTATGGAGAAAGGATATATAAATGCTATATCAGAAGAATCATACCAGTCCAAGCAAAGTAAAGCTCCATACCTAGGACTTGGTTGATAAAATTCACTCGTCAGTACAAAACAAGAGTACAAATAAGCTTGTGATTGCAGAATGTTCTTTTCGTCTGCGAAGTACATGGAAGAATCTAATACTCAACATTCACAATCTCATGAACCGCATAACATAATATGCTCATAACAAAGATTGGAGTGGGATGTTGACAAAATCATGTAACCAAAAATCATGACACTAGTGAATGCCATCAAATTTTAGTTCCATATTTCAGAGGGATTACTTCAAAAAGATGATCCAAATTTCTGTAAACTTAAGCCACAAAACTGGCAGTTGAGGTCTATTTGTCAAAAGGAAAAGAAGATTTATCATTCCATTTAAAAAAGGTCATGATTACCCTGAAGTTCCTTGCTCGGCAAAGTAAATCTTGCTTCACCAGTGGAGATGTATGAAGACACTATTCCCTGAACGAAGAGGAAACAGCTTCTTCCACATGGTCACTCAAAGTCTCAAGGAATTAGTCATTTCATAGACAATCTTGGGAAGTGGTGCAAAGTATCAATATAACTTGGCCATACCCATGAAGAACAAAATTTAGTAAAGGCATGTTCTAAAAATGATATGATCCAATTATGCTTGGTTGCAGCAAAATGCACTTCTGAGTTCAAGCATAATGTGAAGCAAAGGTGGGTACAAAAACAAACTTGAGTGTGAAATAATCCATCCTGGATTCAGGGACCTTGGAATGGCGGAACCCTAAAGCAGTAGATATGAAGACAATCACTGAGAGAATAATTAGGTAAGCAAAATAATTATTCAAGGATAAATGGATATTTATGAAAAAAATGAAATGGTATAGGATGGTTGATGGGATTGGTATGAAGAACAAAAATTCAATCGACAGAATTAAAAAGATGGTACCATGGTGATGAACATTCTTGTAATTCTTTGATCACATTAAATTTGTTGCAACTCTAAAAACTGCTAGTATATACAATCTTATGAAAGATCTAATATCAGATCAATGAATGCAAGAATGTTCATCATCCATCACATTAATTTTATAAATATTGTCTTCATAACAGCAAGCCCATGAAGGTCTTTACTTTTCAATGTATACGGTATGAAACCACCAGAAAATCAATAAAAATATGGTTTTATACACTCAAACTGTATCCTGGAAAAGTTATGACTTGGGGACAAAACTCATGAATGTCAATAAACAAACAATACGGTGGACATGAAGGGGTCAGGTTTATAGTAGTAAGGTGTTACATATTTGTGACAACATTCTCTAGAATCATGCTCTTAATCATTAAGTTTCATATTCATCACAAGATTCTTTCAAAAATTGATATATACCAAAGTCCCAAACTGAAATGGACTATACTACGTGGCACATACCATGCCAATGCCTTATTGGCACATGCCATTAACGTGATACCCATTGCATGGCAGTGGCATGGCATGCAGTGCAAAGATGCATTCCAAGCACTAGCATAGCATGGTACAACACAATAGGACATACAATGTGAGTGCCATAGAGATATGGCACCAACATACAATACCTCAAACCATGTCTCAAATATCCATAACAAGTAGAGATATAAATGAATCAATCAAATAACTCCCCAAGACCTGAAAATCATACATGTTATAGTAATTCAATGATTTCTGATTTAAATTTAACATTTGTTTGCACAGCTTCTTTGTCCCTTCTTCTCAATGTTTTAGTATTATGGAAGAAAGTAATACTTGTAAGGTACACCTCTATCATACATCAGAATAGAAATATCAACCAAGAGGGAAATTACAACTAGTGGCTTTTATTCAGAATCAAGTTCTTACAATGAGCATTCTTCTGCCATATGATACAACTACAAAATAATCCAAAAACACCATTGAGTGGATGCTTTTATTATTTGTGATTATGCGCAAATAAAAACTTTGAAGATGACTGCATACGCATATTTCTTCCTTTCCTATGATTGTCCATAGCAATCCTTCATATAAGACTTACCAAAATAGATTGTCCAGTAATATAAATACTTAAAATTAAGGAAAGAGAGAGATTACACTGTGATTTCATTAGTCTAAATCATCTAATCATAGATGAAGAGAAATTGAATAAAAGATAAATATCCAATTATCTTTCAACTTAACATGTTCTTAAAGTGGTAGGTATGACTAAATAAAATAGTGAAAATTATATAAGAGAAACAATCACCTCAAAAACTGAAGCCCAATAGTAATCATCGTGACACCGAAATCTTCTTTTCTCCGAAGGATAAAATACATGCTCAGCTTTGTAATTCAAAAGTCCAAGCTCACATACCTTGGAAGACCTGAGATCTATACCTGCAAGATATCCATCATCATTTCAAACTCACTTCCAAATTCTGGCGCAACAAAAAATGTAAGAAAGACCAAGAACAACAGTTTGAACTTCAAGCAGTCTATGCAGTCAAGAGAAAGAGCACACATACTATGATGTTGTGCCAGAAAAGAAACATCACTCTATCACCCTATCATTTAGCTAGGTGATAACAATTTTGCAAGTCAAGAAATTTTATTTACACAAATATTACTCAACATCAAGAAAATGGAGGTGAAAAAAAGGGAACAAAAAGAAAGAAAAGCTCCTGATTGTGCCCTATTGTTCCCCTGTTATTTCATGCATCATATCTAAAGCCCCACTGCTACCACTCATTTAAATGTTACAAAAAACAGGTTATACAATATTCCTTTTCTTATAGGAAACGGGATGCTACAGGACCTCCATCTAAACTATACTTCATCATTCGTCCAACAAATGATCTATGAGCAGTCTTGTTTTCTCAAATACAGCATGCTTAGTAGTAAGCAGATTCCAGTCAACAAGGGGAACCAGAATTAATAAACAAAAAAATAACAAAGTCATGCATAAAAATAACAATGATTACAAGTTTTACAGTACTTCATAGTCACGTGTTTACAAAATATGGAGTTCTCAAGTGATTTTTTGTTTATAATTAACTTTACAGATATGTGAACTGGGGCTTTCTGGCTTTCTCTAGTGGTCGCACAACCCTCAGCTTAGCAACCAGAGGTTCTGGTTCAATTATTGGATGGTGAATCACAAAAAATCTGGACATCCAACACCCCATATGATTAAATCATATAAACAGAACCACGAGAAGCATATTATATAGACCACGGTTCACTAAAATCTTGACCACTCCAAAGTTCAAAACAGAGTTCGAAATTGATGGAAAATTAAAAGCAATATTGCTAGTATGCTATAAGTAATCTGCTAAGAATAACTAGCCTAATTAAGCTTAAATCAACCAAATACAAGAGCTTTCTACAGATGAAACAGCTTGATTGAGTAATCCTTCTATAAAATTACCATAAAATTTTGCAACAAATCAGAATAAAACCTAATGAAAAACAAGATCGACTCACTGCTGGATATGATTTTACACGTCGATGGGACGGAGACAGGAGAAGAGGCCGAGAAAGTCTCGATCAGCAAGGCCACAAGCCCGAACAAGAAGGAGAATAGAAAAGAAGCGGTGAGGGAGAAGAAAATCTTGATACAACATCCAATCAGGATCCTAAAAGCTCTCTTCCCCTTTGGTTCTCCACCTCCTCCCTCTCTCCCTTCTCCCTCTGAGACCGCCGGAGGATCCATTTATGAGAACAATCAGTCGAAATCCATGGCGGCCACCGGATCCCCCTGCGATCTCCGATTGCCGGAAGCGGTTTCCGGTGTCGGAGAATGAGAGATCGAAGGCGATTTAGGGCATCGAAGGGGAGCAAATGGGGTAAAATGGAGTATTTGTGCGACGAGAGGGAGAGGGAGAGGGAGAGGGCGAGGTTCCGTATTTGGGGGTTTGGGGATTTATCAGCAACCGCGTGCTTTGATTCCACTGCCGGGTAGAAGACGGGAGGCGAGGATGATGTCACCCCGCCAGTGGTGGTGGTGGTGGCAGTCTCGGAACCTGGAAACGAATGAGAGGCTGAAACGAGCTGCAGACACTTGAGTTCGGGTTAGTGTCATTCAATTCAATTTCCACCCTCGTCCTTCATTTGCGCTGAGGACCATTTTTTTAGGGTAAAAAATTTATTTTAAAAATTATATTTTTTAAATAAATATTTCTTAAATAATATTTAGATAAAAAATAATTTATTTATATTTTTATATATTAAAAAATAATCCGAAAAACTATTACTTACGAGTTTTTTTTTTTACATTTTCTAAATTAATTACTAAGATCTATCTATATTTTTTATTATATATAATATAATATAATATAATATAATATTTTATATTAATATAATATAATATATTATTATATTATTATATATTATTATATTATTATTATATTCACAAGATTTTATAATTTTTTTTCAAAAAAATTGAATGAAAATAATTGAATGAAAATATTTTTTATAAAAAAATAAAATTATAAATATTAAATATATACTGAAAAATATGGACCAATTATGCAAAACGACGCATTCCACTTCCCTGGGGTCTGTGCCTCTCGAAACCAAACTGATAAAAACAGGCACCAAAATCCGCCTCCGCCAATAGGCCGAGAGAACAATAAGAGTTCAAACGAACGCCTCTACCTCATTTTAAAACAGCTGTGGCTCTGCCTTTATACTCCCACTTTCGATTTTGGACTAATGTTAATGCTTCTCTACACTTGTCATTTGGAACTTGAACTTGGATCAACTGCTTGGCCACCATCTCCGAATTTTCCTGGTAATTCTATATCGTGGAGTGGAGGGCAATTGGAAGATACATGCTCTCTGGTGGCTATGGGTTGATAGAAACCGACCTACCTCCATCCAAAACTATTCAGTAATATTTATATTTGTTCGGGTTGGATTTTAAAACAGTTGATGTGCTTCGGAGCGTTGACCCTATGCAATATAACAAAGGTAGCAACTTTTTTTAGGCTAGGGGAGGTAGGATTGTACTGGATCATATATATATACTGGATGGTATTATTAAAGTTGGTTAGTCTATTTTAATTAAGTGAAATGGAGAATTCCTCTTTCTTGTAATGGCTATTCACCATTGGATGAAGATAAGTCATCTTGAACTGTGGAAATTATGGAAGGTTTGGATTAAGTCATCTTGAACTATGGAAATTATGGAAGGTTTGGATTAAGTGATTATGATCAAGTCGAGCTGCATGAGTGAGCTGATGGAAGGGCATGAGTTAAAATACATAATATTCTCAACTGGGAGTCCAAATTAGATATAATTTGACATTGTAAATGCCAATGCTCTTGCCTACTGGTAGAAACACTAGATTAATTCTTTTGGAATTTACCATACAACTACTTGGAGTGTTTCCATGAATCTTCGTTGATATTCGTGAACTTAATGGCTTAGCTTTTTGTTCTTTCCACACAATTTGTCTATGAGCCAAGATGAGATATTTAGATTTTAAAAAAAATAATTAGATAATAAAATAATATAATAAAGCGGTAAAGTGTTACTTATATATTCCTATGCCTATTTATGTAAAGGTAAAAATATACAAATGAAGATAACAAGCAATATGGACAAATATCAATAACACCAAAAAGAATCAATAGGATTTTTTGTTATAAACAATGTATTCTATTAATTTATGACTAATCAAGATATTCTAAATAAGTTTTAATAATTAATAAATAAATTATAGAATTTGTGAAATATTAAGTGATTCTCAATTGGTTTGTTATGTGAGATTAACTTAGAGAATATTATCTAAGAAATAAACTAAAATTGAGATTTTATTTTTAATGCATTAGAAAATAACACTCATATTTTAAGTTAACTTTGAGTAATTTTTTGTTTTATAATCATTAACTATACTATTGTCATAAAAAAAATTCTTTGTTAAATAATTAATTTAGAAAGCCCAATACGAAACGGAACATTTTTGTTCTCTTGATTTGATCTGAATTTGACTAATATGTCATCTTCAAATCTTCAAGGGTCCTCATCGAAATTCTCCTTTTACATTCTTATTAAAACTTATTTGTTATTTAGAAATTTCAAAAATAAAAAATTGAAAAACTATGATTTTTAAATTCAAATGTACAAACATATTGATGAGTGAAAATAGGGTATGGATGGGTAATAAAATACTCCATTGTATAAAAATATGTACAAGTCTTCCATCATCTAAGCATTTCTTCAATTTCCATACATATGTTTGAATATATAAAGCTCTTTTTGTCTATATGTTGTAAAACCACAAAGTAGAGAATTAGATCGCTAGCCAGAGAGGACCTCGTGTGATGCTTTTATCTAAATGACATTGAGCATTAAACACTGTTGGAGTTTATGCTAGAGGTGATGCAACAATTGTCCAAGAATGTCCAGCTTTTATGTAATATGAAAAGGTTAAAGCTTTAGCAATAAAGCATGAACGTATCCCTTCTAGCTAGTCCTACATGTATTCTTAATATAAAGTACATACCTTACATTTCTTATTTATTTAATTCTATATGCAGAATAAATCATAGTTTGAAACTAAAAATATGGACATGATTTTGATGTAAAAATTTAGTATCTTAAAATTTATATTACTTTTGAACATTAAAGTTGTAAAATATTTATGATTTGACTTCCACCAATTTCTCATTATTATAAACTAAAAATTGAAAGAATACACATTTCTCTTCAAAAATTTATTTTTATGCTTTGGAAAGATCCAACCATTTATATGAAACATGCATTTGCAAGAAATTCTAAAGATTGATTTATATCTTTGCTTCTCACTCACAAGACTGATTGAATAATATATAATTACTACATATGAACCATGATTTATTTTTCATTGTTTTCTTGTGACTAAGATTTTTAATGTGTGTAAGCATCATGCAAAACACATTCATATAATGGTTGCTCATATTGAGTTGTGGCCAACATGAGAATATGCTGGTATTAATAATCTCATAGCTTATATGGAGTTGTTATTTAGTTTCTATTGTACATTGGTGGAGTATATCTAAGGTTTATGATATGTCTCATTCATTTGAAAAAATCTTTCTATATATATTAAAGCAATACTAAGCAAAATACAAAAAACTATAGCATGTGTTTTGATGAATTATAGAATTTGATGTTCTTACGACTATGTTTTGTGATTGGATGTTTTTAATTTTAAAATTATATAATTTATATTTTAAAGTTCTTGGTTAGAAAATAAATAAAGTTGGAAAAAAAAATAATGAAGAAGGAGAAGCCAAATCTAAAAAGTTTTTACTTAAAGTAGAAATTTTCAAAATCAAAATTTTCATACTTTCATGAAATACAGTGCATAATCAAACATCGAACATGATATAATCATAATTTATAATTTTGAAAATATTATAAAATTATGAAATATAATGACTTAATTTCACTTCCCTACATACCTCGCATATTTTTTATTTATAATTTATGATTTTATAAATTAGTGTAGTTTGTGTGTGAAGTGAAAATTAATAAAACTTATAAAATTAGAAAATATAGTAATTTCTATGTTGAGCATAGCTATATAGATTTATAACATTTTGCCTTTCAAACACTTTAGAAAACGAGAAAGCTTATTACTTGTCATCATTGGGTATGGGTTTAACAATATTGAAGATCATTGTTTCATCTTGTTGCCATAGAGCTTCGGTGGTGCCGTGTTGGGGAGGCCGATTGGGTGCACCCCAAAATGCAAGCTGCCCTCCGTGATCGAGGGACCTACAAGAGAAGTAGGGTTGAAACCAGATCAGATACGAATTAGATACCGACATATCCATATCTATATTTATTTTGTCTAACGAATACAAATACAGATATGGGTATTATTTGAATGAAAAAATTTATATCCATACACGGATACCATTCGAATATTGCAAGTATGGATATAATTACGGATATAACTTAGATAATTAAATTTTATGATCGTAGAATCAAAAATATTACAGAATAGATGATAAATTAAGTTAATAATATATTTATATGATTGTATATTTCTCTTAAAAATTAATAAAAACTGTATAATATTATATAGGATCATATATATATTCGGATATTTGGATACGGATCGAATAATTATTTATCCATCACTATTATAGAAAAGGACTACGGCAGTGGTTCTGAACCACTGCCATAGCCAAAAAAACCACCGCCATAGCCTATGGCAGTGGTTCCATAACTGCTGCCACTATTGCCGTCACCGTATGTTTATGGCAACGGTTGTTGCAGCAGTTGTTGCAATCGCTGTCATATATAAGATATAGCAATGGTTACTCAATCGCTGCTATAACAAATTATATAGCAGTGATTTTTCAACCGCTGCTATAGATTGGCTATAGCAACGGTTGAATAGTAGCAGTTGGATAACCATTGTAGAATCGCTGCTATAGAGTCTATAGCAGTAGTTTCATAACCGCTGCTATATCTTCTATAGCAGTGGTTTTACAACCGCTGCTATAGATGTATGACAGTGATTTATCAACCACTACGATAGATTTTGACAGTGGTTGGCACAGAACTACGACAGAGATTGGCATGGCTATGGCAGTAGTTGTGCAACCGCTACCATAGCTTGTTAACTAGCAAAAAAAATTAAAATTATCATTTTTTATCTTTTTTTTATTTGATAGATGCAGTTCAATATATAATTACTCAGACTAAAACTTGTAAAGATAAAAAATTTTATATAAAACTCAATAAAAAATATAATATTTCTCAAATACCCAAATTATATTACTCAAATTATATTATCATATTTTTTAAATAAAAATAAAATACATAAAAAATTAGACAAATCAAAATCTTCCTCTTCAAGTATCTCGTCATCATCGGGAGGAACTGAAGCAAGATCGAGAGGGGTTGGAGCTGAAATGCTAATCAACATATCCTGAATGCTTGAAAAATCAGCTCTAAGATGAGTGGACAGCTGTGTCACCATAGCAGACATGACGTGCTGTAGCTGAGATGCACGCTCCTTAGCCTGAGATACGCACTCCTGAGCCTAAGTTGCCTACACCAAGGCCTCGTCAAGCTGCTCCCAGTTGACGACTCTGAAAGCGTGTGAGGAGACACTCATCTCAGATCAATAGCTCATTGGTGTATGTCCGGACCTGCAATGAATCCTTCCAGAGTGCTCATGTCCTAAGTCCTAAGACAAATGGTCATGGGGGCCAGAGGTGTCCAGGTCCTCGCTCGCAAGCATGTTTAACTGCTCTTATAATTGCAAATTCAAATAAAATCTCATAGAAATGCTATAATACTAATCATACTCTAGTTATTACTTACAAAAATTCTTCCGATAGCGACGTTCATCGGCCTGCCCTTCTTGTCTGTATAACTCGATCGGAAGATGACGCTATGGCTGGGCATCACCCCCTCTCTCATCAACTAAAACAATCAATCAGCTTATTAGAAACACATAAAAATAATAATTCAATAACTTGTAAACTAAAAGATCAGAATTTATTACCTCTCTATGCACACGAGTGATCATAGACTCACAATCGAAAGTGTGCGTGTACTCTTCAGTAGCCCGATTCTTTCGGTTCTGATGAGATGCAGCATAAAAAGTATTTAAATCACATAAATTAAAATCAAATACAATTGTTAGTGTAATGAAAAATTTATAAGTTATAAATTAAAACCTGAAACTCCTAGCTCCTCCAATGCCTGACCGTCTCCTCTCACTGACTTGGGGGATGGTCTTGGATCCAAGGAACAAGCTCCTCCTCTGTGTCCCTATGGTGTTCTAGCCACCCTTTGTGGAGTTTGATCTTGTAGTTCTGGTATAACTCCTCAATCTTCTACAGTCGAACATCTCGAGCTATCTTATGATCTGAAAAGTCGTACATCCTCTGCACAAAATTATCAGAAGTTAGTTATAAAATTATTGTAATCAAACATAGTGTAAACATATCACATGCATATATATATTTAATATACATTTATCCAAATCTTCTCCTACACCTGATCTTTGACGCCAGCATCCATCAATCACTGATCTACGGATAGTACGAGAATGATATTGGACCATTTTGCAAGCACACCAAAAAAAGAATGCATCTCCCATGTAATCTCTCTTACTGGCCTTCCCTCCTGATCGTACTCCACCATGACCTGATATTAGTGATTCCACACATGTGGCATGCATGTGGGACGCAAAATATCCTACTGGATGATGCACCTACAATGAAAATACATTACGAATACATAAGAGTGTGCAATAACTATACAATAAATAAATAAATAAATAATTGATACAATAAAAATCTACTCTCATTGGGATCGTGCGATATAGATGCCGGTGGATCCTCATCGGTGGGTGGAGTATGTGTCGGAGATGCATAGACTGATGATGTGACTGTTGGTGGAGGCTCAGATATGTTAGTGGAAGAAGTATGTGCCTGTGAAGCTGAAACCGAAGTCGAAGTCGATGCAGAGGTGGATGGAGTATGTGTCGGTAGTGACTTAGATGTCGAGTTCTGCGTAGCCCACCAAAAGACGAGAGTGAAAGCTAGATGGCATTTTGGTGCCATTGTGACTTGCAACATTAACAAATATAATATGTTGTTGAATAATAACATTAGCAGAGTATCAATAAATAAACACTAATATTTATACCAGGATGTTGAACTCATCACCTACTGGCATATACAATATGGACATCACCATCGCTCCTAACAAATATATCTGAGATCTCGACAACATCAGATAAGTTTTATCCTGCAGGAATATTTTATATGCATGGTCCAATATTGTCATCAATCTCAGTGTCATCAAAGATATACCTAGGCACCATTCTTACAACAACACTCCATTGATGCTCCAAGGGATCGCTAATGTAGAAGACTTGACTAGCTTGGGAGACAAGTATATACAGTTCTTCAATGCGAAGATAGCATTGCATATTGACGAGAGTAAAATCGCACTCATCAGTCTTCATTCCTGACTGAGACAAGATATCAAACCAATCGCATTTCATCAACGCAACCCTTCCTTTAGAATAGTAGTCCAAGATGACTATCTTCTCCACAACCCCATAATAGTTCAGATCCTCTATATGAAACTGTGAATCCCTCGAGCTAGCATAACATCCAATGGTGGTGCTCAACATTACGCTACTATTTTGTGTTATCATGTTTATGGCTCGACTGTAAATATTGAACCTGTAGCCGTTAATGATGAGTATTTTGTACTCACACATAGTATGATTAGATTTCATTGAAAGAGCATGCACTTTATGGCTCACATCATCGGATAGTAATCTCCACACCTAAGAAGATGACACCTAATTAGTAAATATGTTCAAATAGGACGTACAAGACAGGAATATATACTCGCTTACATGATCTTTGAACCACTCAAGAAATTCTTTACTATGTTTTTTTTTTTCTGCATACTTAGAGTGTCATAGTTTACTCTTATGACCTCCTTGTGTTTGCTGCATAAGAAATAAATTTAAGTGTAATTGGATATTTTCTTCTAAGTAATGAGAAATAAATAAGGCTGAGTGACTCACCTTATGTACGGCTCAATGATATCACAATTAAACAGCACGTAGCGGGGCATCTTGTCTCTTTCCTCAAAACTCAAATCAGTGAGGTGGTATGAAGTGGAAAGTCCACATGGATATGGAATGAACTCAAATGCAAGCCGATCAATTGGCTCATACTGATCATTCTGATTCTTTATTGATCGGTTACGATATGTCTCGAGGTTGTTTAAGTACATGATATAAAAATTCATATACTCGACCCAAATAATCTTTTGCTATGGATCCCTTCAGACGATTTATATTTCTTATATAAGATTTCAATATTTAAATATTCCTCTCGGTGGGGTATATCCATCGATAGAATACTAGGCCTCTAAGTGTAACTTTTTCCGCAAGGTGCACGGTGAGATACATCATAACTGTAAAAAATGATAGCGAAAATATCTTCTCTAGATCACATAATATAGTCACCGCCTTTACCTTCATTTCTTTCACATTAAGTAATCTCTTCGGACAAATATCTTTATAAAAGTTCTAAAGATGAATAGCAGCCATTCTCATATTTTTTAACAACAGACGATGAATAGTTATTGGGATCAACTCCTGCATCAACACATGATAATCATAAGTCTTCAATCCACCAAGTCTCACATCTTTACTATTCACACACTTTGATATATTGCTTGAGTATCCATCTGGGATCTTTATATTCTTCAACATACAAAGAAATGTAAACTATTTGGAGGCATTTATAATATAGCATGCATGAGGGAGCCTCCACTGTTCTCCCCCTATCGGCTCCGAGTAGAGTGATTTTCTAATACCCCATTCTTACCAGTCAAACCAAAAATTTAAGTCATCCTTGATCTTATCCTTGATGTTCGAGATGATTGCCAGTAGGAGTTTGCACACATTCTTTCAATGTGCATGATATCTAAGCAGTGATGCAATATGTTTATCTCCCAATATGGTAAGTCAAAGAATATACTTTTTTTCTTCTAATTAAAGTGTGTGTCATCTATCTTTGATCGACGCTTCCTCTTCTTACCACCAATCAAATCATCTTTTCTAAATTCAATATTGAGACTATCCAACTCTCTCGATACCTCACTTCCAGACATCCAGCTAGGTGCCTCATCTTCTTCAACAGTGTTATGAAAGGAGCATGCATCGCTTCTATATGGATGGTTTCGATGGAGGAAGCATCGATATCCCATAAAGCTAAAACTCTTCTAATGTATCAATCTTTTAGATTGGATGTGCTTTCCACAAATTGACCACGTTAGCTCACCTTTCATGCTCCAATCCGATATTAGAGCATAAGCTGAAAAGTGGCTTATTGTCCATATAAACGCCGTGTGCATGAAAAATGACTCATTCATCAAAGCATCAAAAGTTGGAACATCTTAAATGCTCCACAACTATTTCAGCTCGATAATAAGAGGCTGTAAATAAACATTAATGTTATTTTCTACCTCCATCAGTCTAAGGATAAGCACTATCATAAAAATGAAAGATTTTTTCATACACATCTATAGTAGGAGGTTGTAAACATGAGTAAACACTAGCCATACATTGTGGTAGATATTCATATGCTTGAAGGGGTTGAAACCATCGCATGACAAGCCCAACCTCACATTGCATATCTCTTGTGTGAAGTCGGAATATATTTCATTAAACTTTTGTCATACCTCTCCATCGGCTGGATGCCTCAATGCATCATCTTTGGTTCGCTCCTCTTCATGTCATCATATGGCCTTTGATATTCTTGCTAACATAAACAACTTTTGTAGTCTCGGTATTAAAGAAAAATACCATATCAACTTTTGAAGAACACAGATCGATGTGCCATCTTTATTCTATTTCTATCTTGATACATCGCACCTCATGCACTCATTTTGGTTGGCATCCCCCTCCTAATAGAGCATGTAATCATTAGGGCATGCACGTATCTTATTATAAGTAAAGTCCAACTATTCAATGATCTTCGATACCTCATAATTATTCTTTGAGATTTGTGGATTGTCCAAAAGAATGTCTCCCAAAAGCTCTCGTATACAGTTCACTCCATTGTTACTGAACCTATTAGAGCATTTCACATGGTATAATCGGATTAAGAACTCAAGTTTCACCGTCTTTTTACATCCAGGATATAATGAAACATTAGCATCCTCCATTAACTTGTGGACCTTCTCCACATCTTCATTGTTTGTCATTCCACCAACCATGAGATCAGGCATGGATATAAATGCACCGTCATTATGGCCAACAAACAAAAAGATATCACAAACCATTTGTTCTACTCCCTCATCATGTTGATCACCTCCTTGCGGTCTACACTCACCATGTTGATCCCAATAAATTTCATAGCCAGATTTAAAGCCATAAATAGTGAGCTGATCATTTACATCTTGACAAGATAGCCAAGACGTATCATACACTTCTTACAAAGATATTGGATAAGTCCATGGTCCTCGAATTTCTCTATAGCAAAATTAAGAAACTTTTGAAGTCTAGTCTCATATTCTGATGAGAGCCTACTCAACTTCATTTACCCTTTATCCATTATAAAAATGATGATACTGTAATTAAATCATGTGTGAAAATAAGACACAACACAATAATATCAAGATAATTTGGTGGTAATTGCTCATAATTTGTATATGTATCCCAATATTTAGAGTTCATAACATCATTACATAGGCAAAACAAAATATGTTATTTCAATCATGACAAGTTAAGAAGAACTAATCAAATATTGCATGTATTATAAACAAATATTTAAAGAAACAAAAATACATATATCATTTTCAGATATGTAATAAATACATCCTATCATCAACTAATAGGTAAAGATAGATCTTATCTCATTTAGAAAATACATTAATTCTATAGGTCCATTACAGTAATCAAACGATACACAACAGGGGCCAAAAAAATTTTTGATAGTATTTCTCCTTAGTTCACCCGTATAAGGAGAATAAAAAAGAAATATTATCTGAAATTTTTTTTGAACCCTCAGCATACCATTTAATTACTGTAATTATCTATAAAATTATTTATATTTTTTAAATTATCCATAGTGAATAATCAATTGATCAATATACATAATTCTTCCATCCATATAAAAATAAATAAATATACGGATACATTAGCATATGTATATCAATTAACTGATGGGTCTATCACTCTATGCAACATAAATTTTATTAAAATTAACATATAATTAATGCTGTCCAACACCTTCCATTGGCCTGAGTGCACTGGACATGCGAGGGCTAGATGCCTTGGATGTCGGCTGTGACCCAAGGCCCGGGCATGCAGAGCATGCCCAAGCCCCATGTTTGTAATGCTACCTGGCACCTTCCCATCGGTATGGCATAGAACTCACCGGCATGGCCTAGAATTCGTCAGCATGGCCTAGAACCCGACGACCCAGAACCCACCAGCACGGTCCAAAATCTGACAGCCTAGAATCCGATGGCACGGCTCAGAACCTGCCGGCACAGTCCAAAACCCGACAGCACGGTCGATAGCCGCTGGCACAGCCCAGAACTCACTGACGGGGGTTGTAACACCCCACCCCTAAGATCAGGCAAGCATGCTATATCCCACCTTTAAAAATAAGGATAAAGAAAATTCTAAACTACAGCTAAACTAGTTACCTGCTACAGTTCAATTTAATATCCAACTTGCTGCCACTTGCTAACATAATATTTAAATCACCCACTATACTCAAAAAATAACACTAAACCTTCATTATCATTTCATAACTTTCACAAGAGACCTTATAGATACATGTCATTAACATTTTCTATTCTATACAATTTCCAACATAAAGTACACTTTGGAAACATATCCCAAAATGAGCTCCTCACAAACAAGCCTAGACAACCCCAAAATGCTAATACTGATGTTCTTTAAGCTAAGCTATGATACTCCAGTCTGTTAGAAAAAATATAAGAAACCACATAATGAGACCTAAGTACTAGTGAGTCAAGAATCCACATAACAATGGGAAAATAGGAAAGGTAGCTATGATATTCGAGATGCATATATCAAGTATAACTGATATACTTTTAAAATATTTGTATGCTAAATAGAAATAAAATCATGCAACAAATCACTTCAAACACAAGCATCTAGCTACTGCTGACCACACCACAGTGCATCCCCACCATGGGTAGACATACAGAAAAGCTGATACTACTGAATCTGAACCCCCACGGGCATACTAAATAACTCAAACTGTTGAACCTCCATGGCCTATGGCACATCTCATACTGCTTAAAATCTAGTATTACCACATCCTATAAGTGGGTCACCACTAGGGCCAGCCTGCTGAAAACTATGCTCAATAAATCTTAAATGCTGGCAAGCTATTTCAAAGCATTTTCAAACCATCAATGCTATGCTATCCAAACCAACTATGCATATACATATATATTCTTTAATAATCTATCAAAGAAAGGCTATATCCTATTTCCATGCTTGCATACATGTATATAATTAGCTGTAGCATCATAAGAAATTAGCTTTCCTTTCAAAATAACCCTTTTTCATAACAAAAAAATATAATGAAAATACTAAATCTATACGAATTTCACTCACCTCCAAGCTAGCTACAATATCTTGATGCTAGACTAGCCCAAAGCACCCTTTGAGCACTCTTCTTTTCCTGTAGAATGGATACATGCTGGTTAATATCTTATTAACATGATGCACAAACATGTGAACATATACTTTGCTTCCTTAAGCTTATTTCTTAGCTTTCTCTAATCATTTTCTTTATTCAATTCTATTTTACCCTGATTAGGGTTAATTAAGCCTTAACATAACTCAGGAATTCCAGCAAATCAACTGTATTTTATTTTCATAATTTATTTCCAATTCAGCTAACACTATTTTAACTTGTTCACTGAATTATTTCAAATTAGTTTTTTGATTTCAAAACATTACAGCAGCAATCACTTCTTAGTTCAAGTTTAAATCCATACTTTACCTCATCAAATATCAAATCTGATTGCTCTTACTCAAAGTTCAAGCAAAATCTAATTTAAGATAGGAATTCTTACCTCAAGTGATTCAAAACTTTGCTGCCATTAACCAACTCCTTTCTTTTCACCATTAGCCCTCTTTCCTTCCTTTTAAAAGAAGTCGTCATTTATTCTTTTTTTTTCTTCAAATGAATTCCTCTTAATTCTAACTGGAAACACTCTCTTCTCCAACCTCTCTCCCACTCTATCTCCTCTGTTTCTGCTGAAAATTAGAATAGTAACAAGAGAACCAATGGAAGGAGGTGAATATCCTTGAATATAAATATTTAAAGAATTAGATTGCTAGGTGTCAATCCCACAAATTAGCCACCCAATTACTTGATTTTCCAACCCTTTATTTGAGTTAAAATAGCCGCTGAGTAACCTATTTGAAAATACTTTTAAAATCTCAAAGTTCACCATTCAACAGGATCCCCATCGCTCAAGCCTTTTCGCACAATTAGTTGACTCATCCTGAGACTAAGCTGATTCAGTTTAACTTAGTTGACTCAGTTCAAAACTGGATCGACTAACTGGTATTTCACCATAGATCCTTTGACACGCTTTCTGTTCTCTGTGACTGAGTCGACCTATCCTTTAACTAAGTCGACCCAGTCCTCTAGGATTCTAAAATTGTTTTAAATCATCAACCTATACTTCAAAATTAACACCCACATCACTCCTATCTAAGGATCCTTCCAATATCCTTTGTTCCATGCTAAATAAGTATCAAAATTTTATTTTTAATACCATTGCTATTGATCTCACCTCTTCAATCATTTTCTCTTTTAAATTAACAATTAGAGTTATGCTTCACTATTACTGTTGGGTATAAAATAACCCCAGCCAAAATTCGTAAGAGGCCAACCCTCCCAGGACTCTTTCGGCTTCCGACCTTGTGCGGTGTCTTTCTGAACTCCCCCGATCGTCCGAGCTTCCACAGTACCATTCAGATTTCTCCAGCAGTCAACCTTCTACAGTATCCTCCAGATTCCTCCAACGAACGAACTCCTACCATACCCTTCGGACTTCTCCAATAATGAGCTCCTTCAGTCGTTTATTAGACTGCTCCAAATACTCTCTGAGCTTCACTATCAGCCAATTTTTTACAGTGATTGACTACTCTCCGAATCTCTTCAAGACTTCCTCCTGTCATGATTGATTTTACTCCGAGCTTCTTTCGGACTTTGTCAATGTCCGGGCTTCTCCAGCAGCAGGATTTCTACAGTAACCAGACTCCATCCAAGTTTCTACAGTGGTTGACCTCCTTTCGAATTTCATCCAAGCTTCTACAGTAAGCGAATTCCGTCAGAACTTCTATTGCAAGCAGACTTCTGTCGAGCTTCTACAATAAGCGGTCTCCATCCGGGCTTCTACGATAACTGGTCTCCATCTGAGCTTCTACAGTAAGCGGCCTCCTTCCAGACTTCTGCAAGAATCGGACTCCATCTGAACTTCTATAGCGGATGGATTTCAGACGAACTTCTACAACAGATGGGCTCTAGCAGTCAGATTTCTACAGTGACCGACTGTCTCTGGTGTCTTTCGTACCTCTCCAGCCATCAACCTTCAACAGCGCCAACCGGACTTCAACATTGCCAACCAGACCCCTCCAACGGACAAATTCCCTTCGGACCCCTCCAGCGGTCGACCTTTCATAGTATCCTCTAGACTCCTCCAGTGGACGAACTTCCACGATGCCTTTCGGACTCTTCTATCAGTCAACCTTCTATAGCACCTTTCAAATTCTGCTATCGGTCAACCTTTTGTCAGATTTCTCATGCAACCGGACCTCTCCAGCAGACAGTCTTCAGACAAGCTTCTACATCAGACAAATTCTAGACGGACTTCTCTAGCAATCGGACTCCAGTCAGATTTTTTCAACAGAAAGTTTTCGTTCAGACTTCTACAGCAGATGACTTCCATCTGCAGCATCAACACCTAAGGCACCCAACAACAGTTAACCCATCAGCAACCTCGAAAACATCCGAGCTTCTCTTAGATTGCTGAGACAGAGAGCTATTTCGCTCCACCAGAAGTTCCAACCGAGCTTCAGCCGTCTGGCCTGAACTCTCCGACAAGTCACGATAATGGACACCACTCCACTCTCTGTAACAAACTCCACGTGGCCTCGAACGGCCCACTATCAGGCAGTTACGGATGTCGCTGTCAATTGGTTACGCTCTTCCATCTATAAAAGAGACCCCCTAGATACGTTCTTCTCTAAGCTCTAAGCACTATCTCTAAACTCTGCTAAAATCTTATTCTAGTGCTCCATTTCTGTTGAAGCAATGTACTGACTTGAGCATCGGAGGGTCTTGCCAGAGCATCCCCAACTCCAGTTTAGACTTTTCTTGCAGATCCTGATGGCGGCCGTGATCCCCACGACTCCAGCTTCATCCGACATCGGCAGAATTCTGCACCAACAGAATTGGCACTAGAGGAAGGGCTGTGTCTTCGCAGGACCCTTGTTCTTAAAGGAGTACTCAACGGGATAATTTTCGGTCATCTTCCTCGACATCTTCTTCTTCTTCTCCGGTCAGATCCCAACCTGATGCCTCCCTGAAAGGCATCCACTAGGCGATCTACGACCTCCATGGCCAGATCTCAGCAAGATCTACCAGCTTCGATCTCGTCTCCAATTTTTCAGACTCCTCCTCCTCCGGCAACGGCAGTCGGCATGGAGCAGTTTGACCTATTGGTTCAGCAGGTCAGGAGCCTCACCGAAGCAGTGCAGGTCATGCAGCAGCAGCAGCAGCCACCGCAGGCATCTGTGTGGCTGGAACATCGTCGGACTTTCAGAATCCGACGATCGGGTGGCCCACCTGGGCCAGTCGCCCTGTATCCCCCGAAAAGGAGAAGCAGAGGGCGGAGAGCCCTCTATTTGATCATGATTCCACCCCCGGAGGGTCCCTACCTTCGTTCTGTCAGAAGATCCTCGAGATTCATGATCAAGAGGATCTCCTGGATCAAAGGTTCCAAGAGATGAACTGACGGATCGAAGAGCTCCGCCATGCTCTCCCTGCTTACGGTGAGGATATCTGTACTGACCCTCTTTTTTCTCAAAGGATTATGCAAGAACCGACCCCGCTGAACTTCAAGCTCTCCCAATTTGAGAGCTACGATGGGACCTTGGATCCAGTTGACCACCTGGAGATCTTTCGGATAATGATGCTGCTCCATGACACGCCAGACGCCATCCTGTGCCGAGCTTTCCCATCTACCTTGAAGGGAGTAGCAAGAAATTGGTACTCGATACTGAAGCCGGATACTATCTTCTCCTTTGATCAAATGAGCCACCAGTTTGTGGCTCATTTCGTCAGCAGCCGACATTTTCGGAGAGGTTCGGAGTCCCTCATCAACATCAAGCAAAAGGAGGAAGAATCCATCCAAACTTATGTCACGCCGCCGCATTGGAGGTCCGAAACTTGGACCAATCAGTTGCAATAGCCGCCCTGAAGAGTGGTCTTCAAAAGAATGACCTTCTATTTTTCTTAGAAAAGAAGTATCCCAGGGACTTCGCTGATTTGCTAGCTCAGGCCGAAGGATATGCCCGAGCAGAGGAAGCCTTCAAGCTGAAGGATGAGGAGGCTGTGAAGGAGCAGCAGGCGCGTGACTCCAGCAAGCCCGCAGTTGAAAAAGGGTCGAGTGAAGCTCGACCACATTCTCAAACTCTCTCCGGACACAAGCGTGTCCGAACTCCCCTCTGAGCTCGTAGGCAGAGAAGCCCGGACTGCAGAGTTTGGTGGAGCTCTCCCCCAGGAAGATTCCACAGCTACGCCCCTCTCAATGCTCCAAAAACTCAAGTGCTGATGGAGATCAGGGAGCAGCTGCCAAGGCCGGAAAAGATGTGCACACACCTCGGAAAGCGCAACCCTAACAAGTTCTGCCTCTATCATCGTGACCACAGCCACGACACGGAGGAGTGTATTCAGCTTCGAGACGAGATCGAGGAGCTCATCAAACGGGATCGGCTCAATAGATTCATCCTACACCGATCTGAAGATAGGAAAGATCGACCGAGGGTCCTACCATAACCAGAGCCACCAAGGAGAGAAGAACAATCTGAAGATCGACCTCCAATCGGGATCATCAACACCATCTCTAGAGGATCCCAACGGGGAGCAGCCAGTGGATCAACCAGACCGCCCAAGCGACAGAGGACTGAAGAATCTATAACCTTTACTGAAGAAGATACCCAGGGGATTTAATTCCCCCATAATGATGTGGTAGTGGTTTCTTTAAATATTACCAACTATAATGTACGCCGCATTCTTGTTGATAATGGAAGCTCGATCGATATTTTATTTTACGATGAATTCTCAAAAATGTTGTTGCCCAGCTATGCAACCCAAGAGGGGGGGGTGAATTGGGTTTCTAAAAATTTTAAGCCCCAACTGATTACTTATGAAGAACAAAACAAAGACTTTAATTCAATATTAATTACCTAAAGCAGGAATGCAAGAATATAATAAAGAAATAAAGTGAAGCGATAAAGCACACCACAAACACAAGGATTTATAGTGGTTCGGTGCTAACCTTGCACCTACATCTACTCCCCAAGCTCCTTCTTGGGAATTTCAATCCACTATACTTTGTATTCAACCCGAATACAAAACGTCGGAAACTCCGACACTAGCTATCCCAAGCTAGATCACTTATTTCCCGGGTATAAGTAAACCCAAAACACTCCGATTTCAGGTTCGGATCAACCTTTCCTTATTTTGGAAATCCTCCAAAAACAAGAACTAAAACTCACAAAGAGTTAGAAAATTTTGAGCACAGATTAATACAATAACAACTCCTTTAAATGAGCAAATATAACAATAAAAACTTTACTCAAATGAAGAACCCCTTTTCAAATTTTCTCAAGGTGGATGAACGCTTGAACGAATGCTTGAGAAGAGGTTGTTTGTTGATTGAAGATCTCTTGAAAGCTTTGAACGATCTCTAGATCAAAGTTGAAACAATAGGCGTGACAAATCCTCTTGAATGCTCTTGCTTTTCTCTTTCTCAATCTCTCTTGTATATTTTGGATCCTCTCTTCTTTTTCTCTCAAATTATCTCGTTGATCTCAGGCTTTTTCGTGCAGATTTCGGATCCTCTCTTCTCTTCTTCTCGTTTTTGATTTCACGTTTGATCTGCTATTTAATCTGCAATTTCTTTCACCATTTAAAGCATTTTATGACATTAGAAGCAAGAGAAAACAATTTAGGCAGATAAAGAGCCGTTAGAGGATTTTTAGGAAGCATAAAAGGCAATTAAAATGGGCAAAAAAATAGCCGTTGCTGATATTTCCCGTCGCAGGGGTCGACTCATGAGTCGACTCATGCTTCAGGGGTCGACTCATGAGTCGACCTCTGTTGCAAAAACCAGAGAATGCATTTTTGGAAATTCTTGGCTCAAATTAGCAGGGGTCGACTCATGAGTCGACTCATGCCTTGTGGGTCGACTCATGAGTCGACTCACAGGTCGTGCCAAGCCAAAAAACTAGCGTGCCAAGGAGAATTTTTGCGTGCCAATCAGCTCACAGTGCCATGAGTTGACTCATGAGTCGACTCATGCACTTCAAACCTTCATAACTTCAAAAATATAAGTCCAAACACAATGAAATTTTCACCAATAGATTTTAAATCATTTGTTCTACCAAATGTTACTATCAAATCAGGATTTTAGTGAAATTATGATTTTGCCCTTGAAGAGCATAAGGACTTTTTCATTTTAAAATTATTTGTATCCCTTCAATCTGCTTTGTAATCATCAAAATCAATCTAGGAGCAACAATCTCCCCCTTTTTGATGATGACAAAACACTTGAACAAAAGCATTTATGTGAATGCATTAATTTTAAAAAAAAATGCACTATAGGTGTATATGCTTGAAAAATATAATTCTTTTGGCATGTGATATAAATGGTCATATGCAAAAATAGTTTGTCCATTTTCATAAACATTTGAAAAAAGTATTAGATCATTTTGAGTTTAAGATATATCAGAGCAAGATAGAAAAATAAATTTTTCAATATATCAGAGCAAGAAAAAATAATTTTTACAATGTTATCCGAAAAGATTTTACAATGTATCAGAGTAAATATTATAATATAACAGAAAAAATTTCACACTGTATCAGAGCAAATTTTATAATGTATCAGAGAAAATTTCACACTGTATCAGAGCAAATTTTGTAATGTATTAGAGAAAATTTCACACTGTATCAGAGCAAATTTTGTAATGTATTAGAGCAAGTTAAAAGAAATTTTAGGGAGTATCAGAGTAAGTTAAATTTCTTAAGATGTATCAAGGTAAATTTCAAAAGATGTATCAGAGCAAGTCTGAATTTTGAAATATATCAGAGCATATTTAAATTTTTAAGGTAAATCAGAGCATATGTAAAGAAGTAATTTAAAAGTTACATAATTGCATTGTACTTAGCATTATACATTTGGTATTGTTCTTTAAATTCTTCAATTAATTTCTCATAATTTGTAATTTTGCTTTTGATGGGTTGCTTTTTGTTTAATTTCTCAATAATTGAATTGCTTTTTGTTTAATTTCTGTTTGATGCCAAATTTCTCATAATTTATAATTTTGCTTTTGATGAGTTGCATTTTGTTTAATTTCTTGCCTTTGAAGAGTTGCATTTTGTTTAATTTCTCCCCCTTTTTCTTTCATAATTTAGGGTTTTGCTTTTAATGAGTTGCTTGCTTTTTGTTTAATTGTTTACTTTCTCTCCCTTTTTGACATCATCAGACATGGTTAACTTTTCCTTTTTCAGAAATATTCTTTAATTTCTCCCCTTTTAGAGTATATCACAGATGTTTGCTCCCCCTTAATATAGCAATTATCAACAGCAAACAACAACAATATTTCAACAAGGAGAAAATATATAACCAAAATATGATCAATATCATTACAAAAAGTAGAAATATAGGTAAAAGATGATTCCATTAATATCATAATTATTTCAATACATAATTCTTAAAAATAAAATTCAACCAGCTAATTGTCAATACATGGCCCCAAGGTATAGATCCTAGAACAAGATACTAACACCTAGGATCTAGTAAAGATCAAGATAAGTCAATGATCGGAGTCATCAGAGATAGGGTGAGGAGATGATGGATCAGAAGTACGTCCTCTACCCCGTCTGCCTCTGCCACGAGCAGGAGAGCGAGATAAACTGGGTGGCTGAGAACGCTGAGATGCTAGGGACTGAACAGAAAGGGTGAGTCTAATAGAATCAAGTACGTTCAGTGCTCTGGAAACAGATTGAAGTAGAGCAGTGAACTGAGTGGTAGCATGCTCACTCGATCCTCGGATCTCTTTCCTCAGTAATTCATATCCACCTTCTAGTGCTCCTCTGAGCCTGCCAGCCTCTGCAGTGAGGTCTGTGACCTCAATAGTAGACTCCTGTGGCAGGAGATGGGCCAAAGCAAGGACTTGCCCCTGCAAGTCAAGAACTCTGCCAGTAAGTCTCCAGACTGTGTCCTCAAGTTGCTGGATCCTGATGGACTGATCTGATATCATCTGAAACACAATGGAGATGTGGGGAGTAATGGTCTGATCAGAAGAGGTGGCTCCAGGTGCAAAAGAAGTACTACCCCACTGACTAGACAGCAAAGAAGCCATACGCTGAGATATATGCTCGATCTGATCGTCAGCCAGTCTGAACTCTGAATGAGGTGCTCTGCTCTCTGGCTGATACACTGGTGTGGGCATCCTAGTAAACTCTGAAGGGCCAGCCTCAGTATCAGGAATGAACTGGGTATCTAGTGAAGCTGCCCTGAAATCATGGACAGGAGATGATGGATCTTCTTCTTCTACTCTGTCTTCAGTTCTGACTTCAGCTCTATCTTCAGTTCTCTCTTCAGTTCTCTCCTCAACTCTCTCCTCAGATCCCTTGATCCAACCACCAACAGTCTTTGTAATTCCCATTCGGTGCAGGCTGTGTTGGTTGAAAGTGTCCACATGTGAGAGTTTGGTAGGTGCCTCCCCCTCACAGCTAACTCCAAACCTCCTAAATACTCTAGTAAGGGCCATACCAAAAGGCAAGTGTGCCTTGGATCTGTTCAAAATTTCTCTCATGGCCTCTATCATAAGTGCAGGGAGGTTCAGGGGGGTCTGAGTGATGACACGAAACATGACACATACATCTCTGCTGGAAAGTAAGTCATGTCTACCACTCCTAGGAAAGAAGAGCTTTGAAACTATCTGATGCAGGACCCTCATCTCAATGGACAAAATCTTTGCTTCTAACTTGTTTAAACTTCCTGAATAAGTTTCTCCTAAGATCATTCTGATCCCCTCTTCTTTAATTGGGAGTTCCATATATGAATATCCTTCACTAGGCAACTGAAGTATTTCTCCCAATATCCTAGAATCCAAGCAGATATCAATTCCCTTTACAGTTGAAGTCACTGACCCGTTTCCATAATGTAGATTCTGGTAGAATTCTCTTACTAGGTCAACATAGGTGACTTCCTTAAGAGAGCAATAGAGTTTCCATCCTTGATTTTTAATTTTACTTGCAAAAGTAAAGCCTTCTTTCTCAAAGAACCGAAAATCTATATTTTTTCCGGTTTCTACTTTTCTATCAGAAAGAGGATTTACACTGGGGCTTATGGAGGATTGAGAGGGACCTTGAGTAGGTACTGAAACTGGAGTGGGAGCAGTTGAAGACTGAGCATGCCTTTTCTTTCGGACAACTTCTTCAGGCTCACGGATTGATTTTCTTCTTTGGAGAAGTTTCATCTTTGGAGCCATATCCACTATAGTAGCAGACAAGAAGACTTGAATTGAGTGGAGGAGGGATCACAAGAGAGTGACGAAGGATTTTGGTGGAGAAAAGAAGTGGATTTTGGAAGTTCGATAAAGTGCTAGGGCACGTTCCAACCGCGCCAAGCAAAGCGAGTAAGCACAGAAAATCCTTTTCAAGGAGGTGATTTTTGGTGGAGAGGAGAAGGGAGAATTGCCTCGGAATTAATCCTTGGATTTAGAGCAAGAAAGAGTTGGAGAAGACGGCTTTTAGAAGGAGAAGATGAGTCGTCTCACGAACAGGGTTTCCCGTTTAAAAACAATGAACCCGATGAAGTTGGTGGGATTTACAAGTTTGCCATTGAGTCGACTCATGGGGGTCGACTCATGAAGTTCAAAAAATCAGGAAAAATTTGAAATTTTGAGTGAAAGAATTTTGCTCAATGATAAGTTTTTAGAATGATAAATTTGAGCTTTTGGAACCAAGATAGATGTTGAAAATTGAGCTCTAAGAATCAATTCTTGGAAATTGAGAAATTTTAGGCAAATGGATCTAGAATTTCTAGATTTCTCCTAATTTCACAGAATCTATCCTTACTAAGGGCCTTTGTAAAGATATCAGCTAATTGATTCTCAGTGCAAACATATTCAAGAATTATATTTTTATTTTGAACATGTTCTCTTATGAAATGATGTCTTATTTCAATATGTTTGGATCTTGAATGTTGAATTAGATTTTTAGATAGATTTATGGCACTTGTGTTGTCACATCTTATTGGTGTTTCATTAAGTTTGATTCTAAAATCTTTGAGTTGTTGCTTAATCCATAAGATTTGAGCACAACAACTTCCGACTGCAATGTATTCGGCCTCAGCCGTAGACAGTGCCACCGAATTTTGTTTCTTGCTAAACCATGAGATTAGGTTAACTCCAAGAATTTGGCAAGTTCCACTTGTGCTTTTTCTATCTAATTTACATCCAGCAAAATCGGCATCTGAATATCCTAATAAATTAATTTGTGAGTCCTTAGAGTACCATAACCCTAGAGTTTGAGTACCATTTAAGTATCTAAGGATTCTTTTAACAGCATTCAAATGAGATTCTTTAGGATTAGATTGATATCTAGCACATAAGCAAACACTAAACATTATATCAGGCCTACTTGCAGTTAAATATAATAATGAGCCAATCATACCTCTATAGTATTTTAAGTCTACGCTTTTACCTTCATCATCCTTGTCAAGCTTACATGAGGGACTCATTGGTGTGCCAATTGGTTTGCAGTTCTCTATTCCAAATCTTTTGAGTAGTTCCTTGGTGTACTTGCTTTGGGTGATGGAGATTTCCTCTTTTGATTGTTTGATTTGGAGTCCGAGGAAGAAGGTGAGTTCTCCCATCATGCTCATCTCGAACTCTCCCTGCATAAGCTTAGCGAAGTCTTGACAAAGGGATTCATTAGTAGACCCAAAAATTATGTCATCAACATAAATTTGTATAATTAGCATATCATTTTGATTTTTTTTAATAAATAGGGTTGTATCTACATTGTCTCTTGAAAAATCATTATTTAGTAGAAATTTGCTTAGCCTTTCATACCATGCTCTAGGTGCTTGTTTTAATCCATATAAAGCTTTATTTAATCTAAAGACATAATTAGGAAAAGCATGATTTTCAAATCCAGGGGGTTGTTCTACATATACTTCTTCAGAGATATATCCATTTAAAAATGCACTTTTAACATCCATTTGAAATAACTTGAAATTCATAAAGCAAGCATATGCAAGTAGAAGTCTAATAGCTTCTAATCTAGCAACAGGTGCAAAAGTTTCATCAAAATCAATTCCTTCTTCTTGATTATATCCCTTAGCAACCAGTCTTGCTTTATTTCTAATTACATTTCCATGCTCATCTAATTTGTTTCTAAAGATCCATTTTGTTCCAATTATTGAATAATCTTTAGGTCTTGATACTAAGGTCCAAACATTATTTCTTTCAAATTGATTAAGTTCCTCTTGCATAGCATTAATCCAATTATGATCATTTTCAGCTTCTTCAAAAGTTTTAGGTTCAAGATGAGATATAAAAGCACAATGATTTACTACATCTCTAAGTGAAGAATGAGTTTTTACCCCATGCATAGGGTCACCAATAATTAACTCCTTAGGGTGGTTGTGAACATACCTCCATTCCTTGGGTAGGTCATTTGTACCTTGAGGTTGTTCTTGAATTTCTTCACCTCTTTCATTTTGTTCGTCTTCTTGATCCTTGTCTTTTGGAGTTACTGAATCTTTCAGAGTGATCTCCTTCATACCTTCTATTAGTGGATCTGCATCATCAACACCCTCATTCTTCCTTGAAGGAAGATCGTTAGATTCATCAAAAACAACATGTATGGACTCCTCAACTACTAAAGTTCTTTTGTTGAAAACTCTAAATGCTTTACTAGTAGAGGAGTAACCTAGAAAGATTGCTTCATCTGATTTTGCATCAAATTTACTAAGTTTTTCTTTGCCATTATTTAATACAAAATATCGGCAACCAAAGACATGAAAATATGCAATATTTGGTTTTCTTCCTTTCCAAAGTTCATAGGGGGTTTTCTTTAAAAATTGTCTAATTAAAGCACGATTTAAAATGTAACATACTGTGTTAATAGCTTCCGCCCAAAAATATCTTGGAAGGTTGCTTTCACAAAGCATGGTACGGGCCATTTCTTCTAAGGTTCTGTTTTTCCTTTCAACTACCCCATTTTGTTGGGGTGTCCTAGGAGCAGAAAAATTATGGCCAATTCCATTTTCATCACAAAAATTTTCAAAATCTTGATTTTCAAATTCAGTTCCATGATCACTTCTAATATTTTGAATTGAAAATCCTTTTTCATTAGAGACTTTTCGATGAAATTTAGTGAAAATATGAAAAGTTTCATTTTTATGAGCCAAAAAGAAAACCCAAGTAAAACGAGAGTAATCATCTATAATTACAAAGCCATATCTTTTTCCTCCTAGACTGGTGGTTCTTGTTGGTCCAAATAAGTCCATATGTAAGAGCTCTAATGGTCTAGAAGTTGAAACAGTATTTTTGGATTTAAATGATACTCTAGTTTGTTTACCTAATTGGCATGCATCACAGATTCTATCCTTTTCAAAATTCAGTTTTGGCAAACCGAGAACTAAATCTTTCTTAATTAATTTTGAAAGAGAATGCATGCTGATATGTGCAAGTCTACGATGCCACAGCCAACTAGTCTCATTGATTTTAGCATTCAAGGATACTAGGCATTGCATGTCTAATTTGGCTAAGTCATTCAAATCTATCATATAAACATTGCCATGCCTATGTCCTATAAATTTAATGCCATCGTTAATAGGACTAGTCACAATGCAAACAGATGATTCAAAAACTACTTTATACCCTTTATCACAGAATTGACTAATGCTAAGTAAGTTATGCTTTAAACCTTTAACTAGTAAAACATTCTCAATGTATTTGGAGGGAGTGATACCAATGTTACCTATCCCGATGATCTTTCCTTTGCCATTATCTCCAAAGGTGACCATCCCTCCATCCTTAGCATCAAGCGTGATGAATTATGATTCATCACCAGTCATGTGTCTCGAGCATCCACTGTCAAGATACCATTTCCTGTTTCCTTCTTGGGATGCTAGACACACCTGCAAGCAAATGTCAAGTCTCTGTCTTAGGTACCCAAGCTTTCTTGGGTCCTTTTGGATTAGTCAGAATGGTTCCTTTTGGAACCCATATTTTTTTTATAATTGTATTGGTAGATTTAAGGCATGTGTATGATTTATGTCCTATTCTACCATATTTGAAACAAGTAATATTTGTAGACTTGTTACCTGAATAATTTACATAAATATCCTTCAGAAACTTTTGTTTCTTCAGAGGTTTATAGCCAAGTCCAGCCTTATTATATATAGCTTTCTGATTTTCAAGGATCATATTTAGTTTGTTTGAACTTAAGGTGAACTTATCTACTATAGATTTCAGCTTGTTAATTTCATCCTTTAAGTTTTGATTTTCTTGACTCAAGGTGAATTTTTCAATTGAAAGAATTTCAGCTTGTTTCACTAAGGACTGATTTTCCAATTTCAGTTCTTTGTTTTTCTTTCCTAGTTTCTTTAATTCATCAATTGAATCATAGAATGCTTCATGCAATTCTTCAAATGTGAATTCACTAGTGGATTCAGAAGTTACCTCATTTTCATGTGCCATCAGGCACAGATTGGCTTGTTCTGTTGAGGTTTCTTCGTCAGAGCTTGAGTCATCACTCGCACTCCAAGTCGCCATCATTGCCTTCTTTTTGAACTTTTTGGGACCTTTCTTCAGTTGTGGACATTCGGATCTGAAATGTCCTGGCTTCTTGCACTCGTAGCATGTAAGGGGTTGATCTTTCTCTTTTTCTTTGCTTTGTTCCCCTTTTGTGAATTTCTTTCTCATCCCCTGTTTCCTTTTTCTTAGAAACTTCTTAAATTTTTGGATGATGAGTGCCATCTCTTCATCCTGTTCTTCATCTTCAGATTCATCCGTTTCATAATCAGGCGAAGTTGTGGATTTGAGGGCAATGGTTCTTTTCTTTTTGACTTCATCCTCTTGATGTTGCTTCATGCTCAGTTCATGAGTCATCAAGGATCCAAGAAGCTCTTCTAGAGGTAGAGTGTTCAAGTCCTTTGCTTCTTGGATGGCAGTCACCTTGGCTTCCCAAGTTCTTGGCAGTGACCTGAGAATCTTCCTTACAAGTTCACTGTTAGTATAAGATTTGCCAAGACTCTTTAAACCATTAATTATATCAGTAAAACGAGTAAACATGGCAGTTATGGACTCATCATGCTCTATTTTGAACAATTCATATTTATGTACAAGCATGTTTATTTTAGACTCTTTTACTTGATTTGTTCCCTCATGGGTTACTTCTAACCTATCCCATATTTCTTTAGCAGATGCACAAGTAGAAATGCGATTGAATTCACTAGCATCTAGTGCACAATAAAGAACATTCATGGCTTTGGCATTTAATTATGCCAATTTCTTGTCAACCTCATCCCATTCTTTCTCGGGTTTGGTTGACTCCTCACCATCTATAATCTTGGTGGGTGTGTGAGGACCATTCACTATGATACTCCACATATCATAGTCGAGTGCTTGTATGAAAATCTTCATCCGAGCTTTCCAATAGGTGTAATTAGACCCATTGAAAAGTGGAGGTCGGTTTGTTGATTGCCCCTCGGCTAGAGAAGTACCAACATGCGTTGCCATAGATCTTTGACTCTTTGATTGTTAGATCAAAGAAGGGCTAGAGCACCGGGCTCTGATACCACTTGTTGCCCAGCTATGCAACCCAAGAGGGGGGGGTGAATTGGGTTTCTAAAAATTTTAAGCCCCAACTGATTACTTATGAAGAACAAAACAAAGACTTTAATTCAATATTAATTACCTAAAGCAGGAATGCAAGAATATAATAAAGAAATAAAGTGAAGCGATAAAGCACACCACAAACACAAGGATTTATAGTGGTTCGGTGCTAACCTTGCACCTACATCCACTCCCCAAGCTCCTTCTTGAGAATTTCAATCCACTATACTTTGTATTCAACCCGAATACAAAACGTCGGAAACTCCGACACTAGCTATCCCAAGCTAGATCACTTGTTTCCCGGGTACAAGTAAACCCAAAACACTCCGATTTCAGGTTCGGATCAACCTTTCCTTGTTTTGAAAATCCTCCAAAAACAAGAACTAAAACTCACAAAGAGTTAGAAAATTTTGAGCACAGATTAATACAATAACAGCTCCTTTAAATGAGCAAATATAACAATAAAAACTTTACTCAAATGAAGAACCCCTTTTCGAATTTTCTCAAGGTGGATGAACGCTTGAACGAATGCTTGAGAAGAGGTTGTTTGTTGATTGAAGATCTCTTGAAAGCTTTGAACGATCTCTAGATCAAAGTTGAAACAATAGGCGTGACAAATCCTCTTGAATGCTCTTGCTTTTCTCTTTCACAATCTCTCTTGTATATTTTGGATCCTCTTTTCTTTTTCTCTCAAATTATCTCGTTGATCTCAGGCTTTTTCATGCAGATTTCGGATCCTCTCTTCTCTTCTTCTCGTTTTTGATTTCACGTTTGATCTGCTATTTAATCTGCAATTTCTTTCACCATTTAAAGCATTTTATGACATTAGAAGCAAGAGAAAATAATTTAGGCAGATAAAGAGCCGTTAGAGGATTTTTAAGAAGCATAAAAGGTAATTAAAATGGGCAAAAAAATAGCCGTTGCTGACATTTCCCGTCGCAGGGGTCGACTCATGAGTCGACTCATGCTTCAGGGGTCGACTCATGAGTTGACCTCTGTTGCAAAAACCAGAGAATGCGTTTCTGAAAATTCTTGGCTCAAATTAGCAGGGGTCGACTCATGAGTCGACTCAGCCTTGTGGGTCGACTCATGAGTCGACTCACAGGTCGTGCCAAGCCAGAAAACTAGCGTGCCAAGGAGAATTTTTGCGTGCCAATCAGCTCACAGTGCCATGAGTTGACTCATGAGTCGACTCATGCACTTCAAACCTTCATAACTTCAAAAATATAAGTCCAAACACAATAAAATTTTTACCAATAGATTTCAAATCATTTGTTCTACCAAATGTTACTATCAAATCAGGATTTTAATGAAATTACGATTTTGCCCTTGAAGAGCATAAGGACTTTTTCATTTTAAAATTATTTGTATCCCTTCAATCTGGTTTGTAATCATCAAAATCAATCTAGGAGCAACAAATGTCAATTCCAGATGATCGATTAGGACCGATAAGTTCCCCATTGGTAGGGTTCACTGGTGATGCTGTGTCAGTGGAAGGAGTAATAACTTTGATCGTAGTTGCAGGTCGGTGCTCGAAACAATCTAGAGCGCAAGTGGATTTTCTGGTAGTAAGGGCACCGTCTGTCTACAACGTAATATTCGACCGACTTGGCCTCAACTCCCTCCAAGTTGTGGTATCGACCTACCATTTGAAATTAAAATTTTTTACAAACCAAGGGGTCGGAGAGGTCAGAGGAGATCAAGTCCTGGCAAGACACTGCTATAACATAGCCTTACAAAGAAATGGTCAGTTTGATCCCTGTCCGATTGATGGATTAGACACCCGCGACGACCTTGCTGAAGAACGGGATGAGCCAATTGAAGATCTTGTCTCAATTCCTTTGAACGATGGGGATGAAGAGCACATGGTGAAGATCGGCTCCAGCCTGGGAGAAGAAGTACGGACACAGCTCATCAATTTTCTATAAAAGAATGCAGAGGTTTTCGCTTGGGTTCCGACGGACATACCAGGGATTGATGCGGAAGTCATGGAACATGTCTAGCTGTTGATCCCAAACATCGGCCGATGAAGGAAAAAATCCAAGGTCATGCACCGGAAAGGCAGAAGGCAATAGCTGAGAAAGTTGATAAACTCCTGAAAGCTGGGTTCATCAGAGAAGTCAACTATCCGAACTGGGTCTCCAATGTGGTTCTCGAAAAGAAGGTGAACGGCAAGTGAAGGATGTGTATAGACTTCAAAAAGCTGAACAAAGCCTGCCCGAAGGACAGTTACCCTCTACCCAGAATTGACCAATTAGTGAATTCAACCTTGGGCCACGAGCTTCTCACTTTCATGGATGCATTCTCCGGCTACAATCAAATCAGGATGGCACCAAAGGATGAAGAAAAGATTGCTTTTATCATTGACCGTGGTCTTTACTATTACAGGGTCATGCCTTTTGGCCTAAAAAATGTAGGGGTGACCTATCAACGGCTGGTGAACAAGATTTTCAAAGAGCAGATCGGCCGCAACATGGAGGTCTACATAAACGACATGCTTGTAAAAAGTAAATTCTCAATGAACCACGTCATCGACTTTGAGGAGACCTTCAGCGCCCTCCGAAAATACAAGATGAAGCTGAACCCAACCAAGTGCGCTTTTGGAGTAACCTCAGAAAAATTTTTGGGCTTTATGATATCGGGGTGCGGGATCGAAGCAAATCCGAAAAAGATTCATGCCATCCAAGAAATGATCGCCTTGAGTCAATAAAGGAAGTTCAGCGCCTTACTGGGAGAGTAGCAGCTCTGAATCGCTTCGTCTCAAGGTCGGCCGAACGGTGCCTACCTTTCTTTCAGACTCTCAAGCAGTCGAAGAACTTCTGTTGGACCACTGAATGTCAGCGAGCATTCGAAGAATTGAAGAACTACCTCGACTCACCTCCGCTATTGGCAAAGCTTGAATCTGGTAAAGAGTTGTTCCTGTACCTGGCGGTCTCCCCCGTGGCTCTCGCAGCAGTTCTGGTTAAGGAAGAAACAAAAATTTAACGGCCGATCTACTACATAAGTCGAGTATTGAGAGATGTCAAAATCAGGTATACTAAGTTAGAGAAACTAACTTACGCCCTGTTGATTGCAGTCCGAAGGCTCTGACCTTACTTTCAAGGGCACACCATAACACTGCTCACCGACCAGCCGATTAAGGCAGTTCTGCATCGAGCGGATGCTTCTGGAAGGATAGCGAAATGGACAGTCGAGCTCACAGAATTTAACATCAACTATCGACCTCGACCGACGATAAAAGTCCAGATATTAGCAGACTTCATAATGAAATGCACTATCCCAGAAGAAGCTGAACTTGAACGAGGTGAAGCTGACAACCCAAGGCTCCAGTCGAACTCCCATAAGGAAAGAACAGATCTCCCTGATGGTTTTTGGTCCCTCTATGTGGACGGTTCCTCCAACATGTCAGGTGCGGGAGCGGGCCTGATCTTGGTCAATCTGGAAGGAATTATCATGGAGTACGTGCTGCGCTTCAAATTTTCTGCGATAAATAATGGAGCAGAATATGAAGCTCTGATTGCAGGACTGAAGATCGTCAAAGAATTAGAAGTAGATCGGCTCCAAGTCTACAGTGACTTCTAATTGATGGTGGGACAAGTCAGCGGAAACTATGAAGCTCGGAAGGACAGCATGGCCAAGTATCTCGAAAAGATAAAAAAGATCATCCCTGCCTTTGGCAGCTTTGACATCAAGCAGATTTCAAGAGCAAAAAATACCAGAACTGATCTTCTCTCCAAGTTGGCTACACTGGCTCCGACTAAGCTACCCAAGGAAGTCCTCTTCGAAGTTATGAAATATCCAAGTACGGAAGAACCACAACTTGTAATGGAGATCAGCCATGAACCCAGCTGGATTGACCCACTGGTTGCATACCTCAAAGATGGGGTTCTTCCTCATGATGCAAAAAAAGCTCGGAAGCTTAAAAACCAGGCCTCCCGATATATCCTTTATGAAGATAAGCTATACAAGAGGTCGTACTCTTTGCCCCTCCTGAAATATCTCCGGCCTTCTGAAGCTGACTTTGCCTTATGGGAGGTACATGAAGGAGTCTGCAAAAGTCACTTGGGGCCAGATCTTTATCCCACAAACTACTCCAATAAGGTTATTACTGGCCTACAATGTACCACGACTCCATTGAATATGTCAGAAAGTGTGAGCGGTGTCAGAGATATGCGAATATCCAAAGACAGCCCACCTCCAAACTTACACCCTTGAGTGTCCCATGGCCGTTTGCACAATGAGGGATGGATATCCTTGGACCTTTTTCCATAGCATCCGGGCAGTGGAAGTTCCTCCTGGTGGCAATTGACTACTTCACCAAGTGGGTCGAAGCCGAATCTTTGACAAAAATCACAGAAGCTAAAGTACAGGACTTCATCTGAAAGTCAATCGTTTGTAGGTTCGACTTACCCAGAACTCTCATTACTGATAATGGACGACAATTTGCTGGAGCAAGATTTACTGAATTTTATGAGGACTTAAACATCTCCCATAACTTCACGTTAGTAGCCCATCCACAGGCAAACGGCGAAGCCGAGGTGACTAACAGGACTCTGTTGCAAGGAATCAAGATGAGACTTGAAAAAGCAAAGAGAACTTGGGCAGACGAGCTTTATCATGTATTATGGGCATACCGAACTACCCAAAGACTACCCACGGGGGAGACCCCCTTTGTCGAGTCTTCGGAACAGAAGCCGTTATCTCGATTGAACTCAAGCTTCCGTCGGTGCGAGTCGTGGCATTCGACGAGTAGCGCAACTTACAGAATCTCAAGGCCAACCTCGACTTGTTAGAAGAAAAGCGGGAGACAGCTCAAGTCTGGATGGCAGCCTACAAGCAGAAAGTAGTCCGCTACTATAACTCCCGGGTCAAGAGCAAAGCCTTCAGAGTGGGGGACTTAGTACTTCGGCGAGCCACTGTTTCACAACCTCAGAACCAAGAAAAAACTTGCCCCAAACTGGGAAGGCCCGTATGAGGTCAGGGAGGTAGTCCGACTCGAAACATACTATTTAAAAGAGCTCGGAGGAGCAAACCTTTCGCGACCATGGAATTCGAAAAATTTATGAATATAATCGGCACGAACAAGAGGAGAACAAGAGGAAAACCTCATCCCGATATGAATGAACGTCTGGTTATTAAGAGACTGGATGAGGAGAGAGGCCCTCACAATGACCCTTATGCGCCCCCACAGCCATGTTAGGAATAGAAGGAGAACCTCGTCCTAACATGAGTAAAGTTGAAGACCCGATTATTAAGAGACCGGATGGGGGGAGACGCCCTCGCAACGGCCCTTATGCACCCCCACAGCCATGTTAGGAACTGGAGGAGAACCTCATCCTAACATGAGCAAAGTCGAAGACCCGATTATTAAGAGACCGGATGGAGGGAGAGGCCCTCGCAATGGCCCTTATGTGCCCCCACAGTCATGTTAGGAATAGGAGGAGAACCTCATCCTAACATGAGCAAAGTCGAAGATCCGATTATTAAGAGACCAGATGGGGGGAGAGGTCCTCGCAACGGTCCTTATGCGCCCCCACAGCCATGTTAGGAACAGGAGGAGAACCTCGTCCTAACATGAGCAAAATTGAAGATCCGATTATTACGTAACCAGATGGGGGGAGAGGCCCTCGCAACGGCCCTTATGGCCTCGATTTGAAAAGACTCCAGCATCGGTGTGCCGAACGTCAAAATATCTAGAAATAATCGAGTACAAAAATCAAAGGGGGCAACTTCGGTTGTAAAAATTTTTCTGTACTTTCTTTATTCAAAATCCAAACTCGAAAATAGGGGGACTAGTGTTGGGTATAAAATAACCCCAGTCGAAGTTCGTAAGAGGCCAACTCTCCCAGGACTCTTCTGGCTTCTGACCTTGTGCGGCGTCTTTCTGAACTCCCCAATCGTCTGAGCTTCCACAGTACCATCCGGATTTCTCTAGCAATCGACCTTCCACAATGTCCTCCAGATTCCTCCAACGGACGAACTCCTACCGTACCCTCCGAACTTCTCCAATAATGAGCTCCTTCAGTCGTCTATCGGACTGCTTCAAATGCTCTCTGAGCTCACTATCAGCTGATTTTCTACAGTGATCGACTACTCTCTAAATCTCTTCCAGACTTCCTCCTGTCACGATCGACTTTACTCCGAGCTTCTTCCGGACTTCGTCAATGTCCGGACTTCTCCAGCAGCAGGACTTCTACAGTAACCAGACTCCATCCAAGTTTCTACAGTGGTCGACCACCTTCCAAATTTCTTCCGAGCTTCTACAGTAAGCAAATTTCGTCCGAACTTCTATTGCAAGCGGACTTCAGCCGAGCTTCTACAATAAGCAGTCTCCATCTAGGCTTCCACAGCAATCAATCTCCATCCGAGCTTCTACAGTAAGCGGCCTCCTTCCGAACTTCTTTAAGAACCAGACTCCGTCCGAACTTTTACAGCGGATGGATTTCAGACGAACTTCTACAACGGACGGGCTCCAGCAGTCGAATTTCTACAGTGACCGACTATTTTCGATATCTTTCATACCTCTCCAGCCATCAACCTTCAACAGCGCCAATTGGACTTCAACATTGCCAACCAGACCCCTCCAACGGACAAATTTCCTCCGGACCCCTCCAGCGGTCGACCTTCCACAGTGTCTTCCAGACTCCTCCAGCGAACGAACTTCCACAATACCTTTCGGACTCTTCTATCGGTCAACCTTCTATAGCGCCTTTCGAATTTCACTATCGATCGACCTTCTATCGGATTCCTCATGCAATCGGACCTCTCCAGCGGACAATCTTCAGACAAGATTCTACATCAGACAAATTCCAGACGGACTTCTCTAACAATCAGATTTCAGTCGGATTTCTCCAACAGAAAGTTTTTGTCCGGGCTTCTACAGCAGATGATTTTCGTCTGCAGCATCAACGCCTAAGGCACCCAACAACAGTTAACCCGTCAGCAACCTCGAAAACATCCGAGCTTCTCTTAGATTGCTGAGACAGAGAGCTATTCCGCTCCACCAGACGTCCCAACCGAGCTTCAGCCGTCTGGCCCAAACTCTCCAGTAAGTCACGACAACGTACACCACTCCACTCTCTATAACAAACTCCACGTAGCCCCGAATAGCCCACTACCAAGCAGTTACGGATGTCGCTGTCAATCGGTTACGCTCTCCCTTCTATAAAAGAGACCCCCTAGATACGTTCTCCTCTAAGCTCTAAGCACTATCTCTAAACTCTGCTAAATCCCATTCAAGTGCTCCATTTCTGTTGAAGCAGAGTACTGACTTGAGCGTCGGAGGGTCTTGCCGGAGCACCCTCAACTCCGGTTTAGATTTTTCTTGTAGGTCCCGATGGCGGTCGTGATCTTCTTGACTCCAGCTTCATCTGGCATCGGCAGAATTCTGCACCAACAATTACTAATCAATTAAGATTCAAATTCTTAAGTACATCATATTCCCGGTTTGAGATGTTACAAGGATTATCTTTAGATAATTTTATGAAACAATTATAAATATTATTATAAGTATTATAAATGATTATAAATATTATTATAAAATTAAAAAAAAAAAGTCATACCTGTGGCTGTGGAGAGGGGGGTCGTGCAGAGCTACGAGGGTCACCGGTAGAGGTGCTAGAGGAAGGGGGGCGGTGGTGGGGTGGAGCACAGGGCCAAAGAGGGCCAGGGCCGAGGAAGGGGTTGGCGCTAGAGGGAGGGGGTGGCGCTAGAGGGAGGACGGTGGCCAGAGGGGGCTAGGGTCGAGGGAGGTGAGGCATGGGGCCAAAGGGGGTCAGGGTCGAGAGAGGGGGGTGGCGCTAGAGGGAGGGGGGCGGCGCTAGAGGAGGGCAACGGCCAAAGTGAGCCAGGGCCAAGGGACGCAGGGCCGAGGGAGGCGGGGCTAAAGGGGGCCAAGGCAGGCAGGGCGGAGGGAGGCGGGGTGGAGGGAGGCAGGGCCAAAGGAAGCCGAGTGAGGCTGGACCAAAGTGGGTTGGTGGCGGCGCTAGAGGGAGGGGGTGGCAGTGGGCCGGGCCAGCAGCAGAGCGGGTAGGGTTTCGTGTAGAGAAGAGAGAGAGAGGCCGACATGCGAAATGAAGAAGAGAGGGTGCGATTCGAAAGAAATTCACAAACCTATAGCAGCGATTTTTGAAAACAACTGCCATAAGTCTATAGCAGTGGTTATCAACCACTATAACAGATATTTAGAGATCTAGGGTAGTGGTTTTAAAAATAAATGCAATATACCTATCACGGCGATTACAAAGCAACTGCTGCTATAGGGTCTAAATATAATTTTTTTTCATATTTTTCTCTGAATATGATATAATTTAAAATTTAAATTTTATCTTCACTATTTATTATCTAGATAATTATCATTAGAATATCGTGACAAAAGACCATCTTGATTTGATAGCTCTAGCTATGTCGATCGATAAAATTTAATATCGACGATCGCAAACGATCGCATGATGATCTTATAGATAGAGATCATCGATGGATCTAAAAATTTACAATGATGATCTTGATGATATTTAAAGTACACTACCAAAATTTTACTTCGATCGGATATTATTATCATAATCAATTTAGTATGGAATGATTTCAATCGTTAAATAAAAAATGAGTGATCAAAAAATCAAACGACATCCAATTATAAAATAATTTTTTAGATAAATAATTTTACTACTATTTTAATCATTTGTATGGTGATGATCATAAAATATAAATCGTACGTATATCAACGATCCAAAACTATATATCTCTTGATACTCATTCTTAAAGTCCTTAAGAAATTATACTTGTACTTTTGTAAGATCTGCTTTATGTGAATAGTTCATATAAGTATGATTTAGATTTTATGATCATCACCATATAAATAATTAAAGTAGTAGTAAATATCATTTATCTAAAAAATTATTTTATAATCGGATGCCGTTTGATCTTTTGATCACTCATTTTTTATTTAACGATTGAAATCATTCTATACTAAATTGATCATTATAATGATATCCGATTGAAGTAAAATTTTGATAGTGTGTTACAAATATCATCAAAATCATCATTATAAATTTTTGGATCCATCGATGATCTTTATCTATCAGATTATCATGCGATACTTCGTCGCTTTCGAAATCAAATTTTATTGATTGATATAACTAGGGCCATTAGATTGAGGTGATCTTTTATAATGACACTCTAATGATAATTATTTAAATAATGAACAATGAAGATAGATTTTAAATTTTAAAATTATATCATATTCAAAAAAAAATATGAAAAAAATTATATTTAGGCCCTATAACTAGCAGCGATTGCTTAATAACCGCTACTATAAGTCTATTACAATGGGCAAGTAACCATTGTCATAATGGTATAGTAGCGGTTATAAATAATCGATGCCATAGATTTTAGATATGACCGCGGTTATATGCAATCGCTGCTATAGATCGAACCTATGATAGCGATTATATATAATCGCTGCCATAGGTCTAATCTATGACTATAGTTATGAGTAACCACTATCATAGATCCAACATATGGCAGCGGTTAATTAATTGCTGCCACATCTCAAGTCTATGACAACGATTACGCATAACCGCTATCACAGGTCGAACCTATGATAGCGATTATGTATAATCGCTGCCATATCTTTAACATATGGTAGCGGTTATGTATAACCGTTGCTATATTCGACTTGTGGCAGTGATTATAAATAACCACTACCATACATCCCATCTATAGTAGCGATTTCTTATAACTATTGCTATACAAGCTATGGCAGCGATTTTCGAATTGCTGCAGTAATAAGCACCGTCATAGACTCTTATTATAGTAGTACATATCCATATCTATTTTTTTATGGATATGGATATGGATATGGATATTAGTTGGATCCGTAAATTTTTATCCATATCCAGATTGATTCGAATATGAAAATGGATCTAGATAAATAATATCAATTTTACTTTCACCCTTAAAGAGAAGCCCTCTCACTAGAGTGTGTCCAATGGGAGATCCTCTAATGCCTAAGTTAGTCAGAACTTAGCGAACAGATGAAGGATGAAGAAAGGCTTGTGAGGGTGAGAGCAGTGGCCTTTCTTTGCCAAGAGTTTGGGCCTTACCTAAGAGTCTCCTGCTTATCCCTTTTATATTGAGAGGATGTTATAGGTGGTTACGCTGGATGCCAATAGACTGCTAGTGCCTAGGAGGCCACTACCTGACAAGTCATTGGGATTTGTCCACTATCTCATGGTTTGGATTGTTAGTTATGGATATCAGTCATGGGTCATATGCATAATTTGGAGGTTGTTCGAGAATCTCAAAGGTTGTCCAGAGAATTAAGTGGGCCCAAAACTTAAGATGAGGTTTCATCTAAGATGACTCGCATGAGTCATCGATCATTATTGGACAGGTCATGATCATGATCTCAGTAAATGATCGAGGTAGAAGTTGGGTAGAGACTGATCTCACAGCGTCGTTCTAGATTAAGAGGAGATCTATCTCTGTCAGGCCACAAGGGGTACTCGACTTCATCCTGAGGAGGAGAGCTTGGGTCTGATAATGGGTAATCTCTCTAACAATTGCCCCCCACTCCCAAATCCGAAGTGATTTTGTCACTTCAAATGATGGGAGTAGCCAGCTATCGATCATTCCTTCTATTACGATCAAGGGCTCGGATGGGTTGAATGGGTCAGTCTCTACATTCGCATGTGTAAGGTATTGTCTGTTTTGACCTTTAGTATGTTAAGATGCTATCTTGGGCGACACAATTTTATCCTATGTAAAAGGTGCCTTGTCTGGGGGAGAGAAGGCCCCATTCTACATAAGCTAGAGTTTCCCCTAGGGCATCTGTTTAACCACACATGGTAAGGGGGGCTTTGGAGATCACAAATCTATCTGCACCCACCACATGCTAGGTGATGGTAGGCATTGCGCTGCGCTCCACGAATCATTGAAGGTGGTCCATTTTAGGGATTGTGCTATGGAGGGTTGTACGAGCTGAAGGCCTATGGGAGCATGGCCTTTAATGTTAGCACTCCTCAAGAGTGACAGTGCATTGGGAAGGACAGCTAGGGCTCCTTTCCCTAGTAGGCATGATCTCAGAGGCCTTTCAAGTAGTGAGACTTGTCACATGATCAGGGAGGTGCCAAAATGCACCCAAGTGTTGGAAATGATCCCTCATGAGTGTAGAATACAAATTCTCCACTCAAGATCGCTAATGCTGATGATGATGTCGATACAGCAATAGGAAAGAAAAAGAGAGATATAAAAAAGATACATATGTGGATCAGCCTAAGACTTACCTTCACAGTGCATACAAGTTTCACTAGAAAGAAAGAATAAATACAAGAAGAGATCACACCCTTTCAACTCTCATACATCAATCTCTCTCTCTCTCAACAAGAAGCACAAAAGAAAATCCCTTACAATGCTCTAAAAAACATCCAAGGAGACTCACTCACAGCCTCTACCAGGTGCTCATGACTTCTCCCATTCTCTGTTAGAGCTCTCGACCATTCGCAGGATGTTCTCTCACTGTGATAGGCCGTAGGGCCTTTAAAAAATATCTAAAAAATCCTAAGCATAGTCCTGATAGGAGTCCAAAACACCAGCCACCGTTAGATCTTTTTCGCATGCAATTTTGGCCATCTGATCATGCATAATGCATGATCATACGTTGTGGACCATGCGTGGACCAAGTGCTCCCTTCTCTTGGACTGCACGATAGACTGCACATCTCACACATGCTGGGCTACGTGCGTTGGGCCGCACGCTGTGGGTGCAAGCGGGCCTGGGTTCCCGTGCGCTGCAGGCCTCACATGCTGTGGGCTTGGGCACCTGCAGGCTGCCTGTAGGCCTGCGTGCCTGCATCTGCAAGCTTGATCTACTGGGCTTCTCCATCTTGAGCTTCTCCACTATGAATTTTTCTGCTGTGGGTGATTTCGAGGTATCAAAACCCAACAATCTCTACCTCGACTCAACATTCGATCTTCATAAAATTTTGAGAGCTTCTGGATGATCTCGTCTCCATACCTTGGGGCATATGCTTGGCTACTCATGGATGGACAAACATGAGAGTCAAGCCAGGCCGTTTATCTCATCTCCATCATATGCTATGACCTGTCTGACCTGAGATCTGCTTGGGATAGCCTTCTGTGGTAATAAAAACTTCACTCTGCAACGTCGCCTATCATTCTCCCAAGTCTCCCATCTCATGTCCAATCCATCGGTACCTGAAGCTCCATCTAGTTTTAAGCTCCCATTGGCTCCTGATGCTCCACCTCATATTGAGCTCACTGTCAAAAAGTAATGTCCTCTATACCTCTTTCTCCTCAATACAATCCTACTACTGTGCAAAATCTTTAAGATTCCATCATCAGCTCTCTATCTGTAGCTGCTTAAATCTAATTTGCCTAGTGAAATCGGATTACTCCTGAAATTGAATATGTATCAGACCTCATCCAATATCTTCACTGCTCCATCTTGAGTCTGTAAGCTGACAGTCCTAATGCCCTTGATCGCACAGTTCGATCCGTCTGATCGATGAACAATATCCTCACTGCTCTCTAGAAAGTCAAACAGCTCTTCTCTGCAACAAATATGATGTAAATATGTAGAATCTAAAATTCATTATGGAAAAGAAGTAGATACCTCCCAAAAGAACATCATCACTTTCTTTTGTATCACTATCTTAGACTGCCGCCGTAGTAGCCTTCGTCTGATCTTTGGGCTACGGGCAATCTCTGACTTGATGCTCCAACTCATCACGCTTGTAATACCTGATTTTGCTATAATCCCTTGACTTGAACTTGGACCGCCCATCTTGTGTCCTCTGCCCCTTCGTCCTCTACCACCATCATCTTCAGTCACTGTTATAGCTGAGTCGTCACTTGAACTAGAAGCTTAGTTCTCCTACTTGAGAATCTCATTCTGAAGGTGTACAAAAGTGACTACATCTATCCTGATGGTGCTCTTCTTCACAAGAAGAGCAGTCACCAAAGACTCAAAAGAAGGTAGAAGCAATGAAAGTAAGACCAACATTCTGGTCTTCTCCTCAATCTTCTCACCAATGCTGAGGAGATCAGTAAGGATCTTTTAAAAGCTGCTGAGATGCTCTTGCATGCTCTGCCCTTCACTGATTCGCAATCGATAGAACTACTTTCAGAGAAAGAGAGCATTGGTGAGTGATTTTGCCATATACATCTTCTCGAGCTTCGTCTATCTCGTCATCAGAGAAGTCTCGCTAAGCACATAGATCACCACATCATCCATTAAGTACAAATGGATCATACTCACTACCTGCATCTGGAGCCACTTCTAACTTTTCTCTTCCATGATAATTGGCTTCTCTTCACATAAGAGAGTATCAATCAACCCTTGTTGGATGAGCACATCCTTCGCCCTCGCTTGCTATAGGGAGAAATTACTCTTTCCATCATATCGATTGATCTCTACCTTGATTGAGCCTATCTTCTCTATCTTCTTCAACCTCAATCAACACAACCACAATCTGAACAACCCCAAACTCTGATACCACTTGTTGAAAAGAATCTCTCATGAGTGTGAAATACAGAACCTCTTCCCAAGATCGCTAACCCTGGTGACTATCTCAATACTGCAATAAAAAAAAAGAGAGATATAAAAAAGATACAATCAAATATATGGATCAGTCCAAGACTTATCTTCATAGGGCATACAAGCTTTGCTATGAAAGAAAAATAAATACAAAAAGAGATCATACTCTCTCAACTCTTATACATCAATCTCTCTCTCTCAATAAGAAGTACAAAAGAAAACCCTTACAATGCTCTAAGAACATCCAAGGACACTCACTCACAGCCTCTACCAGATGCTCATGGCTACTCCCACACTCTCTCAGAGCTCTTTGCCATTCGCAGGATGTTCTCTCACTGCGATAAGCCACAGAGTCTTTAAAAAATCTCTAAAAAATCCTAAGTACAGTCTTGATAGGAGTCCAAAACACCAGCCATCGTTGGATCTTCTCCGCATGCAATTTCGACCATCTGATTATGCACAATGCATGATCATGTGCTGTGGACCATGCGCACCCCTCTCCTAGACCATGTGGGTGACTGTGCATCGCGCACGTGCTGGGTAGCACACTGTGGGTGCTAGCGGGCCTGGGTGCCCACACACTGTGGGCTACGCACTACAGGCCACATGTGCTGCAGGCCTAAGCGCCCGTAGGCCGAGCCTACAGGCTGCACCTGTGCACCTGCATCTATGGGCCTGGTCTGTTGGGCTTCTTCATCTTGGACTTCTTTACTATAGGCTTCTTTGCTGTGGATTGAATTTGAGATGTCAAAACCCAACATCAGACCCACCTTTTCTATCAATAGGAGGTCTATTGCCTAAAGCTGGCCTTATTATGATCATCTTCCATGATGTCATGGTGGAGTCATCTCATTCGGCATTAGGAGATCATCGATGCTTACTTCTCCTTGGAGGGGTCTTCCCTTACCTCTAGTCAGTTGTAGAGTGCCTTAAGGGAATATGCCTACAGCCACCCTAGTTTGGCATGGGAGGCATTGAAAAATCTCATCGCTCCAACTGCAAAGCTATAATGATAGTCACTGGGGGCTTCCCCTACATTGCACTTAACAGAAAGATCTGGAACCTTTCTAGAGGACAGTTCTTCTTCCCCCTCGAGCTAGCTTTTTGGCCCTCTTTAGACAAATATCCAGGAAATGGATAGGTTCCTATGAGGGAACCAACTGTGCCCTCCCCAATATCCTTTAGGGAGGATCGACAACCGTTGAAAGGGGTTCTTCTTGTATGGACATCATCAAGGCCCCCACTAGATGTGATTCGATCTTGCACCTAAGGACATCGACCAAGCTTGAGGATATCGTCTAAGCCTGAGGGCATCGATCGAGCTTGAGGATATTGACTGAATCCGAAGATGTTGATCGAGCCTGAATCTTAGTGCTTTTCTATTTTATTGTAATAAAATCTTATTCGGACAAAGTTGATTTGTAGTAAACTTCCTCTAGAATGAATACAGATCTTTTGAATGTAGTATTTTTTTATCAATATTTCTTTTATGTGCCTTGTGAGGCAATCAGCTCGACAATTTGAATCATGAGTAACGAGAGAGTTTCCAGTTCTAGTCGACATCTGGAGTCCCTTCTTTGGTAGTCATGGAGTCCCAAGCCGATTTTCAACCAGCCTTGGATAAATAGTCTCCTTTTTGCCGAATTAGCAATGTTATCCTTCAGCAGACCACATGTTCAACTATGGATCGATTAGGTCTTTATGGGAGGTGGATCGATGACACCATTATCTTTGGTTGTCATAGTCTTTGATGATCGCTTGACTTGAATGAGGGCGAGTGTCGTAAGTCGGTCTTCAAGTACTTTTCTAGATATTTTTTTGAAATGGTTGAAAGTCAAGGAGTTGCCATGTCAATTAGTTGCTACCACTTGAAAAGTCATCCTTTTAGCTGTTCAAAATTTACTACTACCATGGAAAGTAGCATCCAAATGACTTTTGAGTACAAAGAGTCCTCAGACTTTGAGAACAAGGTCGTGGAAGGCAAGACAGAGGCATATCGGGTTGGCTTTGCTGGTTGCAAGGTCTGGGTCGCTTCATTGTTTTCTTATTAGGATCTTTTGGTCAAGATGTTTTTCTTCTCATTGTTGCTTAGCTCTTATTTCTCACGGCCAACTTCCTATCTTTGGTGTGGGTGCACAATCGATCACTTCCAAGTCTCTATGGGAGAGAAGGTTCGAGAAGCCAATTCTCGGGTGAAGGCCATCGAGGAGGAGGCGATTGAAGAGGTGAAGAGGGCCGCCAAAGAAGTAAAGGAAGCCATCAAGAAGATATCCCAACTTCACTCTAAGATCTTGGCCATTGCTGAGTGCCCGACCTCCCTTCGATATCCGATCGAGATGGAGAGGTGAGGCTAGCTGAGGCATGTGTTGCTGTCGAGAAGACCAAGGTCTTGATCGAGACTGCGGAGAATACCTAGCTGGCTTATGACTTCGGCTTTGATGAGTGCAAACCTCTAGTTTGGCAATTTGGCTCTACCAATGTTGATCTCCTAGCTTCCTAGATGTCGATCGAGGAGCTCCAGAAGAAGATGAGCCTTTCCAAGGAGTCAAAGGCATGAGCCCCACTAAGGTCTGAGGTTGTAGTTTTATTTCCTTTGTTGGAATCTTTCCAAATTTGCAAGGAATATCTTTCTTTGAGTAATAGGAAATTTTGTTTTCTTTTGCTTAAGTTAGGTCATCACTAAGTTATGCAGGAGGCATTTCATTGGGCAGCTCTCGCAATCATTAGAATTCATAATCGATCAATTTTATCGACCTTTTGGGGTTGGACTTCAGCTGATGCCTTGGCACTGTCCGCTTGTCCCTCGATCATTGTGATCGGGTATCAGCCAATCATTGCCTATTGTTTTGGTTGGGTCTTAGTTGGCCACCTTCAATATGGTTGCGGTTAGGTGCCAGTCAACCATGATTGTTGACATCTCGATTGGGTGCTAGCTGACCATTGAGTCATATGCCTGGGTCGGGTGTCAGTCAACCAGCACATTTTTGGAGTGGTCAGGTATCAAATGGCTGGCTTGATTGGTTTTTTTTTTTATCAGATATTTTTATCATGCCTTGTCGGCTCAAATTAGTGCAAACCAAAGCATTGTAGGTTGTTTATCCCATAATCAAGTCGAACCAAAGAAGGAACTGGAAACATAGATACTTTATGATATAGTCATTAGAAACAAAACTTACTGATAATACATTCAGAGTTTTTCAGCATTCCACTTGTGAGGGTTTTCGAAGCCATCGAGATTTTCAAGCTTGTATACTCCTCATCTGAGTACACTCCTAACCTAATAAGGGCCTTTCCAATTCAAGGATAACTTTTTTTGTTCCATCAGTTTGGAGATTTCGGCTCATCTTAGGATGAGATCTCCATGTCGAAAAGCCTTTGGCTTGACCTGAATATTGTAGTATCAAGCGACCTATTGCTGGTATGCTATCATTTTTATCCAAACCAGTTCTTGGGTCTTATCGATTAAGTCGAGGTCGGCACGCTACTGATCTAAGTTATTCTGCTCATCATAGTGCTCTATTATTGCGGATGGAAGGCCGATCTTTATGAAAATCACTGCCTTAGTTCCGAATGCTAAGTTGAATGAGGTTTCCCTAATTGGAATTTACGATGTAAATCGACAGGCCTACAGGATATTATACAATTCTTCGGCTCAGAGACCTTTGGCTTGATTCAATCTCACTGTAGTCCTTGTAGGATGATCTTATTCATCACTTTAGCCTCCTCATTCGACAACAGGTGCCCTACCAAAGTTAGCCTATGTGCGATATGGAGCTCGTCACAGAATTTCTTAAACTTTTAGTTGTCGAACTATCATCCATTGTCACTGATGATCACCCTCGATATCCCGAACCAACAAATAATTGATTTCTAAAAGAAATCTTTAACCTTTTTCTTAGTCATTTGGGCCATCAGTTCTGCTTCCACATACTTGGTGAAGTAGTTGATCACTACAATGAGGAAATTTCACTGTTTGATTACCTGTGGGAATGGGTCGAGGATGTCAACTCTCAATTGAGAAATAGCCATGATGCTATGATCAGGGTCAATTAGCTCATAGGTTGCTTCTGAATATTGGTACAACTTTGATATTAGTAGTACATTCAGACCAGATCCATCATGTCCTATTGTATTGTCGACTAGTAATACCCCTGTTGTGGCACCTTATAGGTCAGAGATCTACCTCCCAGGTAGTTTCTACAAATGTCGTCATGCACCTCTCAGACAACATAGCCTCGGAGGGACAAAGACATTTGAATAGGGGCAAGCAAAAGGACTTCCTATAGAGTTTCCCCTCCAAGAGCATGTACCAAGATGTTGTTCGCCTTAGTCGTCGTGCCTCCAATGGATTGTTGGGAAGGATTTCATTGGCGAGACAGACAATAATGAGATCCATCTAGCTCGATTCCTACTCCACTTGTAGGACTTTCTCCATTGAGTCAATGCTTGGTTTCTCGAAGTGCTCTATGTACACCTTCCTAAGCCAGTTGTATCCTGAGGTGGAGAGACAGGATAGAGCATCCACCTGGGCATTCTCCGATCTCAGGATATGGGCGATTTCAAAGTAGTCAAAGGTCGATCTTAAAGCTTATATCTTTTTGAGGTACCTAACCATTGCAGGGTCTCAAGAGGGGTACGCACCTCAGACCTATCCAGCTACCAACTATGAGTCAGTGAAGGCCTTCAACTTTCTTGCCCTGAGTTTTTGAGTGATCCTCAATCCAACGAGTAAGGCTTCATACTCGACCTGGTTATTGGAGGCCTCAAAGATAAATCGAAGTGCGGATTCAATCACCACACCTTCTAGTTTGGCCAAGATGAATCTGGCTCCACTCCATTAAGAGTTCGAGGTGCCGTCAACATGTAGAATCTAGGCAGACTCAGGGACTTGCACATTGGCCTCACTTGCGATTGGTTCATCCTTAGGAACCATTCACTGGATGATGAAGTCGACCAGAATTTGAGTTTTCATCAATAATCCAGGGATATAGGAAATGTCGAATTCATTAATTTTTATCGACCAGTTCACCAATCTCCCTGAGGTATCAAGTCGTTGTAGCAGGATTCTTAGCGGTTGGTTGGTCAGGACCGCAACTAAATGCACTTGGAAATAAGGTCTCAATCACTGCACTAAGTTGATGAGAGCATAGACCATCTTTTTTGTCCGAGAGTATTTCATCTCGACGTCATGCAGAACTTAGCTTATATAGTAGATCGGGTTTTGCACTCTCTCTTCATCTTCTCAGAACAAGACCAACCTAACGGCCTCTGTTGAAGCTGCAAGGTATATGTACAAGGTCTTCCCTTCGTAGGGCTTTATTAGTAGTAGAGGGGTTTCTAGGTACCTCTTCAATTCCTCAAAGGCCTCTCAGCATTCATCCAATTAGACAAAATCTTTTATCTATTGAAGGACCTTGAAGAAAGAAAGACAATTTTTGGCCAGCTTCGAAAGAATCAATTGAGGACCATGATGCATCCAATTAGATGCTAGACCTCCTTCCTCAAAGTTGGACATTCATGTCGAGGAATGCTTGTATCTTCTCCAGATTGACCTCGATTCTTCATTTTAAAATCATGAAATTCAAAAATTTTTCTGCGGTGACCCTAAAGATGCACTTACTCAAGTTCAGCTTCATCTAATGCAACCTTAATATGGCGAAGGCTTCTTCTAGGTCATGGACGTGTTGATCAACCTCATTACTTTTCATCAGTATGTCATTAATGTAGACTTCTATATTTTGACCAATTTGATTCTTGAAAATCTTCTTGACAAGTCGCTGGTACATAGCTCTAGCATTCTCAAGCCCGAATGGCATGACTCTATAGCAGTACAAGCCTTTCTCGATCATGAAGGCTATTTTTTTTTCTCATCTTCAGAGACCATTTGGATCTGATTACATCTAGAAAAGATATCTATGAAGCTCAATAACATGTAGCCTGACGTCTCATCCACCAGCTGATCAATCTGTGATAGAAGAAAGCTATCCTTCAGATAGACTTTATTCAAGTTAGTATAGTCGATGCAGATCCTCCACTTTCCACTGATCTTCTTGACCATAATAACATTGGCCAACCACTTTGGGTAGTGCACCTTCTGGATGAAACCGACGGTCAATAGCTTGTTCATTTCTTCGTCAATAGCTTGTTGTCTTTCTAGGATGAAGCTCCTTTTTTTTTTAGATGGGCTTGCTGGTTGGATCCATGCTTAACTTATGCATGACCACCTCAACTGGGATCCCCAATATATCTGAGGTAGACCAGATGAAGACGTTGGCATTTTTGCATAGGAAGACCAAGAGCAAGTTGCAGGACTCAGGGACCAGAAGTGATCCGATCTGGACGGTCCTTCTGGGATCCTCGCTATAGAGTGGGACCAAGACCAACTGCTCGACAGGCTTACCTCAATTCTTTGCATCTCTAAGGTCCAACCTGTTGGGGTAGATCCTTCAATTACGGAACATGGATCACATGCCCAAGTTCACAATAACATCTGGGAAGTAGATATTGATACCATATGAAAAAAAAAAGAAGAAAGAATAATAAATAAATATAATAAAAATATATGGATCATCCTCAAGCCTACCTCTACGGGACGTGCAAGCTTTATTATAAGAGAAACAAAATTAAAGATTATAAGAAGAACTCACCACTCAATCTTTGTACAAGAGTTTCTCAATAAAAAGCTCTAAAATTCTTATAAAAACTCTCTAAAATCTCTCAAGAAGCCTCTCTACACAACCAAGACATCACCAGCTATCTGATGTAATAAATGGCTCATCAATCGGAGTTATATAGCCTTCAAAAATTCTAAAACAGTGTTTCACTAAGAGAATGAGTCCAAATCAAATTTAAAATTAATTCTAACCATCCGATCATGATCAGCTCAAACCAGAGCCATTCGATCATACAAACTATATCCAGATCACATCAGGATTCGATTTGGACTATCTGATCTCCATCAACTGTGACATCAGCTGTCGGATCATGACTTCGGTCCATGCATGGCCCCGTGAGTCATGATATCCCGCATGGTCCATAATGGACTACGATATCTAGGTGGGCTTGGGCACTCGCACGGCCCGCGCGTGCATGCTCACACCTATTTGGTGGGCTCCTCTAGTGGCCTGTGGACCATACTAGCTGCTCCTGACCTTCTCTCACATGTATCTTCTTCGTCTGAACTCCGTTTGTACTATTTTTAGGCTCGTTAGATTTCATTCATCATCCTGGATCTTGTCTTAGACTTATTATAAATTAAATCTTGAGATATTTTCTCAACAATCTCTATTTCGACTCGATATTCGATCTCCAACTGTCTTTGAGAGCCTATGATCTATCTCGCTCCCATGTCCAGAGACATGTCTGCTATCTCACGGATGGACAAATGTAGGAGTTGAGCCAGACCGCTCAATCCTACCTCTATTATGGGCTGTGTCTACTCTGACTAAAGATCTGCTTGGAGAATTCTTCTATGGCAAAAGAAACTTCACTCTGCGATATCGTCTCTCATCCTTCCGAGTCTCCCATCTCATGCACGATCCATCTCCATCTTGCACTAACCTCTCCTGGCTCCTGAAACTCCAACTCGCACTGAACTCCTTGTCAGATAGTAATATCCTCCTCTGATCTCTTTTTCTTTTAATAACACCCTATCACCGCACATAATCTTTAGGATTTCATCACCAACTACCTATCTATAGCCGTTTGAATCCAGTCTACTCAGTGAGATAAGATTTCATCTAAAATTGGGTGTGTATCGGATCTCGTCCAATCTCCTCACTGTACCATCAAGTATCCTCTAGCTGACCATCCTGATACCCCTGATCACATACCTTGCTCTCTCTGATAGACGAACAATACCCTCATTACTCTCTAGAAAGTTAAACAGCTCCTCTCTACAACATACATAATGGATGCATACAGAATCTAAAATTTACTACTGAAAAGAAGTAGATACCTCGTCAAATATTAACAGGACATTATCTTCTGACTCATTATTAGCTATCACTACAGTAGCCCTCATCCAATCTCTAAGTTGAGGGTAATCTCTCACACGATGCCCTAACTCATCACATCGATAGCATCAGATCTTGCTAGGATCCCTCATCTTGGATCTGGATCATCCTCCTCGCGATCCTCTGCCACTCCGTCTGCTGCCATTTGCTCCTTCAAAAATTATTAAAGCTGAGTTGCTGCCATCTGAGCTCAAAGTTTGGTTCTCTCATTTGAGAATCTCGTTCTGAAAAATTATCATGGTGACCTCATTCATCTTGATGGTGCTTTTCTCCACTAGAAGAGCAGTTATCAAAGACTCATACAAAGGGAGAAGCAATGCTAGCAAGACCAACACCTTGGTCTTCCTCTCAACCTTCTCATCTACACTAAGAAGATTGGTGAGAATCTTTTGAAAGTGGTTGAGATACTTCTGCATGCTCTATCCTTCATCCATCCGTAGGTTGATAGAACTACCTCCATAAGAAAAGAATGTTGGTGAGAGACTTCACTATGTACAGCTTCTCAAGCTTCGACCACAACACCGTCGAGGAAGTCTCATCAAGTACATGAATCACCACATCATCCATCAGGTACATGCAGATAGTACTCACCATCTACACCTATAGCTACTCCCAAGTCTACTTCTCCACAGTGGCCGACTTCTTCTCATTCAAGAGAGCGTCGATCAATCTGTGTTGGATGAGCACCTCTTTCACCCTCACTTGTCACAAGGAGAAATTATTTTTCTCATCAAACCGATTGATCTCTATATTGATTGTGCTTATCTTCTTCATCTTCTATCTCGATTAATACCATCTTTGTTTGGATCATATGATACCACTTGTCCATGGTAACTAGGCTCTGATACCACTTATTGGGGTAGATCCCTCTACTACGGAATATGGATCATCCATCCAAAATCACAACAACATTCGAGAAGCAGATGTTGATACCATACGAAAAGATGAAGAAGAAAGAACAACAAACAAACATAATAAAAATATATAGATCAACCTCAAACCTACTTTTACGAAGCATGTAAACTTCACTATGAGAAAAATAAAATCAAAAAATACAAGAGAAACTCACCACTCAACTTTGTACAAGAGTCTCTCAATAAGAAGTCTTAAAATCTTCATAAAAGCTCTTTAAAATCTCTCTACACAATCAGAACATCACCAACTACCTAACGTAATAAATGGTTTATCAATCAAAGTTATATAGCCTCCAAAAATCCTAAAATTATGTTTCACTAGGAGATCGAGTCCAAATCAAATTCAAAATTAATTTTGGCTGTTCAATCATGATTGGCTCAAACCAGAGCCATCCGATCGTGCAAACTATGCTAGATCATGCCAAGATTTGATCTGGACCATTCAATTCCCACCGACTGTAACATCAGCCATCGGATCGTGCCTCCAGTCCCCATACGGCCCTGTGAGCTGCAATATCCTATGCGATCCACAGTGGATCGTGATACTCAGGCGGGCATGGGTGCCTGTGCGGCCCGCACGCATGTGCTCGCGCCTATTTGGGCTAGCCCAGCACCCTGCTGGCCCACATGCTAGAGCACTACTGGGCCTGGCCCGCACCAGCTCGTGGGCTCCTCCGACGGCTCGTGGGCCATACCAGCTACTCCCAATCTTTTCTTGCACGTATCTTCTCCATTTGGATTCCATTTGGATTGTTTTTGAATTTGTTGAATTTCGTTCGTCGTCTTAGATCTTCCTAGGCTTATTATGGACCAAATCTCTAGGTATCTTTCTCAACACAACCCATTGAACGGTAGAGTGTCCTATTTTTTCTCTCTCTAACCATCATCACGAAGCACTGTCGAACAAGTTGTTGATCCCCTCATATTTTGCCCATCCTGTTGCTTGTTGAGAAATGAACGAGTAGGTGCTAAGTGAAACAACCACTTGCAGCGCATTCAGTCCGGGTTGGCCCAATATCACATTGTAAGCTGAAGATACACAAATGATGAGGAAAGTTAGGCACACAATCGCCAGGTAGGGTTCTCATCCTATAGTGATCAAGAGGGTTATCTCCCCCTCCACCTTCACTGAGTCACTGGAGAACCCTACTAGGAGGTATTTACCTTCTTTAATTGATCCATTGGCAATTTCACTCAAAAGAATGTATCATAGAATAATACATTGACAGAACTTTCATTATCAATCCAGACTTTTTTACATTATAGTTTGTTATTGTCATCAAAACGACAACAGTATCGTCATGGAGAGTTTGGATTCCCCACACATTATCATCAGAAAAAAAAATAACATTATCGTCCCATTGCTTCTTAAGGGCAAGCTCCAAATTTTTTAGCTCCCTTAAGCCTGCAGCTCCCACGATCATGTGGACTACTCCAACCATTGGTTGGTTGCTTGTCCCATCATCGATCGAGGGCCTAGCTGGCTGGTCGATCACTGCACAGGCCTCACAGTCACAAACGAACTTCCCAAGATAGCTGCACTTCATCAAAACTTCTCTCTCGTTCTTTAGCTAGATGCAATTTTTTATATCGTGGCAATGATCCTGATGGAATCGATAGTAGTTCCTATAGTTGCATGCAGTGGGAGGGACCTTCTTCGGCCAAGGCCCTTGGAGGTACTTCTACCCCTCAATCTCGATGAGAATCTATGTGTGGGGGGCCGAAAGAAGGGTGTAGCTGTCGAACTTATCGATTTTGTAGGTCAGACTGTTCAACCTAGGACTTAGTCATCATTGGGGGGTTTTCTTCTCGATGCAGGTTCTACTCAGCTCTTCTCGAGCTCGCTTCCATCTCGGGGACATTTTTCTCATGGCCTCTAATCGGCCAGTCACTCCAACATCTGCTCAAGCATATTTTAGTGCTCGAATGAAGAGCTCGGTCTAGGTCCTCGAAAACTTCTGATCCAGGAAAAAGGTCAGCGTCAATGATTTATGTCACAAATTGACATAAAAAGTATCAATTAATATCTAAATTATCTAACTTTATTAAAAAATTGATACTTGTTATTATATTTTGCAGAAGAAGAGGTCATCAATAGAAAGAACAAGGAAAGAAGATTCCAACGGTATAAATTTTACGGAAAACAGAGTTAAATTGACCCAGAAATTGAAGAATGAAGAAAGAAGACTCAATTGGGTCAAACCCGAGTCAAATCAGGTCAAAATTGATAAAAAATCAACTGATTTGGTGATCTGGTTAACCGCCTGGTCCACAGCAACAGGCGCCTGGACCATGGACCCATCGACGCACCATAAACCAGCCAATCAGCGAGTCTCAGCTCACCGCAATGCATCGCGAGCCCGATCCACGCATGCGGTCCAGGGCTCATGAGGAGAGAGAAGAAGGTCCGAAGGGCAACCTGATAACTTCACATCACTCGATGGTCCGATCTTCTCTGATCAAGATCCAACGCTCCATATTTTTATGCCATCGGATGGCCACCATCGCAGCCGGTCAAGATCCAACCGTAATCAAGACAATTGCAAGAATCAATAAACACTAGGACAACACGGGATCCTTCTGCAGCGCGATCCAACGGACGAAATCTTCCAGCGCCTTGATCGGACGGTACGCGACGCATCCGACCTGATCCCATCTCTACAGCGTGATCCAACGGCAGCGCTTCACCCAGATCATGATCCGACGGCCCAGAATCGCTCCCGACTTGATTTATTAGATGAATTGGGTCCTTTAGATGAAGATCGGACGGCTGAAATAATTTTTAGGGTTTCTTGATGGATTTAAATGCTTTTTGAGCAAGATTTAAGCCTCTAAACCCCCCTAACATCCCTCTAAAACCTCTTAGTCCCACATCTAAAGTTTTGAAAATCTTATAACCCCCAAATGCCTATAAAAAGCCCCCAAAGACCCTTGTTTTAAGGATTCTGACCTTCCGATCAAGCTTGTAACCCTAGATAGTGGGGTTTTAGCTTTCTTCTCAAGCCTCGAGCTTTGAAGTTTTTGTAATAATTTTTTTTTTATATAAAATCTTATTTTTATGCAATTTTATCTTTTTACATTATGCAATTTATTTTTCTTGCAATTAGGATAGTTTAATTTATGTAATTTAATTTTATGCAATTAGGTTAGTTTAAATTATGCAGTTTAAATTTATGCAATTAGGATAGTTTAATTTATGAAATTAAGGTAGTTTATTTTTCTGTATTTAAATTTTGCAAATAGATTTAGATCATGTCTAGCTAAGCATCCCTTCTAGGGTTTGCGATGAAGCTAGATCATGAGTAGGGATTTTACATAGGGTTCTTTCTTTTTCTTAGGGTTTCTTTTTCTTCCTCTTTTGCCAAGAATTTTTGATGAACTACAGTTGGGTCAGAGTCCCTTCATAGTTCATGCTTGATTCAGTGCATAGGAGGAGAAAATCCTAAGGGATCCTAGTTACTACTCTCCTGTAAAGAATCTTGATGGGTTATCGTTGGGCCTTAGTCCCTTCATAATCTATGCTTGAAAAAGACAAGAGGAGTAGTCATTAGGATCAATAAGAAAAATTCTAGGTAGAATTTCCTAATCTAGATCTAGTGGAATCAAAAACCCTAGATCTTTAGTCTTATTGTCTTTAGCAAACAACTTTCGATTTTCGATTTTCATTAAAGCTCGCTTGAGCATAGATTTGAAAATCATTTTTAAACCAAGTCTCTGTGGGATCGATCCGTACTCGCTGATCGTGCTACTCTGCACACTGTGTGCTTGCGATTTTATTTACAAATTTTAAGATTTGCACATCAAGTTTTTGGCACCGTTGCCGGGGATTTGGTGTTTTAAATTATTTTTAAATATTTATTCTTCGTGCTTTATAACTCTCTTTCTTTTTTCTTTAGGTTTTTAGATTTAGTTGGTGATTGTTGAAAAACTCAGGTACGCTTCTAATTTCTCTTTTATTATTTTTAGTTAATTACTTTTCCTTTTAGACCTAATCATTTGAATTTACTTAATCACAAAAAAATAAAAATAAAAAAAAAATAAAACAAAACAAAAGATATTTCATAATCGTGAAGTAAAATATCAAAATAAAAAAAAAATTCTAAATTAAAATCTTTTATATTCTTGGTCATCTTGTTTATTTGCATTTGCATTTTCATAATTAATCTAAGGGCATCAACCCATTAACAAGATAAGGTGGGGATTTCATTATCCTTTCTTAGCCCAAAAACCATCTCCATCATATTGCATTACCTAGACCTTTAATCTTAAAATCAATTAGACGTCAACCTTAAGGAATTCGAGCTTAATAGGACAAGGAACCCTAAGAGTTCTACCAAGTTTGAGTTGTCTGATTAGTTGGTGTCTAGGCAAGTCCCTGAGGGTGGTTTGTTAAATTGGTTTAGTTGCTGGCCTGGCCAACTCGTTTGGTGTCTAGAAAGGTAACAATGAGTGAACCTCCCACCTCTTATACTTACCTGGATAACTAGTTGATCAATCTCCACTACTTGAAGGGTCATCTTGGAACAGTTAGGAGCTGTCTAGATTTAGGTTAACCCTAGGATAGATTGAGTTTAATTTATTGTTTCACTTATTTGAAAAATAAAAAAAAAATTATTAAAATTTAAATTAATTTGGTTACTTTTTTTTAGATTTAGGACTCCTTAGGATCTTTTCTTTAGAACTTTTTTCCTTTTCTTTCTTTTTCTTATACATAAAAATTTTATAAAAAAAAATTATATAAACATCGAGAACCGTACACCTCGTGTATGGAGAAGAGTGTCGGGTCATCTAGTTAGAATTGAGTCAATTCCTATTGTTCCAATGGCTGAACCAATCCAATCCATGACCCTTAAGGATTTGTGTTATCCAGTTGGCTTCATCCAACCATCTTGTATCAGGTTGCCACAACCCACAGCTAACAATTTTGAAATCAAACCTCAAATTATAAATATGCTTCCAAAATTCATAGGATTAGAGGATGCTTATATATTTATTAGAGAATTTGAGGAGGTATGTGCAACCATGAAACTGCAATTAACAGAGGATGAGGTCAAACTTAGATTAATCAACTTTGCCCTTAAGGATAATGCTAAGAAGTGGTTTTATAGTCTGCCAAACCATTCTGTTACTATCTGGGAGGGCTTTGTGAGAATATTTTTGAAAAAGTATTTCTCCCATCAAAAAACAGCTAGGATTAGGAATGAAATAAATCAATTTTACCAACTAGCTGGTGAATCATTTTGGAAGTACTTTGATCGTTTCAAGAATCTTTTGACCCAATGCCCACACCATGGAATAGAAACCTGGAGACTATGCCAGATCATCTATGAGGGGTTAGATTCAAACTCAAGAACCATGCTAGAGTCCATGTGCCAAGGCCAATTTATGGATAAAAAAACTACTGAAGCTTGACAATTTTTAGAAGACCTAGCCGAGAAAAATTTACAGTGGGAAACAACTAGGGAACCTGATAAAGCTACACCTTCAAGAGGAGGAATGCATCAAATTCAACCAACCCTAGCATCAGAGGCCAAGATTGCAACCTTAACACGTAGATTGGAAGCCTTAGAATTACAGAGACCAGCCAATGTAAATCAAATATCTGCACCCATATGTAAAGGGTGCAATGCACCAGACCATGTCTTAGAAGAATGTTCCTACTCGAATGAGTGTGCACAGGTGAATGCCACCTATCAAGGACCATTGAACAATCCTTATGCACCCACATATAACCCAGGTTGGAGGAATCACCCGAATTTCTCATGGTCCCAGAATCCTAATGTAGGCAATCCAAATTTCAATCAGCAAAATCTAAGGTCCAACCTAGTGATGAACAACCCGTCAGGCTTCCATGATAATGACAAGAAAATTACCTCTTTAGAGAAAAGCCTAGAAGCCATGATGAAGACACATACCAGCTTTATGCAAACCACGGGTCAACTCATAAATAATAACACCCAAGCTATAGCCCGTCTGGAAATGCAAGTAAGTCAGCTGGCTTCGACCATTAGTGAACGAGAACATGGTAGGTTACCTAGCCAACCTGAGCCAAATCCTAGGAACCAAAATGGTCCACGACCCCAACAAGGAAACCAAGTTAATGGTGTAAATGCCATTCATACCTTAAGATCGAGAAAACAAATAGACAATAAGGTAGTTGCACTTGATGATATAGAGGACTCATCTGCCGAGTCACCTTCTAAAACTACTACCTTTCAACCTCAAGCACCAGAAACTGAAAATTCACCTAGTCCAGTACTTAAAAGTCCTAGAGCTCCTTTTCCAAACAGACTGAAATCCAATAAATCTGAACATTTAGACAAAATTTTAGAGGTATTTAAACAAGTCCAAGTTAATATTCCTCTTTTAGATATAATCCATCAGGTTCCAACTTATGCCAAATTTTTAAAAGATCTTTGCACTAGGAAAAGGACCACTAATGTACCAAAGAAAGTATTTTTGGCTGCAAGTGTCAGTTCATACCTATCTAGCCATGTGCCAATTAAATATAAGGACCCTGGAGCTCCAACAATTTCTTGTGTTATTGGAGAAATCAATATAAAAAAGATCTTGCTAGATCTAGGAGCTAGTGTGAATATCCTTCCATATTCGGTGTATGAGCAACTAGGATTAGAAAAACTTCAACCTACTGGGATCACATTACAGTTAACCGATAGATCTCTCAGGATCCCTAAGGGAATGGTCGAGGATGTTCTGATAAAGGTTGAAAATTTTATTTTTCCTGTAGATTTTATTATTTTAGAGACTGAGCCAGTTGCGAATCCTAAAGAACATATACCTGTCATTTTAAGAAGACCATTCTTAGCTACGGTCAATGCTGAAATCAATTGTCGAAATGGTCTAATGAAGTTATCCTTTGGGAATATGACCATTGAGCTTAATGTTTTTAACTTAGAACAGGAATCCTCTTCTCATGCTGATGTCAATGTAGTCCAAGATGGTATTTATGAATCCATTGACATTAGTGATGATGAAGTCGACCTAGAGTCTAACCCCTGGTTAATCCATGAGTCTGAGGATGTCAATGAAATACTTAAAGAAAATCAGATTAATCAGGAATCGACACTTCCTACTGAACCAATCATTGAGATGGTGAAATCATCACCTAAACCATCGATAGAGGAAGCACCCATTTTAGAACTGAAACCCCTCCCAGGACATCTCAAGTATGCATATCTAGGACCCAAAGAAACTTTGCCTGTTATTATTGCATCAGACCTAGATCCCAAGCAAGAGGAGGAGTTAGTGTCAGTTCTAAAACCAAATCAAGAAGCAATAGGTTGGACCATAGCAGATATCAAAGGAATAAGCCCTTCTATAGTTCAACATAGAATATACTTAGAGGAAGAGGCTAAACCAACAAGAGAAGCCCAAAGAAGGCTTAATCCAGCTATGAAGGATGTAGTTAAAAAGGAGATTCTGAAACTCCTAGATAGTGGAATAATTTATCCTATTTCTGATAGCTCTTGGGTAAGCCCAGTTCAAGTAGTATCCAAGAAATCTGGGGTAACAGTGGTCCAAAATGATGCAAACGAACTTATCCCAACTAGGACCCAAACGGGATGGAGGGTCTGTATAGACTATAGAAAGTTGAATATTGCGACAAAGAAAGATCACTTTCCTTTGCCATTTATTGATCAAATGTTGGAAAGACTAGTCAGACAAGAGTTTTACTGTTTTCTTGATGGATACTCCGGTTACAACCAGATCCCCATAGCCGCTGAAGATCAAGAAAAGACTACATTCACCTGTCCATTTGGTACTTTTGCCTATAGACGAATGCCCTTTGGACTATGTAATGCACCAGCAACCTTTCAGAGATGCATGATCAGCATGTTTTCAGATATGATAGAACAATTTCTAGAAATTTTTATGGATGACTTTTCTATTTTTGGCCTAACCTTCTCCGAGTGTCTGAATCACCTGCAATTAGTTCTAGAACGATGTAAGGAGAAGCACTTAGTTCTCAACTGGAAAAAATGTCAGTTTATGGTCAAACTGGAAATAGTTCTTGACCATGTCATTTCTAAAAAGGAGATTGAAGTAGACAAGGCCAAAATAAATCTAATTGCAAGTCTTCCACCATCTAAATCTGTGAAAGAAATACGTTCATTTTTAGGTCATGCTGGATTCTATAGAAGGTTTATTGCCAACTTTAGCAAAGTAGCACGTCCACTGACTAATCTTTTGGCAAAGGATACCAAATTTGAATTTACTCATGAGTGCTTGGAATCATTTGAATTTTTAAAAAAAGCACTTGTATCAGCTCCAATCATTCATCCTCCTGTCTGGTCTGAACCATTTGAATTAATGTGTGATGCGTCCGATCATGTTGTGGGTGCAATCTTAGGTCAACGGATAAATAAGCTGCCTAGAGTGATATATTATGCAAGTAAAACCTTAAATGATGCGCAGCTTAACTACACCACAACTGAGAAGGAGTTCCTTACCGTTGTCTTTGCTTTAGAGAAATTTAGATCTTATTTAGTTGGGACCCACACCATTATTTACATCGATCACTCAGCCATTAGACATCTCCTAGCAAAGAAGGATGCCAAGGCACGCTTAATCAGATGGATTTTACTCCTTCAAGAATTTGACCTAGAAATTAGGGACAAGAAAGGCACTGAGAACGTTGTAGTAGATCATTTGTCCCGAATTTCAATCGTACCATCTAGTGAACCACCCATCAATGAATCTTTCCCAGATGAGCAACTCATGTCTGTGTCTACTGAACCTTGGTTTGCTGATATTGTAAATTATTTAGCCATAGGTAAGATACCTTCTCATTGGACTAAGCAGGATAAATATAAATTCTTTGCCCAAGTGAAGTGTTTCATTTGGGATGATCCTTATCTTTTTAAACAATATCCTGATCAAATTATTAGAAGGTGTATCCCAGATAACGAAGTCATGAATATTTTATCTTTTTGTCATGATCAAGCATGTGGGGGTCACTTCGCGTCTAAGAAAATTGCTGCTAAGGTTCTCCAATGTGGTTTTTATTGGCCCAATTTGTTTAAGGATGCTCATGAATATTTTAAAAGTTGTGCTCAATATCAGAAAATGGGTCCAATCACCAAGCGACACATGATGCCACTCAACCCAATCTTGGTAGTTGAAGTTTTTGATGTTTGGGGGATCGATTTTATGGGACTATTTTCAAATTTCTTTAGAAATGAATATATTCTAGTAGCAGTTGATTATGTTTCAAAATGGATAGAAGCAATTGCATGTAGAACACCCGATAGCAAAATGGTCATTAAGTTTCTTAAAGAAAATATTCTCTCCCATTTCGGTATTCCTAGGGCAATCATTAGTGATCGGGGAACCCATTTTTGTAACCGACCTTTTGCAACATTGATGAAAAAGTATAATGTCACCCACAAATTGGCCACACCATATCATCCTCAAACTAGTGGGCAAGTTGAAGTGTCAAACCGACAAATCAAACAGATTCTGAAAAAACTGTTAGTGCCAATAGAAAGGATTGATCTTTGAAATTAATTGATGCACTTTGGGCATACCGAACCGCTTTCAAGACCAATCTAGGAATGTCTCCTTATAGGATTGTGTTTGGTAAACCATGTCACTTGCCTATTGAGATAGAACACAAAGCCATGTGGGCCATCAAACAACTAAATACAAATTTGAACGATGCTGAAAATCATAGAAAGCTTCAATTGAATGAATTAGAAGAACTTAGAAATGAAGCCTATGAAAATGCAAAGATATACAAGGAACGAACCAAAGCATTTCATGATCAATCAATTATGAGAAAAACTTTCAATATCGGACAAAAGGTGCTCTTATATAACTCTAGATTACATCTGTTTCCAGGAAAGCTTAGGTCTAGATGGACAGGACCATTTTTAGTAAAGAAAGTCTTTTCACACAGAGCTGTTGAGATAGAAAACCCAAGTAATGGTGTTATCTTTAAAGTTAATGGTCAACGATTAAAACCATTCTTGGAATTACCTGTCAAGACTGTTGAAGATGCCATGGTTCTTTATGAACCAACTTATTCTGATTAAATTACTTCGAGGTTTGGTCTGGCTGAAGACATAAAACTTAGCGCTTCTGGGAGGCAACCCAGCTTATTTAATTTCTAATGCTTTCTTTGTTTTCAGTTTGCTTAGGACAAATAAATTAGATAAACTCCATTGGGGATAATGTCGGTCAAGTTGGGGGAAGAGCTTGAACAAAATCAGGTGTTATCATTTCCTTTTCCTTCCACTATGAGTTATTTCTTGCATTTAATATATTAAAAAAAAATTTGAAATAAATTAATCTAGAAAAGAAATAAGAGTAAGTTAGAAAGTATTTGCTAATAAATGTAGTGAGTCACGGAGAAGATTAGCTGGTTAGACTCTTGGTGGCCTAGGTCATTTAAAGACTATTAGCACTTCCAATTGCACATGCACACTAACAAGGTAAAGTAGGTGTTAATTGTAAGGCCAATTAAGGATTTGAGTATTATTTAAATTAGATAATTTTCTCTACACCCCAATTGAAGAAATTTGAATTTAAGGAAAGAGCTACCAGCCTAAAATAAAATGCAAAACACAGAGTAAATGTGGATTGCCCTAAGCCTAGTAACCGGATCTCTTCACCTAAGTCAAGTGTTGAGATTCGCGTCAAATGGTGGTGGGAAGGCCAGGATGCTCAGCAAAAAAAAAAAAATAGTGTGAAAGCTACCTTAGTTCTTTGTTTAATCTGGGGTGTATAGAAAATTAATCGAACTAAGTTATGAAAAATGATACAATTGACCTGTATAAGTTAATACTGAAATACTAAGTTAGTTATCACTCACACAAGTGCTATAAAACTTTAAGTGTACTCTAAGAAAGCTCCTAAGTAGACTGACTACCGATTCTAATTCGAAGCTCATTACTTAGTAATACTAGAAAACTTCTTGAATTTCGATCTTAAATTAATTTGCAAAGGAAGGATCTTTTTGGAATATGATCTTATTTTGGTACATTGCTAAGGGACTAGCAATGATTAAGTTGGGGGGTGTGATTTATGTCACAAATTGACATAAAAAGTATCAATTAATATCTAAATTATCTAACTTTATTAGAAAATTGATACTTGTTATTATATTTTGCAGAAGAAAAGGTTATCAATAGAAAGAACAAGAAAAGAGGATTCCAACGGCATAAATTTTACGTAAAATGGAGTTAAATTGATCCAGGAATTGAAGAATGAAGAAAAAAGACTCAATTGGGTCAAATCCGAATCAAATCAGGTCAAAATTGGTCAAAAATCAACTGATTTGATGATCTGGTTAGCCGCATGGTCCACAGCAACAGGCGCCTGGACCATGGACCCATCGACGCACCATAAACCAGCCAATCAGCGAGTCTCGGCTCACCGCAACGCATCGCGAGCCCGATCCACGCGCGCGGTCCAGGGCTCATGAGGAGAGAGAAGAAGGTCCGAAGGGCAACCTGGTAACTTCACATCACTCGATGATCCGATCTTTTCTGATCAAGATCCAACGCTCCATATTTTTGCGCCATCGGACGGCCACCATCGCAGCCGGTCAAGATCCAACCATAATCAAGGCAATTGCAAGAATCAATAAACACTAGGACAACACGGGATCCTTCTGCAGCACGATCCAATGGACGAAATCTTCCAGCGCCTTGATCGGACGGTCCGCGATGCATCCGACCTGATCCCATCTCTGCAGCGCGATCCAACGGCAGCGCTTCACCCAAATCATGATCCGACTGCCCAGAATCGCTCCCGGCTTGATTTATTAGATGAATTGGGTCCTTTAGATGAAGATCGGATGGCTGAAATAATTTTTAGAGTTTTTTGATGGATTTAAGTACTTTTTGAACGAGATTTGAGCCTCTAAACCCCCCTAACAGCCCTCTAAAATCTCTTAGTTCCACATCTAAAGTTTTGAAAACCTTATAACCCCCAAATACCTATAAAAAGCCCCCAAAGGCCCTTATTTTAAGGATTTTGGCCTTCCGATCAAGCTTGTAACCCTAGATAGTGGGGTTTTAGCTTTCTTCTCAAGCCTCGAGCTTTGAGGTTTTTGTAATAATTTTTTTTTTATATAAAATCTTATTTTTATGTAATTTTATCTCTTTACATTATGCAATTTATTTTTCTTGCAATTAGGATAGTTTAATTTATGCAATTTAATTTTATGCAATTAGGTTAGTTTAAATTATGCAGTTTAAATTTATGCAATTAGGATAGTTTAATTTATGAAATTAGGGTAGTTTATTTTTCTGCATTTAAATTTTGCAAGTAGATTTAGATCATGTCTAGCTAAGCATCCCTTCTAGGGTTTGCGATGAAGCTAGATCATGAGTAGGGATTTTACATAGGGTTCTTTCTTTTTCTTAGGATTTCTTTTTCTTCCTCTTTTGCCAAGAATTCTTGATGAACTACAGTTGGATCAGAGTCCCTTCATAGTTCATACTTGATTCAGTGCATAGGAGGAGAAAATCCTAAGGGATCCTAGTTACTACTCCCCTGTAAAGAATCTTGATGGGTTATCGTTGGACCTTAGTCCCTTCATAATCTATGCTTGGGAAAGACAAGAGGAGTAGTCGTTAGGATCAATAAAAAAAATTTTAGGTAGAATTTCCTAATCTAGATCTAGTGGATTCAAAAACCCTAGATCCTTAGTCTTATTATCTTTAGCAAACAACTTTCGATTTTCGATTTTCGTTAAAGCTTGCTTGAGCATAGATTTGAAAATTATTTTTAAACCAAGTCTCTGTGGGATCGACCCGTACTCGCTGGTCGTGCTACTCTGCACACTGTGCGCTTGCGGTTTTATTTACAAATTTTAAGATTTGCACATCAGTCAACCTTCACAAACCCCACTTCATGGCTGACATGGCTATCACTTCATTCAGATTGTGGATCTCTAAGGTGGTCGTGTTGAAGCATGCCATTTTGACTTTCAGAAACTTTTCTTTTCATTGTTATATCGAGAAGAAGCTATCAAAGCTCTATGGCTGCCTTCTGTTGCTGCTGAAGCATGCCACAAACTGCTTCTTTAACTATTCGAAGGAATGGATTGTATTTAGGAGCAAATCCGAGTACCAAACTTGGGCGGACTTCATAAAAATCATCAAGAAAGCAAGATAGAGGAGGGCATCCATTGCCCCTTGGATCATCATGAGAGCCTTGTAGCTCTCGAGCTATCAAGTGGATCGAAGGAGCCATCGAAGGGCTCCAACTGTGACATTTTGAATCGAGGGATGATCGATTCTTCCATGACTCTCTTGGAGAAAGGAGTATGGGTGTTGAACTTAAGGCCATCCATTTGGCCCTCGTGGTCCTCCTGTAGCTCTGTAATTTATCGATCTAGCACTTCGAGCTTCAGATCGTAGTCGTCCAATCGACGAGTGCCACTGTGATATCACAAGTATGCTAGAATCGAGTCTCCTTCGGATGACCAACATGGGGACTGGTGGCACTTCTCCCACTTTGAACTTTGGTGCGGAGGAGAAGCTCACCGAGTTGGAGGGTCAGGTGACGGCACTGCCAGGTAGGTTGAGATCGTCGGTTGTGGAGGGATGGAGTAGTAGGAAGACCTTGCTCCTCAAGCTGTGGTTGCTGCTTCACTGCTTGCTGGAGGCCTCGGATGGTGGTTGTCAAGGTCTGGACTTGTTACAAAAGTGTGGCCAACTACTACTGATCTGCCACTATGATTGGATGGAAAGATACAAGCCCAACATTTTGGGTAGGCCATTCCTCTTATCATGAGGAATGCTGACCAGAGTTGGCCGAAGCATTATGTGCTCTCGTTCTCATCGTTTTCTTCTTCAAAGTTGATTTATTGTTTGCTACTTCTCCTTTTCTAGCACGCCAATCAATTACCCCTGAGCTCTAGTGCACCGTATTGAGAGGCCAGTTGGGTGTGTCCCAGGATGCGAGCTGCCCTCCATGATTAGAGGACCTACAAGAGAAGCCCTCTCGTCAGAGTGTGTCTGGTGGGGGACCCTCCGATGTCTAAGTCACACGGAGCTTCAGGAACAAATAGAGGAAGAAAGGTGTGTGAGGGTAAGAGCTCTGACCTTTCTTGCCAGGAGTTTGGGCCTTACCTAAGGGTCCCTTGCTTACTCCTTTTAAATTGAGAGAGTGTTAAAGATGGTTATGCCGGACACCGACAAGCTATCACTGCCTATAAGGCCACTACCTGACAAGTCATTGGGATTTATCCATTACCTTGTGATCTAGATTATTAGTCGTGGATGTCAGTCACAGGTCGCACGCATGATCCAAAGATTGTTAGAGAATCTCAGAGGTTGTTCAGATGGCTGAGTGGGCTGGGAACCTAGCATGAGGTTCCATCTGGAACCACTCATATGAGTCGTCAGGTGTTATCAGGCACCGATCGTAGGCTCGATAAATGATCGAGATAGAAGTTTGATGGAGATCGATCTCATAACTGTTGGATGTATGTCCTAGAAGCTAATCTTGACTGACACATTTCTTATCTCTAGGATATGATTTTATACTTATTGAGTAGTTATATTACCATTCATGTCTATGTGTCCATGAATCATCTAAGGGATTAACAAGATGATGACACATATTCTCAAAGAGTTGAGAATTTAAGGTATATATCATGATGGTTGATTCTTAAATTATTTCTAATCATAGGATCATCATGGGGATGGTGATTGATCCGGATATATCAGTGCACCAATCGCTTCCTTCGAATAGATGGGTCTCAAGTCTGCAGTATAGAAACACTGGAGCGAGAGTGTAGGTGGTTATTAGAGAACAACTAGCACTGAGCGTGACCAACACGAGAAGTCACATAGATATCTGCTCACTTGTTAGTGACTTTCTCGATGCTACAGTTATATGACTGGCCCTTTGACCTAAGATGATACTATTGCTCGCAGTGAGGCTACTAGAGTTTGACTGACACATCAATATGGATCTCAAAGAGCCCTTGTAGTGGATGTTGGTGACAGTTGATCTACTGTAAAAGTGGAGTGTACATCAAGATGGGATCTATCGACCCTAACAGAAGGAAGTAGTCCTATGAGATTTAAGAGGCTGAGTCCTTAAGTCTATGGTTATAGCAGTGTGATTGATGGAAAAAAAATTTCATAGAATCATATTTGGACTTAAGCTGATTGAATCTATTATATGACTGATGTTGAGGTTTGATGATTTATCCATTACCTGCAATCTAGTCAGGACTCACGATTAAGAGACTGAATCACACGTTAACTACATCTAGAGATTCATTTCAGTTCTTCTGGATTATCACTACATACTGCTAGGTGTCACTAGTAGATTGTGAGAGCTTACTAGGGTTATTCTGGATCGACAATTCTTATTGAGTTAGAGTAGAATTATTCTGACCTATTGAAAAGAGTTTCAATGATACGATAATAGAGATCATTGTATGTCTTACTACCAGATAGAATTGAATCTATGAGGTCACACAATAAAAAAATTAGGTCTGGAATAAGTAATTGAGCTTATAAAATGTCAATTGGATTTAGAGAAACTCATTGGGTTCATAATAACCTTGCTAGCACATGGTTGGACCCAATTCCTCTTTCTGTTAGGATTACTTATTTGATAAGATAATTCTAACTTAATTATCTGCTAATAACCTATATAAATAAGATTCATGAGACTTCAATTGTTGGGTGTCTAAAGTTATAGATCACATAAATTAAGAGTGCAAGTCCCTTATGAATCTCTTTGATAGTTATTATAAGGCGCTATCTTAATTTGATAAATTTGGACATGCCTGTTGATTAGAGGGCCTTTTATTTTCATATGGGATATTTTTTGAGTGTATTTTAGATTTTCTAATTATGGGTACAACGGCTCAAATTATTGGTGCCTAATGGGCTTCCTAATGTAAGTTGGATAACTTAAGTTAATAGAAATCCTAATGCAAGTAGGACTTGTATTATGAGATTGAATAGGATTCAATCCTTATGCCATTTATAAGAATCTCTCCTAAGGTCCCTAAAGCATCAAAACTAGTAGCCCCTCACACCCAAAGGCTCTCCCCATGTCCTCTCTTCCTCTCCCTTTCTCTCCTCTTGGGTGTTCTATATACCCCTTCCTTGGGACGCGCATCCCAAGGAGTTTTATGCCCAAAAAAATTTGGATGCCTTTTTCTTGCTAGTTTCTAACATCTGGTAGCAGCACATAGCAAAGAGAAACTCTAGAGAAGAGAAGAAGAAGAAGATTAAGGAGAAAGATCAAGTGTTGATCACAATCCAGATTTCGTTCAGATTTAGCAAGCTGAATTTTGGAGAACCAAAATTCAGGTTAAAGAGAATTATTCTAGACTGATCTCAAGTAGATACTCATAGAGGTCAAATATTTGTGCGACTAATAGAGAGCCTCATCTCTTCCAGATCCAAATTTGAAGAAAGGAATTACAAAATAAGTATGTGATTTGATCACAATCTAAATTTCAGCATATATCAATTTCAGCATATGAAATAGATCTATGTGGTTTTATATTTTTATGTATATAAAATTTAAATTAAAAGTTTTTTAATCTTATTCTTTACTACGGTATTTAGAAAATAAAAATTTTGAAACATATATGCATGCACCAAACCCCGAAATCTAACAATGGTATCAGAACCACGGATTTTCATATGCTAAATTTTAATATACATATTTTTGAAAAAATTTTAAAATTAATTTTTTCTTGATACATGAGATGTATGGATAAATCTTCAAATTTAAAATTTGATTTTAGATTTAATTCTAGAATATATAGTTGATATGTTGATGCATGCATCGATCTGAAAATTGATCTAGAAAGAGTTCTAGTTCATGTGAAATAGATACATGCATGAAACTTAAATTTTTTTATGATCTGAATTTTGATTCATATGTATGATATATGATTACATATTTAGATTATAAATTTAACTTTAATCTGATCTATGATTAGTATATGAGATATATGATATCATGTTTAGATCTGAAATTTTGTTTAAGATCTGATTTTACATGCATATATGTGATATATATTTGTATATTAGAACTTAAAAATTATTTTTATATTTTAATACTTACTTTCATACATAGTATTTAGATCTGAAATATGATTTTAGAATCTAAAATTTATATTTGTGTATGAGAAATTTGATCATAGAAAAATTAAAAATTAGGTCACATAATAGGATTGCACCTAAGGTTTTTGATTTGGGACATATGGGTCTAATTCGATTAAGTAATTGGTTAAACTGAGTAGTGTTGAATTGAGTTAGATCAATTAAGTTAATAATCATATAATTGTTATTGATCCAATCGATTGAGTCTCATATGTAGAATCGATTAACCTAAGGATCAAATTTGGCTTGTTGATTTGAGCCCGATTCACTTGAGCTAATCAATTCTAATCAATTATCCAATTGGTATCTAAGAAAAATAATTGAAAGATGATTATTTAATTGGTTCTGTTCGCTTATCTGATCAATTTATTGGTATCTAAAAAAAGCAACGGAGGGATCCCCATCAATCTCTACTTACCTGGCCAATTTAAAAGATTGAGTCACAAATATGGTTGCTTGATGGTTTGATTTAGTCTATGTCAATTACATCAATCATATGATAACTGATTAGATGAGACCTAAATCTAAATCTCATGACTAATTAGATGAGACCTAAACCTAAATCTCTCCACAAAATATTAAGTCCAAAGTCTTCCACCATTGTAGATGTGCGAGCGTGTTACCGACGTTGATTGTTCTCGACTGGTCACAGTGGTTCAGTTGCATCGAAAAATACAATCATTCTATTAGCAAAGAGTTGCTATGGGGTAAAGATGGGGTTGGGCCCAATAACTGTTAGGTGAGGGACTCAATGATGGCTTTACACTTGCTTGTGAACGGTGGGTTTGACTTAACTAAGAAGTACGAGCAATAACTGTTAGGTGAGCCTACATGACTTAGAGATCAAGTGACTGCAATATGCTTTAAGAAGCATCTGGGTAAAGAGTTGTCCATACATTAGTGTTTATTCATGTTACCAATAACTGTTAGATGAGGTGCACGGCATCGGTGGGACCACAGCACCTACTAAAAATTCAATTGTCGCGTTAGGATTTTTATTTCTCCATCCGGAGAGTATGAAAGTTCTGACAAAATAGTGAAAGTCTTTTTTTTATCTAAAAATCTCTAGAGTAAAATTATAAAATAAATACAAATATTCAATTAAAATCTTTGCTTTTTGTTGTTCATTGTATCAGCTTCCAACCCTCTAGCTTGAATTCTAGATATTAATCGATTAATCAAAATTGAGTACATAGACTAGCTTACAAACTTAAGAATTATTCTTAATTTTAAAAAATTAAGTAATATTCTTTACCAGGTTATTCTAATATTAACAACCCATCCAACCCATAATTAATGAGCTATACTTGACGAGTGGATGGACAATGACAATAAAGATAGGTGCTATGTATGAGTACATGTACATTACCAATAATATGTTGATTCATCTACAAGTATTGTGAGGTGATCAAAATTGCACAGCACATATGATGCATGATGGACAATTAGTCTATGATCGTTATTTGAGAATGATCGAGGACATTAAAGAGTTTAAAAGGCTCGACATGATCATGCATAAAGAATTACTTATGAATTTGATGCTGTGATCTCTGATTAGTTTATATAGATAGTTTATGGTAAACCACCATATGAAAGACCATCATGGCACTTTATCTGAATTGGTCAAAATATTGATAACAAAGGAACCTTGAAAGAATTTAGAGGTAAATATCTGGAAAGCCTAAAGAAACAAAGACATACCTAAAGTAGGCATATCAAAATTGCTCAATACTGTCCTTACAATTTTTTTTTCTTCTAGTTGAGCTACAGACTCTAGTGTAAAGTCGATTGGAGGGCAGAGGGCTGAGGAAGTAACCCTTGAATTGGCTATAGGGCAATAGTTGCTGCTGTGGTCATGGGTATCTATCTTTTGCGATCATCATTTGGATTTAATTCTTAGAGACAGTCTCTATCATTTGCATGTTGATGCATATGTGAATTTAATTAAGCAATCAGTGAATGCCGTTGGATCTGAGAGATCCAAAATTAAGATAAAATTTAAAGTATATGTGAAATCTATAGCTAAGTCATATTGGAGAAGAAATGATTAACAAACTAAAAAAATATGAGCTTGGACTTATTGACTGTTGAGTCAAATCTAATTTGTGCATCATCTCTTTCAAGAAATATGACCAAGCTACTCTTATAGGACAAGAGAAAAAAAAGACCACTAAGATACTTATCTTTGTACACATTTGATGTGTGTAACCCATATGATGTGCTAACCAAGAAGTTGTCTCTACTTTGTCTATGAGATATAAAATTAAAATTTTTGAAAAGTATAAAAAATTCAGATGTAAGTAGAGAAATAAATCAAAAAATTTTTGAAGGTACTTCAATCGGATCGAGAATACAATACCATTAAAAGAAATTTCTCGATTATCTCATAAAATGGTATTATTTCATATTGGACCCCTCTTAATAAATCTCAACTCAATGAGATAAGAAGAGTCATGGGACTATAAAAGATATGATCTGGTCCATAATAAAATTCACTGATTTCTTTATATTTCTTTAGGGACATGCTTTATTTCTATAAAATTGGATTCTCTCTAAACCTGTTCCTACCACACCATATAAAATATTATATGGTGAGAACTAAATCTTGATTATTTTGAGATTCAAGGATGTCCAGCCTATGTCTAGGATAGCAGGTGGATATGTTAGAGGATAGGTCTATAAAGCTCTTCCTAAAAGAGTTTGGGATATTACTTTCCGATAAAATTACAATGTGATTGTGACTCAATGCTATCTTTTTGAAAAATTATTTAACCAAAATGAAGCAATGGGAAGAAAGTTAAATTCTAAGAGAGTATCTCTGAAGAGCAGGGAGCCTTGGGATCTTAAGAACATATTAATCATGAGCCAGTAGACGTGTATTCCTCCACCTCGTACACATAGTAGGATCTCCAATCCTCTCGAAAGGTACTTGAGTATGCTTAACAGAGGATGTAGAGAAAATTATTTTTCATAGGAGATAGAAAATATAGATGTTGGTGCAAAAATCTGCTTGCGCCGGAGAAGCTGGAGTCGAGGGAGTTGCAGTCACCGTCGGGACCTGCAAAAGAAGTCTAAACCGGAGGTGGGGTTGCTCTGGCAAGACCCTCCAACGCTCAAGTCAGTTCTCTGCCTCAACAAGAATGGAGTGCTCAAACAAAAATTTTAGCAGAGTTTTTAGGTAAAAATAAGAGCTTATAGGATAACGTATCTGGGGTCTCCTTTTTATAGGTGGAGGGCTCAACAGACTGATAGCGACGTTCATAACCGTCTGGTAGTGGGCCACCCACAGTCAGGAGAAATTTATTGCGAGGAGTAGTGGAGTGGACCCGTAGCCCTCATTGTAGCGCACCACGTGGAGTCTGCCGCAGGGAGTGGAGCGACGTCCGTTGTCGCGACTTGCCAGAGGATGGAAGAATCGCGCAGTATCCGTTACAGAAGGTGGAGTAGGATCGTGGGCATCATAGCGGTCTGCCAGGGAATAGTGGAGCCGCACGGGATCCATCGCAGGAGGTGGAGCAGAGTCGTGGCCGTCATAGCGGTCTGTCAAGGAATAATGGAGCTGTGCGAAATCCATCGCAGGAAGTGGAGCAGGATCGTGGTGGTTGCTGTGTCACGCCAGGGAGTGCAGATCCGTCAGCTGAAGTTCGACAGCGGTCGGAGTTGGTGACGGAGTCCGACTCCCGTAGGAGTCCGGATGGAGTTCTTCTGCAGTTAAAGTCAGGTGCGAAGTCCGGCTCTCGTAGGAGTCCGGACGGAGCTTACCGACAGTTGAAGTTGGCGACGGAGCCCGGCTCCCGCAGGAGTCCGGACGGAGTCCTCCTTGCGGTTGAAGTCGTGGGTGGAGCCCGACTCCTGTAGGAGTCCGGGCGGAGTCTCTCTCGGAGTTGTGGACGGAGCCTGGCTCCCGTAGGAGTCCGGGCGGAGTCCTCCTGCAATTAAAGTCAGGTGCGAAATCCGGCTCCCGTAGGAGTCCGGACGGAGCTTACCGGCAGTTGCAGTTGGCGATGGAGCCCGGCTCCCGTAGGAGTCCGGGCGGAGTCCTCTTTGCGGTTGAAGTCGTGGGCGGAGCCCAGCTCCCGTAGGAGTCCAGGCGAAGTCCCCCTTGGAGTTGTGGATGGAGCCCGGCTCCCGTAGGAGTCCGGGCGGAGTCCTCCTTGCGGTTGAAGTCATGGGTGGAGCCCGGCTCCCGTAGGAGTCCGGGCGAGGTCTCCTTTGGAGTTGTGGATGGAGCCCGGCTCCCGTAGGAGTTCGGGCGGAGTCCTCCTGCAATTAAAGTCAGGTGCGAAGTCTGACTCCCGTAGGAGTCCGGACGGAGCTTACCGGCAGTCGAAGTTGGCGACGGAGCCCGACTCCCGTAGGAGTCCGGGCGGAGTCCTCCTTGCGGTTGAAGTCGTGGGTGGAGCCCGGCTCCCGTAGGAGTCCGGGCAGAGTCTCTCTTGGAGTTGTGGACGGAGCCCGGCTCCCGTAGGAGTTCGGGCGGAGTCCTCCTGCAATTAAAGTCAGGTGCGAAGTCCGGCTCCCGTAGGAGTCCAGACGGAGCTTACCGGCAGTCGAAGTTGGCGACGGAGCCTGGCTCCCGTAGGAGTCCGGGCGGAGTCCTCCTTGCGGTTGAAGTCGTGGGTGGAGTCTGACTCCCGTAGGAGTCCGGACGGAGTCTCTCTTAGAGTTGTGGACGGAGCCCAGCTTCCGTAGGAGTCCGGGCGGAGTCCTCCTGCAATTAAAGTCAGGTGCGAAGTCCGGCTCCCGTAGGAGTCCGGATGGAGCTTACCGGCAGTCGAAGTTGGCGACGGAGCCCGGTTCCCGTAGGAGTCCGAGCGGAGTCCTCCTTGCGGTTGAAGTCGTGGGTGGAGCCCGGCTCCCGTAGGAGTCCGGGCGGAGTCTCTCTTGGAGTTGTGGACGGAGCCCGGCTCCCGTAGGGGTCCGGGCGGAGTCCTCCTGCAATTAAAGTCAAGTGCGAAGTCCGGCTCCCGTAGGAGTCCGGACGGAGCTTACCGACAGTCGAAGTTGACGACGGAGCCCAGCTCCCGTAGGAGTCCGGACGGAGTCCTCCTTGCGGTTGAAGTCGTGGGTGGAGCCCGGCTCCCGTAGGAGTCCGGGCAAAGTCTCTCTTGGAGTTGTGGACGGAGCCCGACTCCCGTAGGAGTCCAGGCAGAGTCCTCCTGCAATTAAAGTCAGGTGCGAAGTCCGGCTCCCGTAGGAGTCCGGACGAAGCTTACCGGCAGTCGAAGTTGGCGACGGAGCCCGGCTCCTGTAGGAGTCCGGGCGGAGTCCTCCTTGCGGTTGAAGTCGTGGGTGGAGCCCGACTCCCGTAGGAGTCCGGACAGAGTCTCTCTTGGAGTTATGGACGGAGCCCGGCTCCCGTAGGAGTCCGGGCGGAGTCCTCCTGTAATTAAAGTCAGGTGCGAAGTCCGGCTCCCGTAGGAGTCTGGACGGAGCTTACCGGCAGTCGAAGTTCTCGACGGAGCCCGGCTTCCGTAGGAGTCCAGGCGGAGTCCTCCTTGCGGTTGAAGTCGTGGGTGGAGCCCGGACTCCTACGACAGTCGAAGTTCTCGACGGAGCCCGGCTTCCGTAGGAGTCCAGGCGGAGTCCTCCTTGCGGTTGAAGTCATGGGTGGAGCCCGGCTCCCGTAGGAGTCCGGGCGTAGTCTCTTTTGGAGTTGTGGACGGAGCCCGGCTCCCGTAGGAGTCCGGGTGGAGTCCTCCTGCAATTAAATTCAGGTGCGAAGTCCGGCTCCCGTAGGAGTCCGGACGGAGCTTACCGGCAGTCGAAGTTGGCGACGGAGCCCGGCTCCTGTAGGAGTCCGGGCGGAGTCCTCCTTGCGGTTGAAGTCATGGGCTGAGCCCGGCTCCCGTAGGAGTCCGGGCGAAGTCCCCCTTGGAGTTGTGGACGGAGCCCGACTTCCATAAGAGTCCGGGCGGAGTCCTCCTGCAATTAAAGTCAGGTGCGAAGTCCGGCTCCCGTAGGAGTCCGGACGGAGCTTACCGGTAGTCGAAGTTGGCGACGGAGCCCGGCTCTTGTAGGAGTCTGGGCGGAGTCCTCCTTGCGGTTGAAGTCATGGGTGGAGCCCGGCTCCCGTAGGAGTCCGGGCGGAGTCTCTCTTGGAGTTGTGGACGGAGTTCGGCTCCCGTAGGAGTTCGGGCGGAGTCCTCCTGTAATTAAAGTCAGGTGCGAAGTTCGGCTCCCGTAGGAGTCCGGACGGAGCTTACCGGCAGTCGAAGTTGGTGACGGAGCCCGGCTCCCGTAGGAGTCCGGACGGAGTCCTCCTTACGGTTGAAGTCGTGGACGGAGCCCGGCTCCCGTAAGAGTCCGGGCGAAGTCTCTCTTGGAGTTGTGGACGGAGTCCGGCTCCCGTAGGAGTCCGGGCGGAGTCCTCCTTGGAGTCGTGGACGGAGCCCGGCTCCCGTAGGAGTCCGGGCGGAGTCTTCCTTGGAGTCGTGGACGGAGTCTGACTCCCGTAGGAGTCCGGGCAGTCTTTCTTAGAGTCGTGGACGGAGCCCGCAAGGGTCAATCCCGCTGAGAACTTCGGCCGTGGATATTTTATACCCAACAATAGAGATGATCCCAGCACCTACAACGAGGCGATGTGAGACGTCAACTACAAGAAAGGATGTGAAATAGCTTTCCTGAATAGAGATCTTTTGAAAATTTTTATATGGAATAGTCTATGGATTTCACTTCTTATAATAGGTGATCACAAAGACCACAATACTCTTGAAGTTGGAACATTGATTTCAATAATATGATCAAATTATTTGATCAGATATGAGAAATTATGGATTCAAAAGAATCAATGGGAGTGTCCAATACTAACATCGATTAAAATATGATTGAATATAGATTTCTTCATGAAAGATATAAAGTGAGCATCTTAAAGATTTATAGAGATAGATGCAATTGGATGCTTGTGTTTTCACAGATAAAGTACAGAGATCGAATATTGAAAGCATTCAGCATAGAAATCTCGGAGAGGGATCTGCTACTCTCTCAGACATAGTCGTATGCCATAAAGTACTTGAATTGATTATATCGTGATTGTCACAAGTAGATATCAGTTGTATCTAGGCTATGAGTACTGGATTACTGTGAAAACATCCTTAAACTCTTAAAAAGAACTAAGAACATGTTCGGAGAAAGATCAAAGCTAGGAGTAAGAGGATACATTAATTTAGACTTTATATCTGATATTGATGGTAGAATATCTACATCATGGATATGTTTCTATGTCGATATCTTGGAAGGATTTTAAATAATTGATCAATGAAAGCTGAGTACTCTATAGATGTGTAGGATACATTCTGATTGTAATGTTAGTTGCAGAATTAGTTATCATATCATCAGATACCGTGACACTATACTGCAAAGACAATGGTACCATAGCCGTTGCTAAGGAGCCTAGATCTCACCAGTTATCCAAGCACATAGAATAGCAAAACATATGACTATCTCGAGTAGAAATATATAGAGATACAGAGAGCAAACTCCACATGTAACGTGGATGACCCACTGGTAAGTCACTTGGCTAGCCTAAGACTATAGCCTATCTTGTGAAGATAGGGCTTGGTACATGATAGATTGGCTTTAGTGCAAGTAAAAGATTATTGGATGTATACCCTAGAAGTCAATCTTAGTTGACACATTTCATATCTCTAGGACATGATTTTATACTTATTGGGCAGTTATATTATCATTCATGTCTATGTGTCCATGAATCATCCAAGAGATTAACAAGATGATGACACATATTTTCAAAGAGTTGAGAATTTGAGACATATGTCATTGATGGTTGATTCTTAAATTACTCCTGATCATAGGATCATCATGGGGATGGTGATTGATCCAGATAGACCAGTGTATGGATCACTTTCTTCGGACAGATGGATCTCGAGTCTGTAGTATAGAGACACTGAAGAGAGAGTACAGATGGTTGTTAGAGAACAACTAGCACTAAGCGTGACCAACACAAGAAGTCACATGGATGTCTGCTCACTCGTTAGTGACTTTCTCGATGCTACAGTTGTATGACTGATCCTTTAACCTAAGATGATACTATTGCTCGCAGTGAGGCTACTGGAGTTTGACTGACACATCAATATGGATCTCAAGGAGCCCTTGTAGTGGATGTTGACGACAGTTGATCCATTGTAGGAGTGGGGTGTACCTCAAGATGGAATCTACCAATCCTAGTAGAAGAAAGTAGTCCTATAAAATTTAAGAGGCTAAGTCCTTAAGTCTATGGCCATAGCAGTGTGATTGATGAAAAAGAGTTTTCATAGAATCACATATGGACTTAAGCTGATTGAATCTATCATATGACCGATGTTGAGATTTGACGATTTATCCATGACCTACCATCTAGTCGAAACTCATGATAGAGGGATTGAATTACACATTAACTACATCTAGAGGTTCATTTCAGTTCTACTGGGTTGTCACTACATACTACTAGGTATCACTAGTGGATTGTGAGAGCTCACTTGGGTTGTTCTGGATCGACAATCCTTATTGAGTTAGAGTAGAATTATTCCGATCTATTGAAAAGAGTTTCAATAATACGATGATAGAGATCATTATATGTCTCACTACTAAATAGAATTGAATCTATGAGGTCACACAATCAAGAGATTAGGCCTGAAATAAGTAATTGAGCTTATGAAGTATCAATTGGGTTTAGAGAAACCCATTGGGTTCATAATAACTTTGCTAGCACATGGTTAGACCCAATTTTTTTTTTCGTTAGGATTACTTATTTGATAAGATAATTCTAACTTAATTATCTGCTAATAACCTACATGAATAAGATTCATGAGACTCCAATTGTTGGGTGTCTAAAGTTATGGATCACATAAATTAAGGGTGCAAGTCTCTTATAAATCTCTTTGATAGTTATTATGGGGCGCCACCTTGATTTGATTAATTTGGGCATGTCCGTTGATTAGAAGGCTTTTTGTTTTCATATGGGGCATCTCTTGGGTGTGTTTTGGGGTGTCTAATTATTGGTGCAAGGGCTCCAATTGTTGACACCTAATGGGCTTCCTAATGTAAGTTGGATAACTTAAGTTAGTAGGAATCCTAATGCAAGTGGCACTTGTATTATGAGATTGAATAGGATTCAATCTTTATGCCTATTTATAGAGACCTCTCCTAAGATCTCTAGAGCATCAAAATCAATAGTCCCTCACACCCAAAGGCTCTCCCCATGCCCTCTCTTCCTCTCTCTTTCTCTCCTCTTAGGTGTTCTATACACCCCTTTCTTGGGACGCGCATCCTAAGGAGTTCCATGCCCAAAGGAGTTTGGGTGCCTCTTCCTTGCTGGTTTTTAACATCTGGTAGCAGCACATAGCAAGAAAAAACTCTAGAGAAGAGGAGAAGAAGAAGATCAAGGAGAAAGATCAAATATTGATCGCGATCCAGGCTTCGTTCAAATTCAGCAGGCTGAACTTTGGAGAACCAAAATTCAGATTAAAGAGAATGTTCTAGGCTGATTTCGAGTGGATACTCGTAGATGTCAGATATTTATGCGGCTAACAGAGAACAGGCCGGATATTTAGATTAAAGAGATTGAGAAACAGGTATGTGATTTGGTCACAATCTAAATTTTAGCATATATCAATTTCAGCATATGAAATAGATTCATATGATTTTATATTTTTATGTATGTAAAATTTAGATTAAAAGTATTTTAATCTTATTCTTTGCTACAATATTTAGAAAATAAAAATTTTGAAATACATATGTATGCACTAAATCTCGAAATCCAACAATAGCATCATCTTAGCTCGGGAGGTGATTTGTCCCTATCGAGCCACATAGGGGCACTCGGCTTCATCCCAAGGTGGAGAGCTCAGGTCCCATAATGGGTAATCCCTATAGCATATCTTATTTTTCATAAGGATGTTTTGATCAAATATATTAGGTTTTATGATGTTGTAAAATAAAATCAAGTTTTTGTCCTATTTGTAAAGATACCTTAGTTCCTTCTATTACTTTTTATTTTAAATTTAAAGCTATGTGGAAAACATGCACAAAGCATAAAGTGTCATGTATCATTTTTCTAATCTAGTTTCTTCTATTTTAATACCCTTTTTAATAATCAAAATATATATTTGAAAATAAAAAAGCTTTGCCTCTGCTAGAATTGGATCCAGACTCTAGGGTTAGTCATTGTCTCTATTACTGATGATCATTCTAGCATTGGTGATCATGTGCTGGCTTATAAAAACTAATTTTAAATATAATAAATCCCTCTTTATTTTGTTATGCTCAATGAAAGAATTGTTCAAGAATAGTTTGTTAGACCATTTTTTTTGTTTCTTGTATAGAAGAATATAACTCTTACAAAAATCAAATTTTAGTAGTATGTGGCACCCTCTATACCATTGGTAAGGTAAAGAGAATTTGGATATCTAGATTTTTCTTTTTTAAAAATAATTCTATTTCTCTTTCTTAATTTTTTATAAATTAAAAAAAAAATAGTAAAACTTATCTTTTATCATCACATTGTCAAGTATTAGAGCACCAATGATGCTGGAGTAAAGAACTAGTAGCCATGAACTCTACTAAAATTATATCTTTTATATTTTATGGTAGCCTATGATATAATTTAGGGAAATTTTTTATTGGTGTACCATCCTTTATAACTTCTGTAAATTTAGTTTACCAATAATTGAAGAAACAGGATTATTTGGACTTCATTTTTTTTAGTTCTACCACTTCATCTGACTTGGTGACATTGTATTTTTATCTATATTTTTTAAAAAATAAAAAAAATAATTAAATTTATAGGGCATTCCAAAAATTGAACCCAAGACCTCTCGCATCCTAAGGGGAAAAAAATATCACTAGACCAAATGCCTACTTTTTTCCTATATTAATAGATATATTATATACTTTACAGACCTTCTACATTATAAATATTAGCTAAAAAATATCATTTATATCAAAGAGATCTTTACGACAATAAGCAAAATTTGTAGTTGCAAGAAAAGAAGAAGAGAAAATTAAAGAACTAATAAAAAGGGGGCAAAACATGGCAGACAATGGATAGTTTTTTAAATAAGTGGATAAAAGTCAAATTAGATTTAAACCCAACAATATAAGATTTTTGAAATGATCTATTTGCCACTCGTCTATTTTAGAGCACTGATAGAATGGCAAAGAGTTTTTCACACTGGTATTCATTATTCAATGACAATCCACAAAGAGTATTTATATATACAAGAAAATTAGATATTGCTTGAAAAGGCCACAGGTTGAAAAGAGTAAAAGGGATCAACTTTTCCACATAGGGGCCCATGCTCCCACTCAGAAAAAGAAAGAGAAATAAAAAATAAATAAATAGATGGAGTCGATGAAAAATAAAAATATCTTACACATAGGTGTCCCAAGAGAGTTTGTATAATGTATTAAAATAAAAAAAAAATTAAAAACAACTTCTCAACTTTAGTCCAATTTTATTTATACCCCTTCAACTTTAAAAAATATCAAACTAGCACTTCAAATTTTTAAAATGTTACAAAGTGATCTTGCTATTTACTTACTAGCAAATGATGTTAGCTTGCTATTTTAATGATTGAAAATATCCGTTGCTTATGTAAGAGGAGGATGAGAAGGAAAAGATGAGGAGGAAGGAAAGGAGAGGGCAGAAGAGATCTTCGATGAGGAAGGGGTGGAGGTGGAGGGAGTTACTGTAAAAAGAGAGGATAGGGTTATAAAGGTTGGCATGGAGGGGGATAGCAATATCGAAGGACTCATGGGTAGGATTAAAGAAGGAGGATGATGAGGAGAAGAAGTGTTGAGGAGGAAGGATTGGAGGGGTCACCAACAGAAAAGAGATGGAGATAGAGGGAACAACCGTAGTGGGGGAGGGTAGAGTCATACAGGTCGATATAGGGAGGTGGGGTCATGGAGGCCCTGAAGAGCATTACATAATAGCTATCCTATAAATTTTTTTTGCATGTATGCCTTTTCTATTGATTCAGGAGTTTGATATGATAAGAAGAAATCAAGAGCTATCACAGTTGAGTTTAACATAGTTGAGTTTTATGAGGCTGAATGTATTACGGCATATATTATGATTCTTAGTGATTCTCTTGCATTAGTTTGTCTTGTGCATAATATGTTAATACCAACTATTCAAGAGTTGCATCACTAGGCTGTATATTATTGCTTTTATCTTCAATCACCTCATATTGGATTATCTACTAATCACTTTCATTGTAATTTGCTGGTTAAGTTACTAGATATACTGATATTGTACTTATTTTATGCAAGCCTTTTGCATATCTTTCTTTTTGTGGCTGATAGATTCTTGAGGAATCGACTATCATTGCTAGTTTTGGATGCAACATTATTTCAAACTTAGCAATTTTTTCAACCTTACTTTTGGAGTACAACAATTTGTGATCTCATTACTAGTGCTCTATAATGCTCTACATTCTACTTCATTCTATCAATTTGTGATGTTCATCTATTAGACCTTCAGTTGCTTGGTGCATGATAGATTCACAAAAACTTCAAGTTCAAGGAATGCTCAAAGTTGGTGATCTCTAAACTCTATTTCTATTATCTTTAAGGCTTTCTCATACTCATCATATATTTTTTGTTAGATTAAATATTCTGTATTTCTATATTTTCAAGCTGTGATAATATTCATTTGTCATCTATATCAGTGGATACTATTTTTTTCAATATTCAGATGCTTTGGAGATAGTTCATCTTTCTTATCTTTTATACTTGATTTTATACTTCATTACAACAACCAGCTGTCTTTATGCTTCTCAATATGGAAGATCGTTACTTGTTATCAAGTTTTGCTATCAAATCTTCTTCCTAGTTCTACATTTACCTCATGTCTCTTTATAGTATATGAGCTTTTATAACAACATGCTCTCTATATATTATAGGGGTCTTTGCTCTATATTCTATCATGAGTTTCTTTTGTTGGTTCGCTTTATGATTATTGTACATAGTTTGAATATATACTATTTTATATTTTTTACTTATAATTTACTTAATAAAGGTTCTCTATTCTATCATTCAAAAAAAAAATTATACACCTGTACAAGGGCAATCTAGAAAGATCTTTCTAGTGCAAGATTAATGTTATTCGGTCCTCTCGAGAGGTTGTCAATGAAAGCTTCTATTTTCCCTTCTTGCTCTCCCTTCAGTCAATATTTTAAACACTAGAATCTAGCTTATAAAATGCAGATACCCACACCAATCCATCTAATATCCTCTTTCTCTTGCTATTTTTTCTCTATTTTCTTACTCCATTTGCTTTGCTTTTGGAAGAATGGGAGAGATTAGGAGGTGGAGAAGAGGTAGAAAGAAGAAAAGTTAGGTGTGGATGTGGGTGTGTGTGTTTTCTTCTTTTTGTCCTCTCTTTTACTTTATTTCCAAGAGGATAAGAAATTGGAAGAGCTAGATTGAGATACCTCCATAGTCTCCTTCTCTCTCCACACTCCTTATTTTTCTCTCTATTTGATTTAGAGTTTCTTCTCCTCCTCCCAGTTTGATTTAGGATTTATTTAATTTTAAGGATAATTTGAGTATTTTATAAAATAATGATATCATATGATGGTCATGTGTGATCATTCTATTAACAGAGATAGATATCATAACCATGTTGGAGCATTCTAAAAAATTGAAGAGCTACTTACTTTTTAAAATAAAAGGGTGCAAGTGAAATCTAGCTAAAATCAAGAGGTAATTTACTCTAAAATAAATATACTAAAATATATGTGTATAGAGTAAAAGAAAGGATATGAGTCCACTAGTTTCATTTGAGCTCCACAAAGTTTAAGAGACATATTTTAGAAATAAGAGTGGCCACTCTTTATCATATAAATTTTGATATTCTTATAATCTCATTTCTACATAAATTTTATGATACACTTGCTGAACATAAAGCTTTTTAAACCAATGGAAAAGGTAGAAAAATCATAAAGAACATGATAATATGGTTAAAACTTCATTAGATGTTTTTCTGAGCTACAGTTGAGATCCTTTGAAACAATAATTATTAATTTTTCATGAAGCATTAGCATCAACATTCATTACTTTTTATGGTTGGGTTGATAGAGTTGTGTTGGCTTTATAAGCAAATAGTCTTAATTTTTTCTTTTGATGGATGAAATTTGTCAACTTGTCTACTTTAAATGCCCCATCCAAAGTTCAACCATATTTTGGTCTAGTCCAATTAAGGGTGACTTGAATTTTTTCGAGTCATCAAAAAGCCAACACAAATCTAGTATAGGGAAGATGATGTCAAAATCTAATACCAATTCTACCAATGAATAATGATTTTGCTCCTAATAATACCAAAAAAAATGAGTTGTAATTAGTTGTTAGTCTTCCTTATAGTAATAGTAGCTTCTATGTTGTATAGAAGCATTGGCCAGCCTTAAAGCACAATATGATGAGATGAAGAAGAGCATGGAGGATACTAAGGTTGAATGGGGTTGTTGTCACTCCTATAATGGGTATCACTCGAATGATTGTATCTCCTCAGTCTAAGGAGTATGACTGACTGTAAAAGATTGTTAAGGAGATCAACAAATTCTTATGTCACATGAAGAGGTACTTTGAGATGCTCAACTATAAAGAAAAAAAGCTCAAAGTAAGGATAGCTATCCTTGTCTTGTTGTTCTTGCTGCTGTGCAGTGCTTCGAAAATATATAAAAATAGAAAAGGGTATTTGCTTCATTAATACTTGGGATAATCTAAAATGAAAACATAAGAAACATTCTATCTCGAGAATGTCAAGTTGAAATTTATCGAACTAACCCTACCTGGATGCGGCCTATACTAACATACATCAGGATCTATTTTATATATTTTAGATTGATATGGACTCTGACTAAAGATAAACCTTCGATAAAGTGATAGGGATATATTTGATGGTATGATGAAGTTGAACTCTATACAACCATCATAGATAACATCCATCTTCTAGTCTTTGCGATGGACTTCAATTATATCTCTGATGGATAAGATACATTATAAAAAGACATTCCCTACGGACTTAGTCTCCAACTCATTTGAAAGCTTGTGAGGTCCTTTCCATCAAAAATATTTGGAGTTGAAATTAAAAAATTAAGATACTACTCGACGACAGCGAGGAGCACATCCAACTTGGTTATCTTATGATTGAATGTGGTTGCAGACTGATTCGATAGGCTGATTTGAGAGATACTGGATTGACTTCAATAGCTTCATCTTTATGTAAGTTTTATTATCCTATAAAGTTCTAATATTACAGTATCAAAGCCATACATGTTATTTGGCTTAAAAATTGAAGCCTTTATATACATATAAAGATTTCATGGATGTAAATTTGACCAGCCATCTTGATCAGTTGCTTGTGATTGGAGTCATCACGATCAGGATCCATTCCATGATTCCTTAAAGAATTTATGATTATTTATTTATTTATTTTAAAAAACCTATGATTGATTTATTTTTGGGCTTGAACTGGTGTTTGAATAAATAAATGAGTAAATATTAAAGGAAGAAGAAGAAGCCCGACAATGTGCCCTCCTCCCATCATAGTGGCTGGGCATCCATGCTCATGCTGGTGTCCTCATTTGATGAAGATATTCAAACTCCGGCCTGCCAGTGCCACTCTCACCTAACAACCGACAACCATGCTATTGTTCATGAAAAAAAAAATAAAAGGGAGAGATGAGAGGATCCAGCGAATCTTGGTAAACTGATGGTCCTCTCTCTTGATCGTCGAAGAAAATCAGACAGAGTCTTTGGAGATGGAGGTAGTCCATCGATCCAGATTTTTACAGTGGCCACTGATTGGATTGTTGGGAGGAAGCCATGGTTTAGAACCCTCTCCACTGATCTCTAATCGACTGGCCTATCATCAACATATTTGTCGAAAAATCGATGGAAGGCTTTAGGGTAGGGTGGTGATCCTCCAATTTAGTATTCTGATGGCTATTGGCCATGTTTAGATGAGCACTGGCTTGTCCTCTCTTTCTCTCCACCAATCTCCTATCAATATCCGTAAGTTGCCAGCATATCGACGATCCAAAGAAGGCTACCGGTGGTTGTTGTCGGTCGGTGACTCATTGCCGATAACTAGGAGAAGAGGGATCATTGGCCATGGGGCATTTTGGGTTGTGATCGAAAAAAGAGGAGGAAGATAAGGGCTAATGGGTTTGGATTTCAGATCAGAATCCAAAATCCAAACTCTGATTGGACCCGTTTACTTAAAAAGAAAAGTTTATAGTTAAGCCCCTGATAAAGCACTTATTATATAATGATTCTTATAAAAGTATATTTTAATCCCTATAATAGAGTTTATTGCATAAAGACTCTTGGATTATCATTTAGTCCCTATAATAAAACTTTATTATATAAAGGTCCTTTGATAATTATAATAAAATCCCTGTTATATGATTTTATTACATAAAAGTCTATAAATTTGCACATTACATATTTGTATGGACTATTTATTTTATTTATATGCAAATAAAGTATTGCAAACTTATATCATATTCTTAATGGTGTATTCATGCTTTATTTTGCATATAAAGTTTATTGACATTATTTATAAAAAATTAAATATTTTTTGTTTGATCGTTTCAATGTGATCACCAAAGTGACCATGAATTTTTAAAACTAGAAATTTTCTATAAAGTATAATTCTGGATAACTATAATTAATCCAGTAAAATTTTAATGGTGTCATAATTGCATCTAAGCTACTGAAGTATTGATTCGCTCCTATAAGAGCATCGTCATATTCAAGATTTAGATAAATAAAATGGCAGGATTGTATATTAGATTGAGTGATATTTTTATATCCAAAAGTATAGTGTTTGCTTGTACCCAATGTGCACATTTTGTTAGGTTCACTAGTGATACGATAGATCATGAAAATGGATATAGTCGCTAACATGCTATGGCACTCGCCTAAAAGAAAGACATGTTGATGCACATAATTGCCTGTCAGAGTTCAATATTAAGAAATTCATTTGCTTTGAATAAAATTTATTTAGTCTTATTATTTGATGATAATGTGAACATGTATTTTTGTAGCATTAATTCTCACAATAATTGATAGCAGTATAGAAGAAAAAATTTCTTAATGGATCAAATTTTTTGGGATGGAAAGAGACATTAATGCTCACATTATGATGTATTGATCTTGATCTAATGTCTCAAGTGGATGAACCTTCACCACTTAGGAATGAAAGTATACTAGAATAAAAGAGCTTTTTTGAAAAAAATGAAAGCATTTCAATCACCTTAGTTTGCTCATAATGAAATCTAATGTGGCCAAACACATTAGAAGATCTATCTCTTCATGTGATAAGGTATGTGATTTTTTTTAAAGTACTGTGGAGCAGTAATTTGTAAGCTCTACTAAAGAAAAAATCAATATCATGATGATGAGATTAGTTTTTACAAAATATACAGACAAATCTAGTAATAGGAATACATCATGGAGATAAAAGATATTGCAACACAGTTAAATGATATTAAAATTTTTATTTCAAATATATTTTCGATCTACTTTATTCTCATTTCTCTTTCATTAGAGTACAATCTCTTTAAGATCTCTTATAGAATTGGACAGTTAATGAATTACTAGCTCAATGTGTGTAAGAGGAGAGACGACAGAGAGCATTAACTTGGCTTCGCATCAGGTTAGTGGAAAAATAGATAAAGAAAATGGTGCACCCAAAACAAAAAAGAAGAAAGCATTAGCTATGACATCAAGTGAAGCCATTAATAAAGTTATAAATACTTCTTCTATAAAAAGAATAGACACCAAAAGAAAAATTATATAAAGTATAAAAAGTAACTACAAAAGAAGATATCCTTCACTCTTATGTATGTTTTGAATCTAATTTAGTAAATGTTCCTAATTCTACTTGGTGCATTGACTCTAGTGTGTTTGTGTACATTGCTAATGACTTGCAAGGTTTTCTATTAAGAAGGCCTCCAATTGAAAATAATTGATTCATTATCACTGAAAATCAGGTATATTCACTTATCAAGATAGTTGGATGCTATAAAATAGTCTTAAATTCTAAAGTTGGTTTTTATATTTTTTTGAAAATTTTATATGTTATGGCATCAAAGGTTGGGGCATACTTCTGAAGAAAAAGTTAAAAGACTAGTAAAAGATAGGATCTTAAGATTATTAAACTTCACTGATTTTGTGATCTATGTTGACTGCATAAAGGTAAATCAGACATATATATTTAAGATAAGTATCAAAAAGAATGAAGAAACTTTAGAAATCATTCACACCGATATATGCAGATCTTTTTCCCCATATTTGATAAGTGAAAAGTATTTCATCATATTCATTGATTACTATTCATGATATATGTATCTATACCTTCTATTTGATAAGGTTGATGTCTTGAAGGTCTTTAAAAAATTCAAAATAGAGATAAAAAAATAATCAAAAAATTGATTAAAGTAGTCAAATCCAATGGAGATGGTGAGTACTATGGTAGACATACTCAGATGGGATAAAGGTCAAGACTATTAGCGAAATTTCAAAAGAAACAGGACGTCACAATATACAATGCTTGGCACATCAAATCAAAATGATGTAGCTGAAGAAGAAATTAAATGTTTAAAAAAATAGTTTGGGCTATTATAAGTTATTCTACTCTATCTATTTACTTGTAGGATAAGATTATAAAGATAGCTACATATATCTTAAATAAGATTCCTACTAAGGTAGTTCAAAGGACTCCTCATAAATATGAATTGGCAGGAATTCTAGTTTAGGATGTATGCATATATGTAGATGTCCAACTGAGGTTGAGGTTTACAACCCACAAGAAAAAATGTTTGATCTCAGAATGACCCATGATTTTTCATTGGTTATCTAGAGAGGACAAAAGGATATATATTCTATTATTCATCTCATACACCACAGATAGTAGAAACTAATAAAGTTAGATTTCTAGAGGATGACATGTTTAGTGAGAGTGAAAAACCTCGAGATATTATCTTTGAAAAAATACAAAAAATAAATTTTGTGCCTAGATCGAAGTGATGATTTCTATAGTTGTTCCTCAAGATAACATTCAAAAAGGAGCACCACTTCATCAAGTTCCACCTCATGAGGTTCCTAATGTCAAAGAAGCAACTATCCAACCACCGCCACCAGTGTATCAAGGGCAAGCTCTCTAAAGAACTACTAGAATAAAAAAGATTTGATATATCTTTAGATTATATAGTGTATTTGACTGATACGGGTAAAAAGGATGATAACCCTGAGATGTTCTTGCAAGCATTGAATGGTAAGAACTCCTTAGAATGGTTAGATGTCATGAAAAAAGAGTTGAGCTCTATGAATAAAAATCATGTTTGAGAATTAGTTGACCTATCTGAAGAGGTGTGACCAATCGATTGCGAATGGATCTAAAAGCTTAAAAGAATCTTAATAATAAAATTAAACTATATAAAGCCAGACTTGTGACAAAGAGATTTACACAAAAGAAAGGCATTGACTTCAAAAAGACCTATTCTCTATTTCTTCAAAAAAAAAATTTATGATTGTCATGACCTTAGTAGCTCATTTTGACTTAGAGCTGCATCAAATAGATGTGAGAACGGCCTCCTTAATGATGATCAAGAGGAAGAGGTCTATATGGAATAGCCTGAGTTATTTTATTATCAGTGAATAAGAGAACATAGTTTGTAGATTAAAGAAATCTATTTGTGAACTTAAATAGGCTTCCAGACAATGGTATCTCAAATTTAAAATGATAATCGCTTTCTTTGAGTTTGAAAAAAATATAATTGATCAATATATATACTTAAAGGTTAGTGAAAGTAAATTTATAATTTTAGTATTATATATAGATAATATTCTACTTGTCAATAGTGATCTTCGTCTACTTAAGAAAAGAAAGCATTTCTATCCCAAAATTTTGAGATGAAAAATATGGATGAAGCTGCTTATATTATCGGCACTGAGATTCATAAAAATAGATCCTTAGAGTTATTTGGGCTAACTCAAAGAACTTATATCTCTAGAGTATTAGAGAGATTTGGGACGAGAAAATATTCTCCCAGATATCTTCCTATTGTAAAGGATGATAAATTTAATAAACTTCAATGTCCAAAAATTAAAATAAAGAAAGAGAAAATAAGATTCACAACCTATGCATCTATTATTAGGAGTTTAATTTATGTCCATATTTGTACGCATCCAAACATTGCTTTTACTGCATCAATACTTGGACATTATCAATATGATATAGAAATGGAGCATTGGAAAGCTACAAAAAAAGTCAAGCGTTATCTATAAAATATAGAAGTTTGCATGCTCACATACAATCGATCTGATCATCATGAAGTAATAGGATTCCGACTTTACTAGATGCACTGGCAGTAGGAAGTCTATTACTTGATATTTAATCCTACTTACAGGAGATGTTATATCTTGGATGAGTGCAAAATAAGGTCTTATTACTACATCCACCATAAAAGCAAAGTATATAATCTATTATGAGACCTTCTTCTAAGCTACATGGTTATAAATTTTATCACAAGACTTAGAGTTATTGATCTTATTAGCAGATTGATTAAGATATACTATGATAATAATTCTATAGTAAGATTCTTTAATAATATGAAGAGTACAAGCACTTGCAAGCATGTTGACATTAAATATTTTAACTTTCATAAAAAAAATAAAGGAGAACATAATGTCTGTAGAATATATTGGTACAGAGCTAATGATGCAGACCATTGACGAAAGGATTTACTCTCAAAATTTTCAAAAATCATGTGGATCATATGAGATTTATTAACTTATTTTGATGATTGATATGTACTGGACGCTTTGTATAAAGTCATTATATTGAATTTTATAATGAAGTTCAGCTAATTTTATTTATACTGATTACTTATTTACCATGTGATATAGAGATCACCAAAAAATAAGCATAAAGTTTCATGTATTCATAAAATAAAATTTTACATAAAGAACTTGATTATGAGGTGTCATTAGTGTTATAATGCATAAAAGATCGAATGTTGATTGATAATGCATTTACCGTCATGATTCGTCCTAATAATTATTTTGTAATCAAGTATACAAAGTATATCTTATGAACGAATTAAGTTTTAAATATGGTCACATCAGTTTTCAATTATCAGATCCAGATAAGTTTTTATTAAGATTTATTGAAATACTTTAAATAATTAAAATGAAGATGTTTTTCTTAGGTTGGGCCAAGTGGAAGAATGTTAAAATTTATCCAATTAACCCTATCTAGTTGTGGACCATACTAATATACATCAAGATTTATTTTATATATTTTAGATTGATCTGAACTCTGATTAAAGATAAACCTTCAATAAAGTGATAGGAATATATTTGATAGTATGATGAAGTTGAGCTTTACACAACCATCATGGATAACGTCTATCTTCCAATCTTTGCAACTGATTCAGATACTATATTTGATTGGTGAGGCATGTTATAAAAAGATATTCCTTAAGGACTTGGTCCCCAACTCATCTAAGAGCTTGTGAGGTTCTCTTCATCGGGAATACTTGAAGTTGGGATTAGAAAATCAAGGTGCTGCTCGACGATAGCGAGGAACACATCCAACTTGGTTCTCTTATGGTTGTAGGTGGTTGCAGGTTGATTCAATAAGTTGATTTGAGAGATCCTAGATGGCTTCAATGGCCTCATCTTCATATAAGTTTTATTATCTCAAAAAATTCTAATATATCATCCGTGAGCAATATAAGAGAATGGAGTTAAAGCATATGAGTTCGATTTAGAATGATGTGATGAAATCTTCCTCCTTTTTACTTCAAATCCCTAAAACAAGCAAGGAGAACTAGCTATTCAACTTCATGGAGTGTCCAAAACCATGGACTGCCGCTAAGTTGCAACAGGCATGGTGTGAAAGATATTTCAACTGCTCTCATGATAACGTAGACCTTAATAGAGTTTAAAAGATTTGAGTCTTTCAAGTCCTAAGGTCTGATGGGTGATCAAGCCAATATTACGGAAGCAAAGGGATTTAAGCCCTCCCATCGCAAGGTGACCGTTGTAAGGATGAACAATCCAAGGGTGAAGGCAAGCTATCAAAGGAAAAGATATTTAACAAGGAAAGGAAGCCCTAAGGTTTGTGATGGTCCACATTGGGCTAGAGATCGTGTTGAGAGAGGTGCACTCATGCAATAATCAAGGAGCAAAAGAACCAAGATAACACATGAATGGGTTGCTTTTGACTCCTCAATGGAGGCAAAGCAGGTTGGGCTTACTGTGCGCGAGGAGAAGCGCTAGTTGAAGATGGTGAATTCTAATTCAAGCCCCATGATGGTGTAGCTCGCGAGGTACAATTCTCCTAAGGAGTTTGAAGTGGTAAGCTCAATTCTACAGTGATGCCCTTCGATGACTTTAATGGGGCATATGGCAGAAGACGTTGAGTTCTTGAAGCAATTCAACATACTACTAATGGCCAAGACTAGTCCTAGTGCTAAGCTTCTAAGCACAACCAAACAAGGGAATAAGAAGGGAAGTCGCTCGGGTGCCTTAAGGACCCCAACTATGGGTGCCAATAAGCCCTTTAAGGAGCTTCCTAAGGAGATTGAGAGTTTCTGAAGAATTGAATGACATGTTACCATCTGAGTTGTCGAACAAATAAAGACAGAAACAAAATAAAGTCTCTCATTATTTTTTAAATGCGGTCATCAAAAATATTAACATAATCTAGCAAGAAAAAATGAAGAGCTTACCAGTAGAAAAGCTAGAGGGAAAATGAAAAAATTTCTTCAAGAACTGCTGCTAGCAACCATCCATGCCTATATTTTTCTTCCAAAATCTTAATAGCAATCAAAATTTCTACATCTTCACCAGCTACGCATAAAATCTAATGCACCTAGAGCAAGATTTGCGGTACCTGAAATAATAATTGATAGATAATATAAAAATTATGTTTGAGAATTAGTTGACCTATCTGAAGAGGTGCGATCAATCGGTTGCAAATGGATCTAAAAGCCTAAAAGAATCCCAATAATAAAATTGAACTATATAAAACCAAATTTGTGGTAAAGAGATTTACATAAAAGGAAGGCATTGACTTTAAAGAAACCTATTCTCTATTTCTTCAAAAAAAAAAATTATGATTGTTATGACCTTACTTGCTCATTTTGACTTAGAGCTGCATCAAATGGATGTGAGAACGACCTCCTCAATGATGATCAAGAGGAAGAGATCTATATGAAATGGTCCGAGCTATTTTATTATTAGTGAATAAGAGAACATGGTTTATAGATTAAAAAAATTCATTTGTGAACTTAAATAGGCTTCCAGACAATGGTATCTCAATTTTAATATGATAACCGCTTCCTTTGGATTTGAAAAAAATATAATTGATCAATATATATATCTAAAGATTAGTAGACATAAATTTATAATTTTAATATTATATGTAGATAATATTCTACTTGTCAATAGTGATCTTGATCTACTTAAGAAAAGCAAACATTTATATCCCAAAATTGTGAGATGAAAAATATGGATGAAGTCGTTTATATTATCGACACTGAGATTCATAAAGATAGATCCTTAAAGTTATTTGGACAATCTTAAAGAACTTATATCTCTAGAGTATTAGAGAGATTTGGGATGAGAAAATGTTCTCCCAGATATGCTCCCATTTAAAGGATGATAAATTTAATAAACTTTAATGTCCAAAAATTAAAATAAAAAAAGAGAAAATAAGATTCATAACCTATGCATCTGTTATTGGGAGTTTAATTTATGTCCATATTTGCATGCATCCAGACATTACTTTTACTGCATTAATACTTGGACATTATCAATATGATTTAGGAATGAAGCATTGGAAAGCTACTAAGAAAGTCAAGTGTTATCTGTAAAATATAGAAGTTTGCATGCTCACATACAGTCGATCTGATCATCATGAAGTAATAGGATTCGGACTTTGCTAGATGCGCTGGTAATAGGAAGTCTATTACTTGATATTTAGTCCTACTTACAGGAGATGTTATATCTTGGATGAGTGCAAAATAAGGTCTTATTACTACATTCACCACAAAAGCAAAGTATATAATCTATTATGAGACCTTCTTATAAGCTATATGGTTATGAAATTTTATCACAGGATTTAGAGTTATTGATCTTATTAGCAGATTGATCAAGATATACTATGATAATAATTCTGTAGTAAAATTCTTCAATAATACGAAGAGTACAAGCGCTTGCAAGCATATTGACATTAAATATTTTACTTTTCATAAAAAAATAGAGGAGAACATAATGTCCGTGGAATATATTGGTACAGAGCTGATGATGCAGACCATTGATGAAAGGATTTACTCTCAAAATTTTCAAAAATCATGTGGATCATATGAGATTTATTAATTTATTTTGATGATTGATATGTATTAGATGCTTTGTATAAAGTCATTATATTAGATTTTATAATGAAGTTCAGTTAATTTTATTTTTGCTGATAAGTTGTTTACCATGTGATATAGAGCTCACCAAGAAATAAGCATAAAGTTCCATCTATTCATAAAATAAAATTTCACATAAAGAACTTGATTATGAGGTGTCATTAATGTTATAATGCATGAAAGGTCGAATGTTGATCGATAATGCATTTGCCGCCATGATTCATCTTAATAATTATTTTATAATCAAATATACAAAGTATATCTTATGGAAGAATTAAGTTTTAAATATGACCATACCAGTTTTCAATTATCAAATCCAGATAAGATTTTATTAAGATTTTTTGAAATACTTTAAATAATTAAAATGAAAATATTTTTCTTAGGTTGGGCCAAGTGGAAGAATGTTAGAATTTATCCAATTAACCCTATCTAGTTGTGGGCCACACTAATATGCATCAGAATTTATTTTACATATTTTAGATTGATTGGAACTCTGACTAAAGATAAACCTCCAATAAAGTGATAGAAATATATTTGATAGTATGATGAAATTGAGCTTTACACAACCATCATGGATAATGTCTATCTTCCAATCTTTGCAACTGATTCAAATATTATATTTGATTGGTGATGCATATTATAAAAGGACATTCCTTACGGACTTGGTCCCCAACTCATCCTAAAGCTTGTGAGGTTCTCTTCATCGGGAATATTCGTAGTTGGGATTAGAAAATCAAGATGCTGCTCGAAGAACATATCCAACTTGATTCTCTCATGGTTGTAAGTGATTGCAGGTTGATTCAATAGGTTGATGTGAGAGATCTTAGATGGCTTCAATAGCCCCTTCTTCATATAAATTTTATTATCTCATAAAATTCTAATATGTCATCCACGAAGAATATAAGAGAATGAAGTTAAAGTATACGAGTTCGATTCAAAATGATGTAATGAAATCTTCCTCCCTTTTACTTTAAATCCCTAAAATGAGCAAGGAGAACTAGCTATTCAACTTCATGGAGTGTCCCAAATCATGGACTGCCGCTGAGTTGCAACTGGCATGGTGTGAAAGATATTTTAACTACTCTCGTGATAACATAGACCTTAATAAAGTTTAAAAGATCCGAGTCTTTCAAGTCCGAGGGTCTGATGGGTGATCAAGCCAATATTGCGGAAGCAAAAAGATTGAAGCCCTCCCATCGTAAGGTGACCGTTACAAGGATGAACAATCCAAGAGTAAAGGTAAGCTATCAAAGGGAAAGTCATTTAACAAGGAAAGGAAGCCCTAAGGTACTTGTTTCCTTTGTGATGGTCCATGTTGGGCTAGAGATCATGCTGGATGCATTCATGCAATAATCAAGGAGCAAAAGAGCCAAGATAACACACAAATGGGTTGCTTTTGACTCCTCAATGGAGACAAAACAAGTTGGGCTTAATGTGCGCATGGAGAAGAGCTGATTGAATATGGTGAATTCTAATTCAAGCTCCTTGGTGATGTAGTTCACGAGGTACATTTCTCCCAAGAAATTTGGAATGGTAAGCTTAATTTTACAATAATGCCCCTTGGGGCATATGACAAAAGACATCGAGTTTTTGAAGCAATTCAACGTACTAGCAATCAAAATTTCTACATCTTCACTAGCTACACCAAATCTAATGCACCTAAAGCAAGATTTGTGATACCTGAAATAATAATTGATAGATAATAACAATATATAAACGGGAATCAGGCAGATTAAATTGTTGAGTTGCATCTCTTGCCAACTAAAATTTTCGATTGACAAAGTAAAATAGTTTGAAGCTTATAAAGTACTCCGTCGCCAAATGAAGTTTAAAACCACACCATCCTACTCCTGTTGGCTGTTATCCATTGGTGCAAAACCAATGCAACAAGCACACATAAACATACAAGGTAGCTCTTCCTAAATGAACATCAGTATATCTCATCATCAGGAATCTCCGGTGTCAAAAATTTCCTAGGATCTTTACTGATCTCCTCGTAATTCAGTTTAGGCTTCACTCTCTCAGGCACAGGTACAAGCGGGATGATGGAATCCCTATCAATAACACCATCAATAATCCCATATTCAACAGCCTCAATAGGGGACATGTAACGGTCTCTATCAATATCTTTCTGGACCTGTTCAAATGTACGACCAGTAAAGCCAGAGATAATTCTAGTGATATTGTTCTTGTTATGCATGATCTCTCTAGCCTGAATCTCAACATCTATAGCTTGACCACTAGCACCTCCAAGAGGCTGATGGATCATTATCCGCGTGTTGGGCATGGCAAGTCGCTTACCCTTGGTACCACCACCAAGGATGATAGATGTTGTAGATGCTGCAATGCCAAGTGCAACAGTCGAAACATCTGCTCTCACAAGCTGAACCACATCATATATAGCCATTGTAGCACTGGAGGCAAACAGAAAGTTGCAAATAATCAGGAGAAATTTGGCAAAAGAATGATAATATAAGCAATATCAAAAAGACACAAATCAAATGAACCAGAACAATAAACGGCCTGAAAGGAGCATCAAATCATGTCATTCAACTTTTACACCAATGCTTCAACTGACTTCATCAGGCAGAAGAGAGGCGAATGGAACAGTAATGTTATGCCTGCAGACATGCAGCAGTCACACATGATATACTTCAACTTGCCTAATTTGTCCATATTCGATATCAATATCAAATACGACACTTGTCAAATATGGCTAAGATATATGGCAGATAATTATTAAATATCTATCTATTTCAAATTGTGAAAGGCTACAATTACCTATTGCATACACCAAGGATACTTCCCAGATATCTTTGAAGAGGAGGTAATAGGCTTTTTTAGAAAAATGTTGACCTTTTAACAATTGATGGTTTATTTTCCAGTCTGTGATGATAATGTTCTTGTATAAAGAACAGACTGTTATCATAGTAACCTACCATACTTTATGGATTCTTTCTCACATATATATAAGAGGTATAAATCCATTCACCATCATATCCTTGCCGCACTATATGCTATTTTTTGATATTGACATAGCCATATCTGTATCCTGCATCAATGTCCCTTGTTCCATAGCTGCATGGATATGAGCAAAAACCTCAAGTAGGTTCCAACACAGCCCCCACCTCCCAAATATAGGATGCCAACAAAGCAAAAGATCTCACAAAGAGATTAGGTATGGAAATTTACCTATGGCTGTCCCTGGAGTTGGCCAAAGTTTCAGGACTAGGTGCATTTTTTTCAGCATCGAAGAGAAAGGCTCTCTGCCTTGATGATTTTCACTGAACTCCTATTGAACCGTTTCCATGTCATGGTCAAATTATAAAGTATTTAGAATAGAACTGTTTGAAGTATCACCATTGATCCAAGGGAGAAAGGTAGGCAAGCCCAGCCAAGGTATCTAGCCATAAATCTTTTGTTCCATTAACAACATTATATATGGCAGAACAACCATTATGGACTTAAAATTGTACTGCATGAGTTTAGCTGCTTAGCCATTGCCACAACATATTGTACAACATTGATAAAGGAAGGGCTAATATCACTAACAAAATGAAAATAAATCAATTTTATGCTAAAGAAGAAACTGGTTTGTGCAGGAAGAGTTAATAAAATGATTCTCAAATACATTCATTCTGATCCTGGCCAAACAATTCAAATAGAAGTCCATAATAGAAAAAGGGAATCAAAGAGTTGAAACAAGAAAACTTCAAGGAAAAGAGGAAGGGAGATCCTATGCTCTCAGTCTGAAGGCAAAGGAGAGGCCTTGAACCTCGAGACACTACCCATTAAGTACATGAAAGGCTAGGGTGTTAAATCTTTCATATTAGGCCATGAGAGTCCTCATCGTCCTTATTTGTCCACATGGACTTCGATCTTCTACTACCTAAAAATCAAAAGTTGTCTTTCTCCCAACACCAAATACAATGTGAACTGGCATATGTCCACATGCTCTTCATAATACAGACAATTGGGTGAAGACCAAAAACTGTCAATCTTATAATTTCTCCTTATAATTAACTCACCTTCAACCTCTTACAGAGATTGCAGATTAGATCCAATATTGTGGAACAATGAAGCTGTCAGGACAGTTCAAACATCAATGATTGTGCACCATGTAGCAACTTGAATTTATATTGGATTAGAAAGTCAAAACGCAGTATCATGTAATTCAATCCCTTGAGCTTCCGATGAAGATATGAGTAGCCGTTGTGCACAGATAAAAATATCCGAGCTAAGCCATACCAATCTAAAATTACAGTCTAAGCACTTCATTGTTGGGCTTCTATATAGTAATGGATGGTGTATCTAAGGCATGCATTATCACACATATAGATGGCTTAACCATTCCTCACACTCTTTCATCATATGATAATAGCAAAAAGGTGTTTTGGAATCTCTTTGGTATGTTTCCTACAAGAAAAGGAAGTGGTTGAATACCCTATGTAGAGTGTGACAGACACTCCATGACTGTGCCAGATGGTTTCTACCATTCATCATCATTTCTCTAGGCTTTAGTATTTATAAATATAAAGCCCACTTATATTAGCATATACACAGTTAATCTAAATACATTTGTCCAATGGATGAAAGCAAAATAAGATGCTAGTTTATCATATTGGATTGGATAAAGCTTTGCAATTTTCACAAGTCATGTATGCAAGTGTCATAAGTTTGAAAGAGGAGGAAGTGTTAGGTAGCGCCATAAGCTAGTGGTAGAGTTCATATTCCCATTAGATAAAGAGAAAAATGGACAACTAAGAGATGCTTCTAGCTGTAAATGTTTCTCTTATAGGTATCCATAGATAAAAGCAACTAAAAATTTACTCGTCAACAAGGCTTCCATTTAATAGAAAGAGTACGCACCATAAAGTTCAATCAGCAAGCTATTGGGCCGAGACAATTAAGAACACCTTACTTATGATATAGATAAAAGTTAAGAATCAAACAATGTAATAGAGGTATTCTATTTAGGTATTGGACATCAGATCCCAAAGATACAAGTTCCTTTTTTCCCTAATGAATAAAATAGTATTTTTCCCAAAGATTCTATATAAATTTCATACATGAAAGATAGTTACCTTTCAAAAAATTCTAATGACATAGTAGAACATCTATGCATCATTCATCAGAAGGTGGGAAAAAGTTAAAACTTATTGTTCATCAAAATAAGAGTTTGAGACTTATAATTAACTTCTTTTCTTTTGTCTTGGTTGACTCAAGAAAAGTGGAATAGATTTGTCATAAATCTAATGCAGTTCTCTGCCCTTCGCCCACCCCCAGCCAGAAAAGCATAAAAAAGAAGGGGAATGTAGGCCCCAAATCATAAAAGAATAGAATAGCAGAACAAATTTGACCTTAGCTTGCATGGTCATTGCTCTAGTAGGAAAACAAGTATTCTCACAATGGCAAACTGTCACCACAATGGTCAGACAGGTACTAATTAAGATCCAAGAGCTTTGATGAGGAGAAACAATCAGTAGTATTGACGTAAGACTATTCTTTGAACATCAACAGAATTAGTTTCTTAGATATATATTAGCTTCACTACAAATGTGGGTAACAACCATCCAACTAGGATTTTATTTTTTCTAGAATTGTTTCAGAATCCTAGTCATCAATGGGACACTTGTTTAATGAATAAACATATGGCTTATTCAATATTTGCATTTTATTTTATCTACAGGGGCTCACAAAAATGAAACCTTAACTCCAATTATGACTTATAGTGTTTTTGGTTGCAAGCAATACTGTAGAAAACGAAGGGGGAATGGAAAAGGAAAATCATTTGAGAAGAAGTTTAGGTTCCATTTGGCACCACTTTCAATTTTCAGTTTTCAGTTTTCACGAAAACTAACACTTTTCTTTTTATTTTTGAGAACCAAAACTCAAATCTTATTTGATAGTCACTTGGGTTGTCCTTGATGGCAGTGGCAGTAGTGATAGCAGTGATGGTGGTGGTAGTTGGCCAATAGTGGCAGTGGGGGTGACCAGTGGTAGTGGTGGCATGACCAGTAGTGGCACAAGCAGCGGTAAGCGATGATAGGGATCGCACGTGGGTGGGCAGTGGTGGTGGCGGTGGGGGTGGTTTTGGTTTTCAAAAGTGAAAACCAAATTCTATCTTGGCTCTCCATTTTATATTTCATTTTATGTCCTAAGTTTATAGTGGTGTTCTACTATGATGAGAACAGAATAGTTCTGCATCATTTTTTATCAAGCCTTCACTTTTTCTATCATTATTATTGACTTCCATATGATTAGCTTAACTATCATTCCTATTATTATTGGACTTCCAAATCATCCTATCTAGGCTCCCAATTTTATCTTTCATTTTATGTCCTAAGTTTACGGTAGTGTGCTCACTCTAACTTTGACCTCCTTAGTTTTTGTAAGCAGTAACCTCAGCACCAAAAAACCCTCATCTTTATATGCATGCAGCCTAAAAGTTAGAATTAGCATTTTAAGTACTATAGCATAATGGGCGATATGAAGCATACCATGGTAAGCAGTAGAATGAGGCATTATGTACCACCCTATAAAGTACCAATACTAGTATGGGGCTTAGGTTGCAACACCCCACCCGCCCCCCCCCAAAAAAAAAAAAAAACTCCCCAGACCAACACAGTACTATTTGTTGTGTAACACCAACAGTGTACCATGTGCTAGCATGGGGCATACCACACTAGGATATAGCATACCATTCTAGTAAGGTAACAGGATAGGGCCCAAACAAGGACTTAAAATATTACTCTCAAATGATGCAAATTGTAGGCATTATTTTGTCTTGTAAATTTCCCTATCGCACAACATGATACCACCATCATCATAAAATTACTCCAAAATCAGTTGCATGGGTTTGCTTCCAGCTCCTCATCTTCTACTACTAAATGCTAGATGAACGATATGATTATACCAAATGAAACTTTTCCATTTTGATAGCACCTATATTCATAAGTATTAATGTTGAATACAATACGATTTGTTTCAGTTCCATTCATTTTCATCACTTAACTTCCATTGCTTTTTCCCACATAATTCCAATTCAGTATTCACTTATGTCCTCTCCTAATATGTATGTTTTATTATAGATGGAATATTTGAGCATGAGGACTTGGATCCAAGAATGTTAAAACTATAATCATAAAAATTGCAAAAATCAAACACATTACATGCATTTTAATTCATTATTTAATATTATACTAAAAAGATCATAAGCTTGCTTTAATGCTCCTCTATAACTTGAAAGACGTAGGATTTAGAGGTGGAAAGGAACAAAATTTGATGAGCAAAAGAGTGACATGAATGGGGTCATGAGAGCAATAACTAGTGGGGTATTATAAAAATACCATCCGAAGAAGGAAGAAGTTTCACAAACTCTAGACTCTAGAGTATGTGACTTTCATGCCCTTGGGTGTGAGGATGAGAAAGGGGCACACATATGGCAAGTATTCGTGTGTTAGCATTGCCCTAAGCCTCAATATTAGACCCTATATTGACAATTTATCTATATGAGTCCGTCTGATATAGCACATTCTTGTACCAAGATGTAGTACATTGTTGAATTACCATGTGGTAAGGTTTGGTACTTGAAACCTTGGTCCCAGTTTTTAGGGTCAGCTTCATGAATCCTCATTCCTTAAGCATTCCTACTTAATGTTACCTCTAATGTTATTTCAAGCTTTTCCAAACTTCTATGAGGAACTCTCTCGATTTATGAACTATGAATGGCTTAAGCAAAATAATTTTTTAAATTTCTTTGTCCTATTTTGATATTTTACCATACTTTTTACATATTTCCATACATATCAAAACAATCTCTGTTCAAAACTCTAAGTAAATGACATAGTGTACATATTTAGATATTGAAACATGATTGTTTCTTAGAAGTTTGGATCTGTGTTCAATCTTTTCCCAAATAAAATAATAGACATGTATCAACACAAGTTGTACACAATAAGCAAGCCCTAGTTGCCTGCATATCCAGGTTTTTATGAGCATATTTCCTTCATAGTTATGTCTATTGAATATAAAAAATAGTAGTAGTACAACCATGAGTCATGATAGTTTATAACTTTGCAATCTAATGACAATATAAAACTAATTATTAAGATTTAACTTATAAAAATAAACACCTATGATTAAACTAGTATTTTTTTACTTGTCGATTATGAATGACTGAAACCAAAAAATCTCTTAATAGTGTACAATGCAAAAAAAAAAAAAAAAAAAAAAAAAATCCTCAACCATTTTGTTGCTAATGTCTCCTAATAAAGAACATTAAGAAAAGTCAAAACAACATACACAAACTTCGGTGCACCAACCACAAGAATTTGCAGGCCCAAATACTGAGGTAATACAGTAATACATTAAATCAGTATGAGTTAGCTGGCAGATCTGTTGCACAGGGCTTCTGTGACCACAGAATGATTTGCAGATCTCTACAAAAATTCAACAGAGCCATAATACAGCATGTTGATTTCAACCTTTCAATCATTAAAAAAAGACAGAAAAATTGTCACCACAGGCTGCAACCTCAATCTCTGCACAGAAATGGGAGGCTGCATTATCTAACAAGTGCCATATCTGATCCACTACCTTGATAGATTGTTATGCTGGATAAATCACTAAGCTGGGCAGCATCTAAAAATTACTAGTAATAAATTAATATAAAAACATATCTCCATCTAAATGAGGGTTGTGGTCTTATTTGTGTTTCTCACCCATCTTGCATGCACATATATCTTAAAACTCAATTTCTCAGATCAATAGTTTCATATTTCTGAGCAGTGATTGTTTAAAATAGAAGCCCATTGCATGCCTATCATTTCAAGAAGCCTATTTATGCAGTTACGAAAACAGAAAAACAACTGAAATATCATGGGAATGGTGACATGAACAACTTATACGAAGGACGTTCAACTCAAATACAACATGTATAATAAAGCTAGTACAGAATGTTATGCTGCCAAACCTGGACTCTTTGGTGGCAAAGGTATGCTAGTCTTCCACTTATCCCCGTGTCCCGTCTATGAATATTAACACTTGATACCTTATGGGTTTACTTGTGCAAGGAGAAAATCAGACCAAAACATCAACTTGTCTTACAAAGTCTCTAACTTGCACGAAAATACATCAAGCTGTCTTATCAAGTTTGTTACTTGCGAGACAATTACTAGGACAATTATGGACCCAAAACTTGCACCTCAACCTACTGCTCACTGATTTTCATGTTAAAGACAGGGCATCTACAAGACAATATGTGAGAAAGTAATTATAATAACCTTTTCAGCCTCAGGTTGACAAAATTATCAGCAAATACAATATTGACATTTTTTTTTTCAACAAAAGAATCCAACTGATCAATCTCATAGCTTCAATTTTGTTTTGGAAAGGGTGCCTTCAGTTTAGGAAATTAGTGGACTGCCAAAACGTAAAACCTTAACAACAGACCACTGATATGGCACACCATGATACACTCAAGTGAGCTCGAAGATTCACACACCTGCTCACAAGCCTGTCGTAAAATGGTTAGTGACTCCTTTCCACTCCAAATGGAACCCACTGTTCCAAAAGGTTGGATGTGACAAGAACCACACTCAAACCATAATCAATTTCGTGTTTCAGGTTTTTCTTATCAGATTCAATGGATTCGAGTTCATAATTAGAAACTCAAGAGCCTCTAAATTACATTTCAAAAAATGGTAACATTATTGATTTTTTTTGTCTCTCTCAAATATCTCTGCTCTCATCATAAAACAACCTTGTATTAGCGGAAAAAAGTGATTCACTGACTTGATTTTCAATATTTGTAAAATCATGTTTATTTTCACAACTTAGTAATTTCCGATAGACAATTACCATGGCTTTTTTACATGAACTCTTATTTAAACATGGTTCTTGTCTGGACTGCCTTGGAGGCCATGTACTGCTTAAACTGTTCATTGGCTGCCATACTTAGGGACCAACCATCTGCCTACCCCTTTTACAGACCAACTGCTTAAGAGGTGCCTACCAATGCTTAGCATGGAGAAGCCACTTTGGACTCTATTTTGGGGCAACGTGCAGTTTACGCATTGTCATGAAAGCAGATTACAGCTCCCGCATTTCCCATTGGTGCCAACCACCATAGTTCCAAGTCCCTCTAATTCCAAATTAGTTGTGTGTGTGTGTGTGTGTGTGTGTGTATAATACATACATACATACATATACACATATACATACATATACACATATACATATACATATACATATATACATATACATAATACATATACATATACATATATACATATATATGTACATATACATATATACATATATGTGTGTGTGTGTGTATAATTTTGTATGAATTTACCATCATTTTGTAGAGTTTCTAGTTGTATTCTCTCACTTAGATTGTTGAGCATACCTCTTTCTACATACAAAGTAAATAAGCATTTTGCTGGTTAAAATAGGTCTTCTAATAAGTATAAAAAAGTCTGTGTAATTTACCTCCCTTCCATTTTGTTTCTTCTGACTTATTTCATTTTTCTAGCTATTTTTGCATATTTACATATTTTAATTTTTTAGCACAAGCCACCTAGGCATCAGCCTAAGCACTATGCAGTAACCTAAACGAACAAATTTATCGAGTCTAAATTTATGATCCACTGTTTTTCTTTTCCAATTTTAATGGTCAAGTTGGTTAGCAGGTCATTGGCCCCATTATCACCGTTAGATGTTTTCATCTATTTTCATGCTTTTACTTGATATTTCCTGAGACCTCACAAAATTTGCATGTTTAGCTTGCTATCCCAAATATGCATATATGTAGACAAATCTACATGTCCTAATTTTAGTGCATAAAATCCAACACCGCTGATTAGGGCCAGAACACATCATGTGATACTCATTGACAAAAGCATTTCTAGACCTCTGTTCAAATCCATTCAGGTCATATTAGGCCTGTCCCATTTTTTCCCACCCTTTCATACAGATCAAAGCACTTCTCTAGCATGCGTCCAACAGTCTCCATCCTAGATGAACAGTCCATCTATATTCATTCTCCATTATTTTATCTTTCATATGCTAAGTCCTAAGTTTCTACCTCATATTAACATTTTATAAATGTTGAATACCACAAGTTTTGTTTCAGTTCTTTTCATGTTTTAATTCTTCCCTTCCATCACTTTCCCAGATAATTCTATTAACTAGTCCTTCATGTCTTCTATAACATGTATAGTGAGCAAGAAGGAGAGAATATTTGTATCCAAAAATGAAAAAGATGTAATCATGAAAATTACGGAAGCCAAACACCGCATGCATCTAGCTCAAGAAGGTAGAACTTGGCTGCAAAAGGAACGAAATGTACCAAGCAAAAAGATGATGTGGACAGGTTCGTCATAGCAATGAAAAATGGTGGAACCGAAAAGCAATCTGAAAAGCATAGGAAAGAATAGCATCCAGAGTAGGAAGAGGTTTCACAGGCTCTACAGTCTGCAACATCCATGCCCTCAGGAGCAACGAAGAGAAAGGACACGTATATGGAACCGGTTGCACAACAGTGTATTCCCATCTTACATTTACTCGGGCTCATGCATAATAAACAGTAAGTTTCACTTCCTCCTTAACAACGTAACACAGTCAATTAGTCAAACATCTGGTACGCCATTGTGCACAACAATGTACATAGTAATAATGAAGCAATTTTATACCACTGTGAGCATTTTTTATACCATTTTTTGCACAGTAAAACTTCAGTAGCAAATCAGCCAAACACTAGATCAAATGAAGAAACGAGGAATATTTAAACAAAGTCAAAAGGAAGTTAACCATAATTCGATTGTTTGGAAGCATATCTCTCGTACCTGAGGGAGCCTCCAGGGGAATTGATGAAGAGCCTGATGTCCTTGGTGGAATCCTGGGCGTCGAGGAGAAGCAACTGGCTTATGATGGCGTCCGCCACGAAGTCATCGATGCTGCTCCCAAGGAACACGATCCGCTCCCTCAGCAGCAGGCCCATCACGTCGGCCTCCGCCCCCTTCATGGCCGTCGCCGGGGTCTGAGGAGCCGTGAAGTAGGGCGAGCTCACATACAGAGAAGACCCATGAGAAGAAGAATATCCCTGGGTTTCTTCACCTAACCCTAAACCAAAGGTTCCGCCATGGGAGGAGGATCTCGTGGGAGGGGAGGAGGAAGAGATGAGGGCGCGGACGGTGGGAGGAGACGATTTATAGAGAAGGGTGCGAGGTTTGAGGGTTTTTGGCGGAATGGATCGAGAGGGGAGGAAGGAGGGTTTGAGGGGAGCGGAGACGGAGAGGGAGGTCATGGCGAACAAGGAAGGGAGTGAGGGGCTTCGGCGATGGTTGCCGAAGCGATAAAGAGGCAACTACGAGGGAGGGTTGGGATTCTCATTGGGTCGCAATTTCTTTCCCCTACCAAATAGAAGGGTAAAAAAAAAAAAGAAAAGGCTCAGAATGTTAGATTTTTTTTTTTTTTTTTTTGGCGCTTTTTCATCGTACCTTAAGTGGAAGGTTCAGGCCTCCACTTTCGTTGATAAGATTTTCTTGGATATACCGTGCTTATTAATTTACCTGATGGCTTTGATTAGGATTATGAAGATGTTTGGTTCATAATTAAAATTAAAATGATGATTAAAATTAAAATTAAAATTAAAATTAAAATTGAAATTGAAATAGTTAAATTTTTATAAATATTTGATTCACGATTGATATCGAAATCGAAATTAAATTTAAAATAAAAATTTAAATTTTTAAGAGAGAATAGAGATCAAATTTTGGATAAATTGAACCATTTTGATTCTATTTCAGAATCAAAATCGGAACGAAACTCCATCCAATCAAATAGTTAGAATGAAAGTTATGCATTTCGATTCTGATTGTAGACTCCATCTCCCCTCGGCCAAACATCCTCTATAAGTAGATTGAATTGATCCACTTCTGATCTAGAATCGATCTAAAGTTAACAATTTTTGAATTAGCTTAGGTTAAAATATATGGCCAGTTTTGGATATGGATCATATTTGGATCCTTAAATTCCCAATCCAAATCCGAAGCGGCTCATATCAACATTTCCTAATTAAATCAGCTGCCTTACGTAATTATCAAGGCTTATGTTTCAATGTGCATAGTTGGAATTGGGCAGGTAGAAATAAAGAGTTATGCATTACAAAGCACACTAATTTTTCACTTATCTTTTGAACTGTTTCTTTTTTTTTTTAATTCAAAAAAAATCTTTTGAACTGTTAACATCCAAAAACTTTGTTGATCTTAGCAAAGGTAAGTTGCAGCTTCCTTAGATATGAGCTGAAAAGTTTACTGCCTGCCGCTATGTAGTCCTCAGAACTACTAGATCAAAAATAGAGAATGGGTAAAACAAGCATCAGATACATGATCTATGCTTACATTGTTGAATGTATGCATTATGAAGCTCACACTTTCAAGCCAAACCTATCACTAGGTTGACAAGCACATGTTATAGTATGATTTATATGTTGTACATAAACCAAACCTATCAACTTTGTCTCGGGCAAGTGTTCCCTAACTAAAATGAACTCAGAGATTATACTAGAATGTGAAAGTCGAGATGCAATATCCATAACAATCAGCTAAACTGCATCTGTTTCCTAATTACAATAATGTTTAGGTAAACTCTTCTTGTGTGAATTCAGACAGCTTTAGTTGCCATCTTTAGTTTCAAGAAAAATAGAGAAGAAAAGATGGCCAAAAAAACCACCTTCTGCAGCCAATCTACTCCATTAGTTGATAAAGTTGAGCCTATAAAGTCTACAAGCAAAATATGAAACAGACAATAACATCAGACAACATGAAAACCATTCCCCAGTGATCTCATTCTGCAAGAGTGAATTGCATTGGACTACCAGGTATTAATAGACTACACAAGTCGTAACCCATAACAACAACTGCAAAACAGGGAGAGGCCATGCTATTGATGTTGACATGATAAGAATATCGTGATGCTTCCTGTGGATTATGAAAGGACAAACCAGACCAACATGTGAGTACCTATGTTGGCGTGCATTCATTCCCGCATCAGTTTTATTGGAGAGATCTTGAACACCTGTGTAGGACCAAAAAATCTAAATAATATTTTTCAAACAATCTTTTTAGAATAAGATCCTATATTGTTCCTAATGACATTAGGATGGATCCAGCCTACAGCCTATATAGACTACAAGACACTACAATACAAGCTTTTTGAAGCTTACCATAAGCTAATCATGACGTTTGTAATTGAATTTTGTTGGACTTGTGATTGAATTTGGACTCTTAACTTGGTAAAGATGCCAGTGTTTAAACAAGAGAGGAATATAAGAACCCATACTATTGTGTATTCAGTCTCACATTAATCATGTATTAGAGAGATCTTGAGTGCTTATGTAAAATCAAGGAACCCAAATAATACTTTTCAACTAGTCTTTTTTTGTGAGATCATAAGTTGTTGCTTAACATACAATCACAGAGTGACAAGATATCATCAAAGAAACCTAATGTTAATTTGTCATAATTACTTCGCTAAATTATAATAATGCATAATGTTAGGTTTCATCTACATATCATGAAGCGAATTTCAAGCATCATGCTCAAAGACCATGCAAAATATGTGCTCATACTCTCACCAGACACAAGTTTTAACTAATCTATCAAAGGGTATAAGTCCCTCGAAATCGGAAGGAGCTGTAGTTCCTCCATTGCAAGACTTCTCCCACCACCATCCGACAATTCAACAGCATTCTTATTGTCAGTAGCTCCAAAATCAGGAATTTCAGGGCTTTTGGAGAACCTCAACCACTGCTTCTTCTCTACAAGCTTCAAACAAGGCTGCAGAGTAAGTCCAATAATCACCACGAAGAGACTTATTACCATGATTTTGGGAGAAGCAAAAGCTAACTCGACAAGCATCAACAATGTAGGAGGAACAAGCATCAATATGCTGCCACTTAACCCGAGTGGTATCTTAAAAGGTCGAGTTACCATTGGATATTTTATCCTTAATCTAATGAAGGCAAGAAACTCCAACAGCATTCCAAAGCAGTAGAGTACATTTTCTGCAGCAATGATCTCTTGAAAGCTCATCCAAGATAGCAAGAGAACACCAGAGGCAGAGAACAAGATCCCCATGACAGGAGTCCCATGATGGGACCTCATGCTAAAAAGCTCAGGGAGCATGCCCCATTCTGCCATCCCAAGAAGCTGATAAGAATAGCTACTCATTTTAGCAACAAACATCCCCATGTTGGATGCTGCTGCTGCAACCTGCATCAACCATGTCAACCAAAGCCCACCGACAATCCTCGAGATAATGGAAAAATAACCATCTGTCCATGACTCTCTATCAAGTGGTACTGCTCCTGTGCCAATGAGGAGGGGAAACAAGTTTGCCAGGATAACCAAAATTGCTGCATAAAAGAGAGCCTTTGGCAATGATTCTTTTGGATTGTCAAGCTCTCCTGCCAAAGTACTGATTGAATCCCAATAGTTTAGGTTCCAAAAGAGTGTATTCAAGTACAAAGTCCAATCAACATGGTGGAGATCAACCACTAACCATCTTTCAGGCCTCAGCTTTGGAATAGCCATGAGTCCCATAATGATGAAAGGAAGGATTGAGAAGAGACCAAGGGAGATTGCAACACGTCCAACTATGGTCAGTCCTCTATAATTCATGTAAGTTAGTGCTGCTGTCAAACTTAACACTGCAAAAGTTCTTGGGAGTCCTCCTCCTAATGATGGGATGACAGCTTTTAGATAATCCAAGAATAGTACTGGATATAGAGCATTGTCTATAGCACCACTGATCCATTTCATCCATCCTTGCTGAAAGCCCCAGTATGGACCAAAGGCAGAAGAGACCCACACCACGTAGCCTCCATTCTCCGGGAACATCGTGCCCATCTCGACGGTGATCAGTGCTTCAGGAATGCTCCATATGAATGTGAAAACCATAAAGCCAAGGATGGCTAGGAGGGGGCCTGCAGCTCGAACACAGTCTTCTGCACCAAATGCACCACCAGAGACCTCATGGTAGATTAAGAACACGAGAGGTAGAATTGAGAGCTTCTGAAGATTATGTACCCTTTGAGCTGCATCATCAAGGCTGTGGTGATGGACATGAGCATATTCACCCATTGGAATAGAAGATGATTGAGCATTTGCTTGGTTGCTCCCTTTCTGCAAACAAGTAATAGAAGATGATTGAGCATATTCACCCATTGGAATTTTTAGTAATAAAAGGGGGATGGCATACTCTCTGCTTCCCTTTCACTCAAAAAAAAAAAAGTAATAGAATGTTGAAACAATTATAACAAATTTATGAAAAAAAATTCCAGTTTAGCAGATAAAATTGCAATTCCATCTTAATTAATCAGAGATTACACAAAATAGGGATTTAAACATCTAAACACCAACCCATCAAATCATCTTTTCAAATTCTATTCATTGTCAGAATATCTGAATACCTGTATAAAAAGTGAAATGGGTTTTTTAAAGCAGGGAGAAGCCAAGAATTAATCATGGGGGAATCGGATGCAAAGATCCTACTATCAGCAAAAGGTAAGAACTTTCATGTAGAAACCTTTTTTATGACATCCTAGCTTTATAATTTGCTTTGCAAATTGATTAGTTAATGCTTCACGGCTGCACATCATGCAATGCCAAATGATTAATCAATTGATTGAAAAAAACACAGAGAGAGAAAAATTAAAGAGAACAGAAATTATGAAATGTAAAAGCTTCAAAAAAAAAAAAAATCATGTACAATTGACCTAAATCTTATGAGGCATGTACCGCAGAAATCCATACAGTGATGAATTGGAGCAAGGGCGATGCTTGACGGATTTATCATAGCAATGGATACAGAGAATGGGAGCATTTGACAATGTCTTATGTGGGTCATGTAGAGGAGATAGGAGGATACATTTCAGAGAGAAAGAGAGAGAGAGAGGAGAAAGGTGGTGAACAAGAGAGAAATATTCAGGATTTCCTTCTTTGTTGCTGGTGATTAGGAAATCCCCAATTTGACAAAGAAGGAAGTCAAACATCCTTAGCAAATTAGGCACCTCCTAAACGGCAATGGGAACCATGAGTCGAGAGAGATGTGGGAGGGCTTGTGCCATAATTTTTGGAGTGATTATAGGGTTTACTAGAGGTCAATAATAATAGAAAGTTCTAATTTTCGGTGCCGAGATCTTAGGAGAGGGAGGGGGAACCAAAATGTAAGGAGGCATTACCTAAACTACCAATCTGGACACACCTAAATCTCAAAATCTGTTTATTCTTGTATTATATCTTGATTAATTTATTAAATAAAAATGATTGTAGGTATAGTTTCAAGTTTTTGACTTTTCTTAGTCTATTAATATATATTATTATATTGAGCAATATATGTTGGCACCTTCAAAATATTATATTGTTTTTATCTAATTTTTTATATTTTTAAAATTTTTTCATGTTTTAGAGATTCTATGATGTGTCTGATTATACTCTATTATATTTGACGTTTATATTATTTCATTCTTTCCTTCTATTTGCATCATATGCTGAAAGAAGATGTGTATTAGATGTATGTGCTGGTCATGAAAGATAATAATTTTCCATCATTATTTTTGATGATGATATAAATCATACCTAACCACTTTAATAATAATAGCACTTCAAAACCTATATCATATATTAAAAAATATTATCATGATAACAAATGGCATTTTGCTTTAGAACCCTTCCATTCAGCACTTCCATGTAACATTAGCAAAGGCACAAAGTGATTTTTTTAAATTTTTTTTCCGTTTTGGTGCGGCTTTCATCTAATTTTTGAGAATGAGGTTGTTTTGAAAAACACCATCTCAAATGATATTTTTAGCTGTAAAAATATCATTCTAAACAATGTTTTTACTGCCAACTCATCCACCCTCCTTGTTACATTGAAATTTATGAATTTATCCTTAAAAAAAAATTGAATTTAATAATTGCCATTCACAATGGTACTTTTGAAAATACCAAAAGAAATGACGTTTTTAAAAATAACATCATCAATGATGCTTCTGTAAATAGCATTTCAGCCAGTTAATCTCCTTTCACCACTCTATTGTTCACTTACTCGCTCTCCACCCCCTGCGACCGTGTCCCCCATGGCCGGCTCCGTGCCCCCCTTCCCTCCCTCCCTTCTTCCCCCCACGAGTCCCCTAACCTCCTCGCACCCCCGACCACCTCCCCCATCGTACTGCCTACGACTGCGTCCCCTACGGCTACCTCCCCCCTCGTGCCGCCTACGACTGCATCTCCCATGGCTACCTTCACCCCACTCCACCTCCCCTCTCGGTGCCGGCCCCGATGAAGCCTGCACCCCACACCCCCATGTAGCTCCGTGCTTCCCCTCGATCCAAAAAAAATAAAAAAAGAAAAACTTAGCCTCGAATCACCCCCCCACTCCAACCACCCCCCACTCTCAACGTCGTTGTTGGTCATTGCCGTCGGTCATTGCCCCCTAACCCAAGTCCTTATCATCGGGCATTGCCGCCGGTCACTCCTAAGTACTATTTTTTTCACGTTCTCTCTCATTCTCAATCTGCCCGACCTTGATGACCAAAGCGAGCAATACTGTAAAAGGACAGCTAGAGGAGCCTTGATTGTTGCTAGACATCATCCTTTAGGTAATGAAATTAGTTGGGATGGTTGTGTGATATCCATTAACTGATAAATTTAGAGAAATTTGAACGTGAGACTCACTGATAATTTTGTAGCTTGATTTTAACTTGACAGCAAACCTAATAAAAGCATATAAATTAGTTTCCTATTTTAATTATCAATATTGTGCAAGTCTAACTAGTGTTATAATGGTTCATACCATAACTAGTGGATCAATTTTCTACCAATATAAAGAAAAAAGACTAGTAGATGGATTGGCAATATCTAGTTAGAATAGACCAATTCATTTTATTCTCTTGTGTGTTTGCCCATTTTTACTTTATATTGATATATTTTTGTTGATTTTTGTTGGTTGTTATTTGTTAAGTTGATGGCTACAGCATGTGTTCGTGTATTATTGTATTACGATGGTACAATACAGAGTGGTGTTGATGAAACGAAATATAGTATGCATCCTACTTCTTCCATATTTTCATATTTCCATATGGGCTGGGAGGATAGCTGACCTGGCAATAAAAACACCATTTGAAATGATAGTTTTACCGGTAGAAATGCCATTTGAAATGGTGTTTCTAAAAGTAATCTCATTCTTGGAAATAAGTTGAAATGGACACCAAATCGGGAAAAAAGTTTTAAAAAACCCTATTCTAAGAAGCAACTCAAAGAAACAAGCCACGGGCATACATCTATGCTTCTATTGTTATATAAATTTACTGTAAAATTGACTTTTTTAAAACCAAGCAATTGCTAGTTTTTAGATATCTGATTCAACATGGTTTAGTTTTGTAGGATGATTTACAAATTTGTCAATCGTACTTGTCATCTTCGTGCCATAAAAATAAATTAGCATTGTAATAATCTAGTCCAATTGGACCAGCCCACTATAAGTTAGCCCACACCCATCCCACATAAAAAAAAAATTAAAAAAAGATTAAAATGAGTCTTCTCCACCACATTTGGCTAAGAATTGGACTCTTAAGGATTGCCAAAAATCTTCAAAAGTCCTCTATAAATCCCCTTCTCCCCCTATAGACTCCACCCTAAGTAGTCCACTCTCTTTTCTCTTCTTTTTCTCTCTTTTTTTCCATTGAAATCGTGGACTACCCTCATTGTGTCTGTTTAAAATCATCACCAAAGATGTTATTGAAGCCCAAGGTAAGCCTCGACCCTTCTTCATCCCCTTCTTCTCTTACTTTTGTACACGGCCACCGATAGTCGATTTCGTCGGAAAACCTACAAAGGCCAATACCCTATTTTTTTCTATTTTAGTCGAGCCTTCTTCCTCTATTTTTGGCCACCGCTGCCATCACCTTCGATGCACCCATGGGTCGTAACACCCATCTATCTACCATCTTTTTCGAAGGTCTTGGCCACCAGTGATTGGCCAAATGATCAAAAAAAAAAGAAAGAAGAGGGGTGGGTCCCTTGTTTTCTATCTTACTTTCTTATTTTTGTTAGCTGGCCACTTATCATCGATCGTCCCTTGCTCTGCCACTGCCAGTCGCCGCCCACTACCAGCCATCCAACCATCAGCCACCTTGCTCTCCTATTCGACCAAGAAAAAGAAGAAGAAAGGAAAAGAAAAAGAAAGAGAAGAAGAAGAAGAAAGAGAGAAGTTGTCTCTCTCGTGTCTCTCTAAGATTTTTCTCTCTCATGTCTCTCTCTCCTTCTCTTTAGTATTTCGCTCTCCTCCTATTTTCTCTCTCTAGTTGATGATTGGACTCTAGTTTGTTATGTTCTCTCTCTATTTTCTCTCTTCATCATTTTTTTCTCTCTAAGAAGACCTAAGGACTCCAGTATAGGGCCATCCTTTCCTCTTTTAGAGATCTTTGTTAACTCCAGCAAGATTATCCTAAACTGCCTTGGTGTCTGGATGGTCTGTCAAACCGATCACTTGGTCAACAATCTTCTTTTATTTTTATTTAATTTTATTAAATTTAAAAAATAAAAATTAATTATAATTTAATATTTTAACAGGATTATCTAATTCTTCTAACGAAGTATAAAGATTTAGGATGAATAAGATAAATAGATCTTATACTTTTTATTTATTTTTAAATTACTATATTTTTCATACAAATAATCTGTTACTAATGAAATCATATTTTTTATAAAATAAAGATTAACATATGAGATATGAAAAAATATGTTTATTATGACCATAATTTCATGAATATGTTTTATAAAAATATCATATTTATGAAGCATGAATTTTATTATTTTTTTATCTACATATATATGTTTTAAAAAAAAGATATAAAGATTTCAAAGATTCTCAAATAGCTATGAATGAATCCTTAAAATTGAAAATGTTGACATCTAGAGCTAATATCCACAAAAAATATAGTCCCACTAATAGATATAAAATTGACATACGAAATAAAAACTCTGTCGATTAAGAAACATGGTTCTATCACAGATATAAAGTAACCATAGCATGAATATCTATAAGTAATACTTTGAAATAGGACATGAATACCTGACAAGAATGATTTACGAATCATGTTTACAAAATGTTCAAGAATTTATACATGTATGATTATCTTTATGACTTATTTTATTATATGCTTTATGAAATACTTTATTTTTATAATATCTGTTATTTTTTAGATATTATATTATCATCAAAAAAATTAATGCTTAATCTAATAAGAAAGCATAAGTTTTACTTACTGAGCTTGTATAGCTCATACCATTTTATTTTTTTTCTTTCACAGAGAAATAAGGTTAAGAACAATGAAGGATCCAGTTTTTAAGTCTGCATAGCAAGCTTAAAAATTTTGCAGTTAAAACCTAGTTTATTTCATAGTCATAGACTTATAGTTAACTATTTTTGAATTTTAAGACATAGGTTTGGTTTAGATTTAGATGCTATAAATCAGTTTTGGTTTAATTAAGGATTTGAATTGAACCTATTTATTACTTTTATTTATAACGCATCTGTTATTTTATTTGAAAAAATAAATATTAGCTTCATGTTATCGTGAGCTGTACCCCTCCTAGCATGGTCATGTCATATCCCGATTTAAGACATGACAAGTATTCTATAGTTTAAATTGGTAAGTAGTTTATTTATCCTAAGATGTGAAGATCAAGATAACATCTATGCAAATCATCAGCTTGACTTGCATTTGTATTACAACTATAAGCATGTCAAGGTAAAATTCTCTTCTTGCAATGAATCTACTCTGCATTTTTGTATAAGGTGCACTATAAAGTCTTCCTGCAAAAATTTTTATAATAGAGAAAATAAAAAAGACAGCAAATTAAACAAAATGCATTCACCAAATTATATGTGCAATATGTCCCATTCATCAAACACGAGGGGGTAGAGGTAGAATATATTAATTGATTGCACATGCCATAAGAACAGATAAAGAATAAGGAGAGAATATATTATCTTGATGTCGACTTGATTAGAATATGCTTGCCACAATTTACAAGCAAACCAACCATAAATAGCATTTAATTTAGTTGAAGCAACATCTAGTGGAATATGTCCATCATGACAAGGTTATATTGGCTATACATGAATCAAGTTCTCCATGATGAAGAAAAAAATTGATGGTAAATTTTGTATATAAACAATGAACTCGATTTCGAGCAGCGTCTATCGAAAAGTCCACAAACAAGTAGTGCCAATACTCTCACCAAACAGAAGATTAATCTACTCCATCAAGAGCAGCATTCTTATTCTTGTTGACTCAATGCAAATCATTTCATAAGGGAGAGCCTCCAGTAAAGTTTTAATTAGATTATCTATCTCTCTAGCTAAATTACTGATTGAATCCAAATTGTTGAGAACCCAAAAGATTGTATTTAAGTAGAATTTCCAATCAACATTGTGTGGATCAACCATTGCCCATTCTTTAGGCCTCAATTTCGGAAAGATGAGGCCTATTATTATGAAAGGAGAGATCTACAACACCCCAAGATAGACAACAACCTATTTAATGATGGTCAATCCTCCTTAACTTGTATAAGTTAGTGCCAATGTGAGGACTCGTACAGATGTATGTTTAGTCCCACATTGGTTATATGTTGGGTTGATCATGGGTATGCATACAAGGCTCAGGAATCCAAAAACAACCTTCCTATTAATCTTTTTGGATGAAGCCATGTGTCACTACAAATGGTATCAAAATAAACCTGGCCCATGATCTATATAGACTAGGGGTTTTTGTAGCACGAGCCCATAATAGATTGACCATGGCCTATCATGATATTTGTGATTAGATTGATTATATTTAGACCCTTAGCTTTGCAAGGACACTGTGACCTAAATACAAGGTGTGAATGCAGAGAGTGAGAGGACTTATGAAAATATATATTTAGTTTTATATCGATTATGTACTAGATAGATGACAAATGTAATACAACTACTTTCAAAGCTAAGACTGCATGCATTCTTGGAGGCTATAAGGTTTAAACATAAAAAGTAAAGCTTATACACGGGAAGTGTATAAGAATCTGTGAGGACATGTATTTAGTCACATATCGATTATATACTTAGTAGATTTTAAATTCATAAATAGAGCCAAGAAATTTAAATAAAACTTTCAAAGCTAGACAAGACATGGGCAGATCTTGGAACATACATAGGGTACTGTGAATATCTTTGTATCCACCTATTGATCTTCCAAGTAAATTGGACAGGCTGAAAGATTGTCACTGCTGTGCTTGGAAGGAGGCAGTCTGACAGGAGACCTCTGAATCAAAGACCTATTTCAAACTTTTCCCCATCCAAACGCTCTGTACAAGGTGAATAAGACCAAGCCCAAAAAACCAAAGGATAGCATTACTTCCAAGTGGGGAAATGAGATACTGTTTGGCCCACAGAACATATCACACAACACTTTTTTTAGAAGCAATGGAGGAAATGAGTCACTTCCCCCAGCTTTACTGATACATGGTGAAAAGGATATTTACAGAGAGTAATTACAACATAACAGGAGGTAGAAGAGGAGATTCAGAGTTTTGGAGCTCCATAAATCCTTTGAGTTCAGCAGCAGGATTAAAGAACTCATCTGAATTTGCTGAATATCTAGCATTTTGTCAGAGAAATGTATCAGATAACATTAGGAGATATCACAAAATCTTTCAACATGAGGCTTGCCTTCTGATTAGGCTAACCCACTCTGTCTAGTACCCTTCCAAATGGAGAAAAATATTTCATTGCACATGACAACAACCCCTCTATCAATTCGATCTCACTTTTTCTTCTATCAGTTTACATCCTATGGTTTTATAACTGGAAAGAAGTCTAAATTCCTTTTACAATTTTATGCATCATATTCTGATCCTAAACAAGTTTCTGACCTCATCAACAGTAAAAAATTGTAAGTAGCATCTTCATTAGGTTCCTTTGTTCTATATTTTCCCTTAATCAGTCCCTGTCATGTATGCAAAAATAATAATTACAATCTACTTGAGACTGAATTCTCTTTTGTCTCAAAAAATATCAAATTACTATCATATACAAAATGTTTCTCCAAATATACACCATAATTTACTCTAGTTAATATATTAGCCATTGATTGATCTCACAAACCATAAAACTTTTGGCATTTCACTTCAAAACCTTTTGAATCAAGAAATCCGAAAAACTCTGCTGCTCTTAGAAAAGGCAAGTAGCAGCTACCTTGTGGATAAGTTGAAAAATTTATTGCCTGAAGCTATAATGTTCCTGAAACCATTAGACCAGAAGCAGAGCAAAGGTAAAACAAGTTGGCTCGGTTGTGAAGCCCATGTTATCACCTGTTATCTCTGTCACTTATAAGCATTCTTTGATTTAAAATTAACCATGAGTTTACTTATACTAGCATGTGGAAATCAAGATATACAACTACAAAAATGTTGAAGTAAACTCCTCTTTATGCAATCAGGCAACTCCATTAGCCCATTAGGTAGGCAGAAAGTGGACAACTAGAATATGAAAAAACAACTACAACAGACTAGCTGAGAGGGTTTTCTACAAGTTATTCATTTGCTTAGCATAGAGGGGTGGAGCTCAGACATTTCCTTTTCTCAAAAAAAGACTACTACAACATACTGCACGAGACCTATTAACCACAAGCTATGCACATATTTGATGATTTCACCATGCAAGATAATCTTGATCTTAACATCATGATAATAATCTTGCGATGCTTCCATAAATTACAGGACAACGAAGCAAACCAGTAATAGCATGTGATTAGATAGTGACACCATATTAAAGAAGGTATCTGATGTTGTAGTTTGCGATAATTATTTGCCTAACCTGAACCTGATTGTCCACAATGAAGTAACAGTTATAATGGGAGTTTTCATACATAAACTGAGAAGTGCTTTTCAAGCAACAGGCATCAAAGGCCATGCAAAATATTTGCCTACACTATTACTAGACCCAAGAACTAACTAATCTATCAAAGACTCAACAGCATTCTCATTCTCAGTAGCTCTAAGATCAGGAATATCAGTTATTATGGAGAACCTCAACCACCGCTTCTTCTCCAAATATTTCAGACAAGGCCGCAAAATGAGACCAATAATCACTGCCACGAAGCTTATGATCATGATTTTGAGTGAAGCAAAAGCTAGCTCAACAAATATCACCAGTGTAGGAGGAATAATAATCAATATGCTACCAATTGTCCCTAGAGGTATCTTATAAGGTCGAGGCGCCATTGGACACTTTATCCTTAATCTCATGAAGGCCAAAAATTCCAAGAGCATCCCAAAACAGTAAAGAATATTTTCAGCAGCAATAATCTCTTGAAAGCTCAGCCAGGAAAGCAAGAGGACCCCAGAGGCAGAGAACATGATCCCTATAAGAGGAGTTCCATACCGGGACCTCATGCTAAAGAACTTTGGGAGCATGCCCAACTCTGCCATGCCAAGAAGCTGATAAGAATAGCTGCTCATCTTGGCAATAAACATCCCCATATTGGATGCTGCTGCAGCCCCCTGCATCCACCACGTCAACCAGACCCCACCAATAATCTTCGCAATATCAGAAAAATAACCATCTGTCCATAGCTTCCTATCAAGTGGAATAGCTCCAGTGCCTATCAGGAGGGGATACAAGTATGAAAGGATAATAAGGATTGCTGCATAGAAGAGAGCCTTTGGCAATGATTTACTTGGGTTGTCAACCTCTCCTGCCAAAGTACTTATTGAATCCCAGTAATTGAGATTCCAAAAGAGTGTATTCAAGTACAAATTCCAATCAACATTGTGGAGATCAACCACCAACCATCTTTTAGGCCTCAGTCTCGGAGTAGCTACAAGCCCCATAACAATGAAAGGAAGGATTGAGAAGACACCAAGGAAGACAGCAAACAATCCAACAATGTTCAAACCTCTATAATTCATGTAAGTTAGAGCTCCTGTCAAGCCTAATGCTGCAAATGTTCTTGGGAGACCTCCTCCTAATGCCGGGATAACAGACTTCAGATAGTCTAAGAATAGAACTGGATATAGAGCACTGTCTATGACACCGCTAAGCCATTTCATCCAGCCTAGCTGAAAACCCCAGTATGGGCCCAAAGCAGAGGAGACCCACACCACATAGCCTCCGTTCTCCGGGAACATCGTGCCCATCTCGGCGGTGATCAATGCTTCTGGGATGCTCCATATGAATGGAAAAACCAGAAAGCCAATGATGGTTAGGAGGGGGCCTGCAGCCTGAACACACTCTTCTGCACCAAATGCACCACCAGAGACCTCATGGTAGATTAAGAACACTAGAGGTAGAATTGAGACCTTTTGGAGAGTATGTACTTTTCCAGCTTCTTCAACAAGGCTGTGGTGATCAAGGTGGCCACATTCACCCATTGGAATAGAAGATGATTGACCATTTGTTTTGTTGCCCAATTTCTGCATGCAAAGCGACAAATTGATCTCATTTGAAATACTGAACATTAATTTTCAAAAATATTATTTTTTTAACATATTAGAAGATTGGCTAGAAAAGAATTTTAAAAAAAAAAAGGACATTAAAACCCATTAAAGCATTTAAAGATACATCAAAGCATTTCTTTTCACATTATAAGAATATCTAATGACTTATTTAGAGAGAGAGAGAGAGAGACAGGTTTCTTAAGAAGGATGCTACCATTCCTTTCATTATCAATAATTCATGAAATAGAATCAAGGAGAATTTCTTCTTAGTTTAAAGAGTATTAGACCATTTATATTCTTCGGCTATACCACTCCATCTATTCTCTTCTCGGTTTTAAGCATTTTAAACTGGTTCATACTCACCAAAAAATTCCTCAATTTGTAAATTGGGTAAGCCCGAAAATGCATTTTTTGAATAGAAAAAGGGGAAGGAAATCTAAGTATCTAACTGGCAAATGAACAAAGTGAAGAATAATAACATGAAAACTGATGACATCTACTATGACAAACCAAAATATAAACTCAGGTCAACCCAGAGGCAAACCAGATACATGGCAACATAAAAAACATTAAAGAAAACGAATTTAACTCCCACTCCCACCTATGAAGTTCTTTAAAAAGCATCAAACTATGCAAGGAGTAGAACAAGAATAAAGGACCAGTGCACAGAAAGTTGAGCAGAATATATTTACTGACCAACTATAGAAACAAATTCATATTTCCAGGCTTGCCTTGTTTCTCTTCCGAACTTTCTACGATCTCTATTTAGAACTTTCAGCTACTTGGGTGGAAAGAACGTCTGGTTTCAAAAGATATTTTAGAATCTAGGTAATGAAGGCGAAGGCGAAGGCGAACAAGCATGGGTCCCATCTGGAGCTCTTCCCAACCACCGATAACAACGTAAATGTCGTGCTAACGTAAGGTCTGGTTCAACTCGGCCGGCTTGGCAAGGGGTCCCAACCCAATAATGTCTATTTCCCTCGATCCAACTGTAACATCCGGTCCATTTGAATCATGAACCAAGCCCAAAAATCCAAAGCCCATATATATAAAAAAAAGTTAAAACGAAGAAGACTCTCTCTTCCACCCAAATCATCAGAGGAGAAGTCGAATCCGAGGGGGATTCGACCTCCCCTCCACTCTATAAGACCCCCCCTCTCCCCCTCCTAAACAACCCACGATGATCACCGATCTCTCTCTCCTTTCTCCTTGTTTTCTCTAATTGAAGTCAAGGCCTCCCGTACTCGTGCTCGCTAGAAATCAGAGCCGACGATGCTGCTGAAGCTTGAGGTAAACCCTTCTTCTCCTTCCTCTCTTCCTTCCTCTCCTTTTCCATGGCTTCGTGCACCCTCGCCAGCCTTCGGGATCACCGAAAAATCTATGAAAAGGGTGAATCTTGTTTTGCTCTATTTCGGCCGGACCCTTTCCTCTCTTTTCCGACCACCGGCGCCGTCGATTGCGGCATCTCATCCCTAGGATAGGATCCTCATCCCTTTATCTCTCTTCCCTGAAGGTATTGGCCGCCGGTGACCGGCCAATGATCGAAAAATAAAAGAAAAAATAGCGATCTCCTGTTTTTTCGATCTCTTCTTGATTTTTCGCTGGCCGAACCTTGCCGCCGGCCATCCCTTGCTCCACCGCCGCCTCCATCTGCTGCCGGACCTCCGACGAAGCCGTCACTCTCGCCGGAGCCAAGCTGGAGCCCCCTCGTCCGTCCTCTGTTTTGGCCCAAGAGAGGCCGTGGGAAGAAAAGGAAAAAAAAAAGAAGAAAGAAGAAAAAGAAAAAAAAAGAAAAAGAAAAAAAAAGAGAAAGAGAAAAAAAAAATAAAATAAAACAAAAAGAAGAAGAGAGAGAAATTTTTTCTCTCTCCTCTCCCTCCTTTCTCTCTCTTTCCTCTCTCCTCTCTCTACATTTTCTCTCTCTAGACCTTTCTCTCTCTTTATAGATTTTATCTCTCTAGTATCTTTCTCTCTCTGATTTCATCACAAATCCTAGGATAAAATTGATATGAAAATATGATGACCTAAGATTGCTCCAAAATTCATGCAGTAGATTAGATTTCGATCCGATCTTTATTCGAAATTGATAACATCAATCATGGTTAATCCATATTGAGTCACCCTGATATGATCTTTGATGATCTCGATCATGATTGCCTCATCGGAAGGATACAAAGATTCTCTCCCCACTTTCTCTCTCTACTTTCTCTCTTTAGAATTTTCTCTCTCTTCATGGATTTTCTCTCTCTAAAAATCTTATGGATCAGTGGAGGATCCAGATACTTAGACAAATCCTAATTTTGGTTAATCCTGAGAGAGGTCCTAGATTTGTGTTATTAGGATTAATTATCGGATAATTTTCTCCATATATGATTTTTATATTTGATTAGGGTTATGAAGAGATGATTGTCTTCATATGATATCGAGTGAAATATTCTGTTAAAGAAATTCAGAAATCAAAGAAGAACATTGATTTATGTGCTTGGATCAGTCACCGGTAAAGGTAAGAATCCCAGTACATGATCATCATTATATATGTTATTTTACCGTTGGTTTTATCTCATTGATTTTGCATCATTGGATTTGAGATCGATGAATTTGTTATATCTGAGATACTGTTATTTATTTATGTGATTTTAAGCATGAGTATGTTATATCAATACATATGTATCAGTGATTGATGGCATGATTATATGGGTATGACATATTTATTACACTGCAAAATTTAAATTGATTAATGAAGTCAAATATTATAATTTTATGAAAATGAAAAAAAAGAGAAATTTAGTTTGGACTGGTCTTGTCATGTGGAATAGCCTGCCAGGAGCTTATGCTTGGGACAGCCCCCACAGGCTTATATGTGGAAGAATCTGATCTGAGAAAGAGCATCAATGATTTGATCTGAGAAAGATCATGGCCACTTTGATCCGAGAAAGATCATGAATATTTTGATCCGAGGAAGATCACAGAAATCGATCCGAATAAAAGATCTTCGCATAATCCTGGTAGTCCAAAGCCAAAACCAAAAAGAAAAGAATTAAAGACGATGTGATAATAGAAGAAAATAGAAAGATAAGACATGAAACAATCGTTGAATAAAATTGTTTCACTTATTAACATATGATAATGCATCTCTTTTGATAAAACAGATAATCTATAAATGTTTGCAGTATTCTGGACAATGAACATTGGCTTTTATGTGTTATTGCTTATCTTTATTTTCAGATTATATTATTATATTGGTGTGATATGGAAATTCTTACTGGGCTGTAAAGCTCACATCCTTTCATCTTTCTTTTCTTCTCAGAGTTACAAGATGTCCATGGTTGGCTATGATATAGATTTATGAGTAAGCGGATGCATAGATAGAATACCGTTGATACCAGATCAGAGGATTGAATGAATGTTAATTGTAATTATGTAAATTTTATGAATTATTATTAAAATTAAATATTATGGTTGATAAGGTTGTAATGATTTAATTTGACCTTGCATATTCTTTAGGGCTTGCTCTAAAGAGTGTGCGGCTATCACGTATCCGATCTGGATGTTGGATTCGAGGCGTGACACCAACACGACCTTGCCACTGGCCTTCTCCAAACTAACCCAATCTTATCCTATTTTAAGCTAAAGTTCCAAATTGATCAAGTTGGATTGGATTACATTGATCAAATTATGTTGGATTGCACAATTACCCTTTTGATGATTCTCACAACGACTGATGCAAATTATCTTCCACTACTCAAGTTTATCATAATGGCCAGATGCTGTACCATCTATCCGATCAATAATCATACTCGATTTATTTCAAGTCTCAGAACTGATTTTCATTCGGGTTACCCATGATAATTCATCCTGGCCATTTCTCTCGACTTACAGAATGCTGGCCATACTAAGATATTTTTAAGCCAACTCGATCAACTCCTCTATACCTTCAATTTGTGATATTGCATGATATAAAAGTTTCTAGTCTTATTTGTTTAAGACTTGAAACCCCTCCTCAGATAATATCCCAAAACACTACATGTATGGTTATTTCCAGGTATCAGGATGTAGTGTAAACACCTTCAGAAGAGGATGAGAAGGATGGATTCCAAATATTAACCTTCCTATTAAACAGGTTGAGTTTGGGTGTCCGCTTCATCACTCATTCAAAAACAAGATCAATACTCATTTTCACTATTCTAATATATTTTGAGGAGACAAAGCCAGAACCGATAGAAGTCGACATGCTCTTAATCCAAGTTGATCCAAAAGCTTAAATAGCCGAGTTTGGGCCCCAGCTAGTATATCAATCCATTTCCCCTTTTTTTAATATTTGATATGAAACTATTTTTTTATACCTGTATTCCCTACACATACTATATATGTATCAACTAATTTCATATCAATTAGAAGTCAAAATTATGACAACAGCCCCTCACATGATGCAACAGCATATTCAAATGAAAGATGGATACAAGGAACAAGTAAAACAGATACATTATATGATATTTTAAATGTCTAATACTTTAACAATATATCATGATTGTTCTATCAAGAAAAAAATATGAGACATGCACCATGTAGTTACTTTGAATAATATGTGAACATTTCTGTACTACCACATGAAAAATGTATTTGATCAAAATATTGTTTATTTTCAATTGCAGTGACTTGATTATTTTATTTCCCTATGGTTTCTTATATTTTTTTGATTGTTTCTTCATATTTCTTTTTTCATTATATTTTTAAATTATCTTCATTCAATCCATTATATATTACACTTTTTTGCTATATTTTTTAAATTCACCTATTTTAAATTGTTATTTTCTTATTTATTTTTGTATTATTTTTTTATCTACATATATTTTTATCATATCATTAAATGATAGAAATTTAAAGATAATAATGGTTTATATTTAGCAAATACTTTCCAGTTCAACTACTATGGCATACAACTTTCTATCAAAATGGCCTTTACATCAATCACAATTAGCGGCAAAAAATCATTATAGTACTAAAAAATGCAATAATTTTTAGTTATATTATATTGTGTTTTATTACATTTTTTGAGACATGCATCGTATATGCCCATTTATCAGTGTGACATGCTAATTTATTAGTATGTCTATATAGAAAACCTTATTCAGTTTTAATGCTTAAGCCATTAAGTTGGGGGCCTAATTATCTATAGCAATCCTACTTCCCACTAATCATTTTAATGTGGAACTAAATCTCACACATGATACTCAACATTCTCCTCTTTAATATTAAAGCAGATTGAACTCCCCTTGAATCCAATTTTCTGCTCTTTGATCAAACTTTACATCCAATTACTCTTCTAGGTGCATCATGTATTACCACTCAAGTCCAAAAACTCACTCTCCAAGAGCCACACTTCACCATGGTACATATACTACCATTCCAGTCCATGAATCACTCGCTTTTGATAAGCTAAGTTTCACCACACCCTTACAAGAGTGCTCTTTCCTGAGCCCATAACCAAATCTAGTGCCTTGCTCTATTTGGTCGACTCGTTGCATCCACTTTATCAATTTACATGTTACCATTATATACAAAAGCCATCAATTCCAATTTTGAGAGTTTAACGCAATCGACAGCAATTGTTTCTGATACCACTTATTGGGAGAAATAAGAAGTTCGAGTCTAACCAAAAGAAGGCCTTGATATGCAATTAGAACCAATGTCACTTAAAAGCTCAACTCATAAATTATGAGCCAATCATCTATATCAATCCTTCTAACTCCCACTTTTTCCATGTGGGACCCATGTTCACATGTGATACTCAACATATATCCCCCTAATTATTGTATAAATAATTATAGTTAAGTGGATTGTTAATATGTCTATGGTTATTTTTATGTAAATGATTATTATTGATGATCTTCTTATATTAGGTCACATTCAAAAAATCCTAATAACAAAACATGACGATCTTAAAGAATTAAGTATCAAAGTTAATATGAGGTTTTGAAACTAAATTCAAGACTTGCTTGCATGAGACGCAGAAGATTTTAATTCAATCTTTATATCACATTCAGAAAATAAAAAAATATTATTACTAAAGTGTCCAAGAAAACTCACGAAGGAACAAATCACATGGCACATTATACTAGAGGTAAATCAGAAATATCAAAAATATGCCATTTCAAATTTTTTTTAAAATCATATTGAAATATTTATAAGCACTTGAAGGCCTTTATGAGGAGCAGCCCACAAAAGAAAAATTCGTGAAGATAGCAGACTTACCATATTTCGTTTCTGTATTCTATTTTTTTGAGAATTCCGTACTCCAAAAATATGAGACAAAAAATTTCTCAATTCTTTTGTCCCAATAGCTACAAGATAAAACTTGATCAGATCTTTGTATCTTGTTTATTTTATAGCTATTTCTATTCCAGACTAGCTAAATTCTGTTGTTTCCAAATAAACCAAGCCTATCGAATCAAGTTCATCGATTGGGCCTGATATTGAAGAGTTTCATTGCTATAACTCAAACAAGCATGAAACGTATGCTCAAATAAGCATGAAACATATGCTCAAATAAGCATGAAACATATGCTTATATATTCATCCATCAATCAAATCAGATATATAAGTATTGGAATAATATTGAAGACTTAATTGATGGATATGCAAGCATTATAACTTATATGCTATTTTATATCTTAAGAAACTTTAAAGTCAAATTGAAAGGATAAGAATAGGGAGTTGGGGGGAGAACCTAAATAGGAGATTTGGTAGGCAATACCCCAAAAGCATTGTTTCCTCTTTCATGTAAGGTGGATGGCAAATACTATCAAGGTACAACAAATCCTGGACTCAGCCTAGCTCCATCTCAAGCAATCAGCCTCTTCGATTGCTTGAGAATAAACTTTGCAATGGATGAGAAAAAAGGGGAGAAAATAGAAAATATGGTAGAAATTGTGGAAGTAGAAGGGAGAAAATATCAAGAGCAAGGCTATTCGAAAAGTATCAAGGAAAAATAAAGCTCTATATCGAAATGATTTAATATTTAGATTCTATTTATAAAGTATAGTCCAAATAACTCTAGTTTGTCAATAAATGGTAGGTCGATGGCTAGCTCAAACAATAAAAGCCTCGTAACAGCCTCAACAACATCACTAATAATACTTGTGATTAAGCCTAAAATTAAAGTCTATTAAATCATTCATTTGAGCGTAAAATTGAAGTCTGCAATAGAATCATTCAAAAAAAAGAAAAGATACATATGGTTAAGCTTAGAATTAAAATATTTAATAAATCATATGGTTAAGCCTAGAATTAAAATCTATAATAAATCTTTATATATATTATGCAGGACCAAATGAAGCTGATGCATACATCATGAGATTTAAAGGCCCATAGAATCTATTAACTAAAAAGGCATTAAAAGCAACTTCACTTGCATTTAAAGTATAGAGAATATTTAGACTTTATTTATAAAGTTTGGTCTAAGTAATTATAGCTTGTCATTCAACGGTCAGTCGATGACTAGCTCAAACAATAAAAGCTACATGATAGCCCCAATAACATCATGAATAACACTTGTGGCTAAGCTTAAAATTAAAGTCTATATTTTTTATCAAAAAAATCTATATTAAATCATTTAGTTAGGAGCAAAATTGAAGGTTGTGAACAAAAATCATATGGAGTGGGCATTATAAAATACCATATGGGGCAACCTTTATAGTGTGCCATACTACTCTCAATATCAATCTTAAAAAATAAATCTAAAAATTAAAATTTTTTCTACTAACAGAATTATTAGTCTCATAATTAAGACATTCTCTTTCTTCCTCATTTTCAACATATAACGATACATATTATATGACCATATGATATACACTAAATATATAGTCAGATAATACATACTGTGAGTTTTTTTCATATATACCCAGCAACAATCTAATACACATATATAATTAAATTGATACATAGTTTATCAAATTTAGTTTCACAAGTACAGAATATATGACTAGTTGATACACATCTGATAAAATATTCTTCCAACATTCTAATACACACCTCTAGGTAAAGTGATACATAGTTTTTAAAATATATCATTCATCAGTACACAATACATGAATAAATGATGTACACTAGATAACTTATTAATGTATACTGTAAAATTTTTTAATATACATCTAGCAATGATCCAATATACATCTACAGATAAATTGATACATAGTTTACTAAACTTAATATTTACTGGTACATAGTATATAATCAGTTGATACACATCTAGCAAAATATTTATCCGATATCTCAATACACACCTCTAGATAAAATGTTACATAGTTTTTGTGAACTTTTAGATGCAAAGATCTTAGAAAAGAAGAAAGATTTGGAAGAAAAAAAAGACCTCGAGGTGTGTATTAAGTTATTGCTGTGATATATCAAAAAAAATTTATAATATATATCAATTAACCATCTAGTATGTATCATTTACTTATATGTTATGTGCTAATAAATGCTATATTTTAAAAAATATGTATCATTTTATCTAAAAATATGTATTGAGATGTTGGATGAATATTTTGCTAGGTGTATATCAACTAGTCATATACTCTGTATTAGTAAAACTAAGTTAGATAAATTATATATCAATTTAGTTATAGGTATGTATTAGATTATTGCTGACTATGTACCAAAAAAGCTTACCGTATATATCACCTAATTATATATTTAATGTGTATCATATGGTCATATAGTATGTATTATTATATGCTGAAAATGAGAAAAAAAGAGAATACCTTAATCATGGGACTAATAACTCCGTTAGTAGAAAAATATTTAATCTTTAGACTTATTCTTTAAGATTAGTATTGAGAGAAATACGGCACGTTATGAAGACCGCCTCATATGATATTTTATAGTGCACACCCCATATGATTTTTGTTCATTTGTAACAGAGTCATTCAAAAAAAAAAATGAAAAATACATGTGGTTATAATGTCATATGGTTAAGCCTAAAACTAAAATATGTAATAAGTCATTATGTCATATGGTTAAGCCCAGAATTAAACTCTATAATAAATCTTTATACACATTATAGGATCGACAATGCTGATGCTTACATGGTAAGGTTTAAAGACCCATAGAATCCACTAATTGAGAAAGTATTAAAGGCAACTTCACTTGCATTTATTCTTTCAAAATGAGATTAAAGTTTTAAACAAAAAAAAATAAAACATCAAGGCTTTCTTTTAGTGCAAAAACATAATTATTTTAATGGTTCCACTTTAACAACCAAAAATTTAATGTGTGTGTGTATTACATTTAAATATTATCTAGCATACTAGACCCTTCAAAAAGAACTTGATTGTGAAAAATAGTAAGATAGTCTTTATTTTTTTTCTAAGAGAAAGGGAAGGAGACCCTCCCACTCTATAAAAACACAAGCCTTATTTCTTGAAAATGCATCATTCAGGAGAACCAGTAAAAATTTAGTTGCTCAGCAAAGGAGTGTGATTCACAATAGCCTTATTTCTTGAAATGCGTCATTCAGGACTTGAACCAATAAAATAAGTAAAGGACTATGATTCACAATAGCCTTTATTTTAAATCCTATGTAAACCTTACATTCTTCATAATTATAATGTGAGGAAAATAAGTTTTTTTTGAAAAGAAAGAATTGTTTCAAAAATATCCACGAACAAGCTCTAATTATGTAAGTTGTTTGGTGCCTCCCTATATTTTCTTACACCTAAAAACCTTTCTCAGAAATTACTTTTCAAACCTACTTCACTCTCAATAGTGACTCTTGGATCCATTTTTGTGAAGCAAATAAATTATGCACCGAAATAATGGTTAAGCAATCTAAGCTAAATCCATGCATGCACCATAAGCATGAGTTATGCAACCAATCATGGCCACAACCCTCAAGACCACCCTTAGACTAGCTAAGAAGAAGTGTAAGATGATAGTTGAATCACAAATGTTATGGGGCCGTATCACCTCAGCCATGGGTCCTGAGACTCATCATCCAAAATTTTGAATCGACGAGAACGAGCGGATAGCGATGAACAGTGACGAGCACCATCCGATCTATCAGAAGAGACTAGGGCGAGATGACCATACTTGCTCGAATGACCACCGACCTCTAGGTCAACTTCTAGCTGACCTCCAGATCGAGATTCTTTCGACCTCTAGGTTAACATCTCATCATCAGTGGGAATGAAACCTACGACTAACACCAACCTTAGAGTTGAGATTTCACCAATTACTAAAGATAAGATTCGACAGTCCATGCTAACACGGACCTGATCATGACATCACCTTGATTACGAGTAGAGCTTGACCTAACTGCTCATTGGTCCATGAGGGCAGGCAATTGGAATCTTCCAACAAACTTTTAAAATGTGGCCACGTAGGCATAACAGACACCCACGACTAACTTTTAGAATAGTATTTGTTGGCGGAGCAGCATGTTGAATAATTTTTCACTTTGTAAAGATCGACTTCCTTGTGAAACAGCAACACTCTCGTGATTAAATAACAATTCTGTAGAAGGCTTTAAGGCGTGATAAATATCACTTTCCTTAAAGCTAATTTTGCCCCCACCAATAGAATAAACAAACATGCAAGAGAGATTTAATCAAAATACCTAAGTAGATATAATGAAACCTAGTATCTTGTATTGTACTGTTAGAAGATTCTAACTAGAAACTGTTAGAATACAGCAGTGTCTTACTTCCTAAAAATCTTCTGCAGTAGATGTTTAGGAAGACTTCAAGCTTATTGTAATAAGTGAGGAAACGTTGAATATCTTTTTTCTCTTATTTTAGTCCCTATTTATAAAGAGTGATTAGATGTGACTGTTTAATGAACAGTTACTTCAGAAAGACAACTCTTTTCAGTTTATATCTTTTTATTTAATTTTGAATGGACATGTCAATCCATAAATAGCCATCGGATAAGACATATCATTTCATATTGTGTCTTTTAGTTCCAAATATACATGTCTCCTCACCTAGATGATTCTAAATAAATATATGTCTATTTTGAAAATACTCAACAATCTCCCACCATCTTCAAAATGGCCTGAATTTTTAACAATACCGAAAATCTCATGCATAAATGAAGGTATCAGTTAGATTTGAATCTTTATTTTGTGATGGTTAGTTATCGCTAGTCAGAATGGCATGGCAAACTAAACTTTGAACCAATCGGTTCTATGTTGACTAGTTGAGCACACCTCACACACAAGATTTCAAATTTTAAAGAGTTATTAATTGATCGACATATTAATGGCCTTGTGTCCGTATCCTATTCATGGGTGCTATTAGAGCCAAGTCTTTGCTTTTAGAAGTGGCCTTACTTTTACTCATATAGGTAGCCCCTATCAGAAGTGCACCTGCAGTTTTAAGCACTTCAACGATAAATCGTTATAGGTCTATTAAGAGCAATATGCTCACTTTATCCTTCAACTCTATGGATTACCTGACACTTATCAATCTTGGGATGAATAAAAATTATCTAAGTGCTTACAGCCATCCTTCAGATGTACTTTCACTCATTGAACTCAAGACTTAATGTATTATCAAGCATTGAGTTGAGGTTCCATCGTAGGTGACTTTATTTTATGGGCTTGAGTCCCATCCCCTTAGAAGTCTTAATCATCGTATCTCTTGATAAACTTTTTATTAACGGATCTACCAAATTTTGATTAGACCTCACATAATCTATAGTGATGACTCCATTACTTATCAACTCTCGAACATAACTATATCTTAGACCAATATGTCTCGATTTTCCATTATACACTTGGTTGTATGCTTTAGCTAGTGTAGCTTCACTGTCACAATGTATTGAGATAGGAGACATCGGCTTTTGCCATAATAATATCTCATACAACATATCTTTTAGCCATTTGGCTTCTTTACTAGCCGAAGGTAAGGCTATAAATTCTGCCGTCATGGTGGAATCGGTTATGATTATTTGTTTCTTTGATCCTCATGAGATCATACCTCCATCAAGTATAAAAATTCATGCACTTATTGATGTATAGACTTCTCTACTTGTGATCCAACTTGCATCAGAAAATCCTTCCAATACTGATGGATATTCGCTAAAGCAAATACCATAATCTATGGTATGCTTTAAATATCTCAAAACTCGATTTACAGCATATCAATGCATCTTGCTCGGGTTATTTGTGTATCTACTTAATTTACCAACTGCAAAGGCAATATCTGACCGTGTACAAGTCATTGCATACATCAAGCAACCAATAACTCCTACATATTCTAATTGGGCAACTGGTTTATCTTGATTTAGTACTAATTTCAGATTGAGATCCATAGCTGTAGTCGCAGAACTACAATCCCACTTCCTAAACTTCTTGAGTATCTTTTCTATTAATGAGATTGTGACAATGTGATACTACCATTGCTCCTATGGATTCTTATTCCAAGTATCACATTAGCTTCTCTCATATCTTTCATATCAAAGTGGGTCGAGAGAAAACTTTTTGTTCTCTCTATTTGTTTTAGGTTAGTACCAAATATCAACATATCATCCACGTATAAGCAAATTAAAACACCTTGCCCTTCATTGAATTTGCTACATATGCACTTGTCATTTGTATTTGTTTTATAACCATTTGCCAATAACACATCATCAAATTTTTGATGCCACTATTTCAGTATTTGTTTTAAGTCGTACAATGACCTTTTAAGTTTACATACTTTTCTTTCTTGATCGGACATAATAAAGCCCTCTGGTTGTTCCATATACACTTCTTCATCCAATTCACCATTGAGAAAAGTAGTCATCACATCCATTTGATAGATTACTAAATTGTGAATTACCATAAGAGCAAGTAACAATCTGATTGTAGCTATTCTTGCTACAGGTGCGTAAGTGTCAAAATAGTTAATCTCTTGTTTTTGTGTATATCCTTTGGCCACTAATCGAGCTTTGAATTTATCGATAGTACCATCGACTTTCATTTTCTTTTTGAAGATCCGCCTACAACTGAATGATTTTGATCCAAGAGATAAGTCAACTAGTTTCCATGTTTTATTTCTTATTAGTGAGTCCATTTTGTCTTGAATTGCTTCTTTCCAAAAAGCAGCATCTTAAGACTTCATTGCTTCTTCAAACATGGTGGGGTCACCATCTATATTATAGATACATTGATTATGAGCAGTCTCATTTAATCCCTCAATGAGGTAAGTGTAATAATCTAGTTCAAACGTCTTATCTTTTCTATTTCTTTAACTTCTTCTAATTCCTGATTTGACTTTAGCATCTTTATTGTTAGTATCCATATTTGTTGGAATATGTTGCTCTATTCTTTGTTCTATCGATTTAGGAATTGAATGAAATCTTGTTTCATCAAACATAGCATCTCTTGACTCAATAATAGTATTAATAGATATATAATCATGAGACTCAATAACCATAAACCTATAAGCTTTGCTATATTCCGCATATCCTATGAATATGCATTCAATTCCTCTTTCACCCAACTTTCTTTTCTTGGGTTCAAAAACTCGTACTATTATCCTACATCCCTAAACTTGCATGCAGTTTTAGATTGGGCTTTCTTTTATTCCATAATTCATGTAGGATAAATTTGTTCCATTTAATTGGACCCTTATTTAAAATGTGGCAAGCTGTTAGCAATACCTCATCCTAAAAATCAGTACTCAAATCAGAATTAAATAGCATAGCATTCACCATTTCTGTTAGGATCCTACTTTTTCATTCAGCTACTCCATTTTGTTGAAGTGTGTATAGAGCAGTAACTTCATATATTATTCTAGTAGATTCAAAAAATTTTGGATCATAATATTCACCTTCTCTATCCATTCTTAAGCACTTAACAAGATTTTCATGCATTAACTCTACTTTGGCCTTATATATCCTAAATTTTTTCATAGCTTCATCTTTAGAATATAACAAATACACATAGCAATATCTAGATACATCATCAATAAATGTAACAAAATATTTCTTTCCTCCTAGTGAAGGATTACTATGCACATTACATACATCACTATGCACTAAATCTAAGATCATACTTTTTCTTTGTGCCATTGGAAAAGATGGTCTAGTTATTTTAGTTAGCATGCAAGTTCTACATGAAGTATGACTTCAATCAAAAGATGAAATAAGTTCTAACTTTAATATATCATGCAACTTTTTATAATTAACATGACCTAATCGATGATGCCATAATAAAGAAGAAGAAGCAACGATATAAGCATCCATGATGTTATTCTTATTTATTACATTGAGTTTGAACTTTCTTTCGTACAATTATCCTTTTCTCACAAACACACCACCCTTTATCAAAATAAACTTATCAGCTTCAAAAACTAGTTTGAAGCCAAACTTATTAAGCAACCCTCCCGATACAAGATTCTTCCTAATTTCTGGTACATAATACACATCATTAAGGGTTAAGGTCATTCCAGAAGTAAATACAATATTAATTAACCCTTTCCCTTTCACAACCGTAGTTGAAGAATTTTTCATGTATAACATCGTGCCTTCTTCCACTGGTTCGATCTTCTTGAATAGATTCTTATCTTTGTATGCATATCTAGTTGCACCAGAATCTATCCACCAGCCTTCATCATCTTGAATCATTTGTATTTCAAAAATGACAGTAACAAAATTCTCATTTAAAGTTGCCTTTTTTTTTGGACCATTCTTGTTGTCCTTTTTGTAGAACCAGCATTCATCTTTTATATGTTTAGCCTTCTTACAATAAAAATAAGGGCTCTTTGATTTTTTCTTGAATTTATGTCCTTTGATGGCAATCTTATTATTCTTTTTCTTGTCTTTATTACTGTCCTCAACTATATGGACTTTAGGCTCTTAAGCATTCTGCTCTTTGGTCCTATTGATGATGCTTTCTTGTTTCACTTCCTCTTATTTTCGAGACTCTTCTTCTATTCGAAAATGATTTCCTAATTCTTGGAGAGTCATATCCTCCTCCTTATGCTTCAAAGCCTTTTTAACTTCTTTCCATAAAGGAGAAAGCTTATCAGTAATACTTGAAACAATGAAAGCTTCATCAACAAACAAGTTGTGATGTTTAAAATTGTCAAGAATACGTTCAATCTCATGTAATTGATCCATCACCAACTTATCATCAACCATCTTATAAGAATTAAAATGGCTAACAATAAATTTCTTACTTGTAGCATCTTCAGCCATGTATCTTGCCTCCAACTTGTCCCGTAAGTCCTTTGCCGAAATTGCATTCTGATATGTATCAAACAAAGCATCCGCCATGCCATTCAAGATATGACCCATGCATATGAAGTCATCATTCTCCCACTTCATCCTCTTCCTAGTACTATCAGCATCTTTCTCTCCATTGACAGTTTCTATAGGCTTTAGAGTAGAGAGCACATATACCACTCAAAGGCTTGCTAAAAGAAACATCATTTTTTTTTTGCCATCTCATAAAATTGCCTCCATCAAAGCGATCCAACTTCACAAAGTTTGTTGTCATATTCTTAGGTGTTGCCATGTTTGCAAAAATTAGCCTGAAGAATAGTGATATTTATCATGCCTTAAAGCCTTCTGCAGAATTATTATTTAATCAACAGTGTTGATATTTCACAAGGAAGCTGATCTCTACAGAGTGAAGAATTATTCAACTTGTTGCTCTACCAACAAGTACTGTTCTAAGACTAACCACCTACGAGCCTAGGTCTGACAATCAACAAGCCTAAGAATAACAAACTCCAGCACCTCTCTGTATAAAAAGGTAATAAGGGGATCCAGAAAAAGAGGAAGCTCTAGTAAGTCAATCATCTCTCTTTGTGTGCTCGAGCTCTAGCTGACTTAATCATCGAAGGATCTCCTATCGAAAGTTTTATCTCCAGTGTGAGTAGGCTTCTTTTGCAGATCCATCTGACATCCCAGCATTCAGATCGCCCTCCGCCTTCAGCCACATCAGCACCTCTAGGCCCCAATGCAACAACAAATATCCAAGAGTCTTAATATTTTATAAACTCAATCAAGTTGTAGCAATAGATAGAGTCGAAGGTACCTCCATCTAAAAGATGACTTTACCCTAATCATCATAAATTGAATTTAATGCTCATGCTGCTTCCATTACATTCGATATCAAGTTGGCTTTTCAGCTTTAGTTATATCATTCTAGTCAAATTAAGCTTACATTAAAAAATTATGATAAAAATATCAAAATAGTGTCAGTATAGTTTCGAACTAGAAATCCAATAACTAAGGCTGCAAAATAGATCAGCCCGGAGCCAACTTTTGTACCATTTGGATTTGGTCATTGGGCTAGCCAATAGAAAATTCTACAAACTCTCAACCCTGATTTGAACCATTTGCATCCCCACTGATGGAAAAGCTTTTGCCATTAGATATTGGATGGCAAAAACATATCATCAAACCTATTTTCGATGGCAAGAACATTCCATATATTAGATCTAAATTGAGTCCTAGAAGCCATGAAGCCATTATGGTTTTAGTTCAAATCAAACTATAAAAGTACTAATAATAATAATAATAAATCTAAAAATAGTAAGTAAACATCAGACTATTGGATGACAAAAAATCATGTTCACTTTATTTTTGGCATCCAAAGTGGCTTAAAGGCCAAGAAATTATTCTACATTGCTTATTTTGTAAATTATTTGAGTCATAGTCAAAATCAATGGGCACCCAATTGTCCTTATCAATGTAATGGTTCCTAGAGCCTACAAATGCCCTCCTATGTACTAAATTTTCATGTCAACAAAAGGTTGTTTCTCTTGAATATATGTTTATTCATGGTTACTCTTAAATTTTCTTTAGTTAGTAGATTTTGCATGACTTTGATGGATTTTGGAGCAAGCCCTAATAGATTTTGATGAGCAGTAGTGGCATGTCGGTGGATTCCGATAAGTTGTAGTGTTCGTCAAAGAAGCCTTGGTGGACTTCAGACGCCATGAGGGCCTTGAGTGGTAGGATAAGCCACGTTATATGGAAGAAAAAGTTTTCTTTAACCTACTTAACTTAGACTTCTTTATAAATATAATTGAAAAAAATAATTTCAAAAGAAAAGTACTAGATCCTTTTTTTCATTAATTTTACAATATAGTATCTCTACTTATATTAGTGAGGCCCATCCTACCGTAATCCGACTTGAATTTCTCTTCTAGTTAAAAGAGACTACAAGTTTCCTAGAATAGCTACTATTAGTTGATATAATCATGAATAGTTTAAATCCTCTTAAAGCTAAGTATCAATTCTTGCATCAATTTTGTCTTCAGCTACTTCACCTAATTTTTTTTTGTATGGAGACACATACTTGATCAAAGTCTTTTTCAAAAGGATTTTTTTTTTTGCTTTAACGGCCTAATTTAAAGCCCAAATAGTATCATATGTTTCCAACTAGTACATGCATTGAACCCTTGGAAGGTGGTGCACTATTCTAGTATTCATCAAAGAGATTTATTTTGACACATGATAGGTTGTTAATGGATTTCAAATGATAAACTTATGGCCTCCAAACATTTAGATTCGCAATCAAGTCCTAGATGTGGTGGATTTTGCTATGAAACCAAGTCCAGCTAGAGTGGTTCATGATGAATTTGGTGATCCTCTTGTATCAAATAATCTTTAGTTTGTCTTTTGTTTGTTTATTTAATTCTCTTTATGTCTTTATATTTTGAAACTTTAATTAGTTTCTGCATAAAGTAGTTTATTCTTCCACTGCATTGCTTTGAAGCTCATGCAGGCCTCCTAGCTTGTGTCAATGAGTCGCCTCACAACATCATCAACATGCAAAATGCATACGAGATTTTTTTTTTTTTTGAGAATATTGTCACACTATTAAAGTTTGAATCTAAAACCTCTCGCTTGGAGAAAAAAGTACCAATTAATGTTCTGCTGGTACATGCAAAAGATTATGTATAGCTCTATTTCTCAAAAAATAATATATGCTTCTGTTGTGGCTGTTGCTCCTAGATTGATTTTGATGATTACAAAGCAGATTGAAGGGATACAAATATTTTTATTTGAAAAAGTCTTTATGATCTTCAGGGGCAAAATTATAATTTTACTAAAATCCTGATTTGATAGTATCATTTGGTAGAACTAATGATTTGTAATCTATTGGTGAAAATTTCATTGTTTTTGGACTTATATTTTTGAAGTTATGAATGTTTGAAGTGCATGAGTCGACTCATGAGTCAACTCATGGCACAATGAGCTGATTGGCACGCAAAAATTTTCCTTGGCACGCTGGATTTTTGGCTTAGCATGATCTGTGAGTCGACTCATGAGTCGACCCACAAGGCATGAGTCGACTCATGAGTCGACCTCTGCTGATTTGGGCCAAAAAAATCCAGAAACCACAGTTCTGGCTGTTGCAACAGAAGTCGACTCATGAGTCGACTCCTGAAGCATGAGTCGACTCATGAGTCGACCCCTGCGACGGAAATTGTCCGCAACGGCTAGTTTTTTGCCCGTTTTAATTGCCTTTTATGCTCCCTTAAAATGCTCTATCGGCTCTTTTTCTGCCTAAAATGTTTTCCCTTGTTTCTTAAGGCTATAAAAGGTTTCAAAAGGTGAAAGAAAAAGGAGATCAACGATATACACGAGAGAAAAAGAAAGGGGATCCACAATCTATACGAGAGAGACAAGGAATCTACAATATACACGAGAGATTGTGAAAGAGAAAAGCAAGAGCGTTCAAAAGGGCATTCAAGAGCATTCAAAGAGAGGGTTTTTCAAGCCAATTTTTTCAACCTTGATCAAGAGCTCTTTCAAAGCCTTCAAGAAGTCTTCAATCAAAGTTCACTTTCTCCTCAAGCGTTCATTCAACTCTTCATCCACCTTGAGAAAATTCAAAAAGGAGATTCTTCATTTGAGTAAAGTATTTTTATTGTTATATTCGCTCATTTAAAGAGCTATTCCTGTACTTATTTATGCTCTAAACTGTCTTACTCTTTGTAAGTAATTGTTCTTGTTTTTGGAGGGTTTCCAAAACAAGGGAAGGTTGATCCGAACCTGAAATCGGAGTGTTTTGGGTTGGCTTGTACCCGAAAAATAAGTGGACTAGCTTGGGATAGCTAGTGTCGGAGTTTTCGACGTTTGTATTCAGGTTGAATACAAGTATAGTGGATTAGAATTCCCAAGTAGGAGCTTGGGGAGTGGATGTAGGTGCAAGGTTGGCACCGAACCACTATAAATCTTTGTGTTTGTGGTGTGCTTTATTGTTTCTCTTTATTTCTTTATTATGTCTTTGCATTCTGGCTTTAGGTAATTAATCTTGAATTAAAGTCTTTCTTCTCATTCATCAAGCTTTTAACAAATACTTTTCATAAGTAATTAGTTAAGCTTAAAATTTTTAAAAACCCAATTCACCCCCCCTCTTGGGTTGCATATCTGGGCAACAAGTGGTATCAGAGCCCGGTGCTCTAGCCCTTCTTTGATCTAACAATCAAAGAGCCAAAGATCTATGGCAACCCATGTAGGTACATCTCTAGCCGAGGGGCAATCTACAAACCGACCTCCATTTTTCAATGGGTCTAATTACACCTATTGGAAAGCTCGGATGAAGATATTCATACAAGCACTCGACTATGATATGTGGAGTATCATAGTGAACGGTCCTCACACACTCACCAAGATTATAGATGGTGAGGAGTCAACCAAACCCGAGAAAGAATGGGATGAGGTTGATAAGAAATTGGCACAATTAAATGCTAAAGCTATGAATGTTCTTTATTGTGCACTAGATGCAAGTGAATTTAATCGCATTTCTACTTGTGCATCTGCTAAAGAAATATGGGATAGGTTAGAAGTAACCCATGAGGAAACAAATCAAGTAAAAGAGTCTAAAATAAACATGCTTGTGCATAAATATGAATTATTTAAAATGGAGCATGATGAGTCCATAACTGCTATGTTTACTCGTTTTACTGATATAATTAATGGTCTGAAGAGTCTTGGCAAATCTTATACTAACAGTGAGCTTGTAAGGAAGATTCTCAGGTCATTGCCAAGAACTTGGGAAGCCAAGGTGACTACCATCCAAGAAGCAAAGGACTTAAACACTCTACCTCTAGAAGAGCTTCTTGGATCCTTGATGACTCATGAACTTAGCATGAAGCAACATCAAGAGGATGAAGTCAAAAAGAAAAGAACCATTGCCCTCAAATCCTCAGCTTTGCCTGATGATGAAACGGATGACACTGAAGATGAAGAACAGGATGAAGAGATGGCACTCATCACCCGAAGATTTAAGAAGTTTCTAAGAAAAAGGAAACAAAGAAAGAAGTCATTCACAAAAGGGGAACAAAGCAAAGAGAAAGAGAAAGATCAACCCCTTATATGCTACGAGTGCAAGAAGCCGGGATATTTCAGATCCGAATGTCCACAATTGAAGAAAGGTCCCAAAAAGTTCAAAAAGAAAGCAATGATGGCGACTTGGAGTGCGAGTGATGACTCAAGCTCCGATGAGGAAACCTCAACAGAACAAGCCAACCTATGCCTTATGGCACACGAAAATGAGGTAACTTCTGAATCCCCTAGTGAATTTACTTTTGAAGAATTGCATGAAGCATTCTATGATTTAATTGATGAATTAAAGAAACTAGGGATGAAAAACAAAGAACTGAAATTGAAAAATCAGTCCTTAGTAAAACAAGCTGAAAATCTTTCAATTAAAAAATCCACCTTGATTCAAGAAAATCAAAGATTAAAGAATGAAATTAACAAGCTGAAACCTATAGTAGATAAGTTCACCTTAAGTTCAAACAAACTAAATATGATTCTTGATAATCAAAAAGCTGTATATGATAAGGCTGGACTTGGCTATAACCCCTTGAAGAAACAAAAATTTCTGAAGAATATTTATGTAAATTATTCAAGTAACAAGTCTACAAATATTACTTGTTTCAAATGTGGTAGAATAGGACATAAATTATACACATGCCTTATTAACAAATCTGCAAACACAACTATAAAGAAAATATGGGTTCCAAAAGGAACCATTTTGACTAACCTAAAAGGACCCAAGAAAGCTTGGGTACCTAAGACAGAAACTTGACATTTGCTTGCAGGTGTGTCTAGCATCCCGAAGAGGAAACAGAAAATGATATCTTGACAGTGGATGCTCGAGACACATGACTGGTGATGAATCACAATTCATCACGCTTGATGCTAAGGATGGAGGGATGGTCACCTTTGGAGATAATGGCAAAGGAAAGATCATCGGGATAGGTAACATTGGTATCACTCCCTCCAAATACATTGAAAATATTTTGTTAGTTAAAGGTTTAAAGCATAACTTACTTAGCATTAGTCAATTTTGTGATAAAGGGCATAAAGTTGTTTTTGAATCATCTGTTTGCATTGTGACTAGTCCTATTAACGATAGCATTAAATTTATAGGACATAGGCATGGCAATGTTTATATGGTAGATTTGAATGATTTAGCCAAATTAGACATGCAATGCCTAGTATCCTTGAATGCTAAAGTTAATGAGACTAGTTGGCTGTGGCATCGTAGACTTGCACATATTAGCATGCATTCTCTTTCAAAATTAATTAAGAAAGAATTAGTTCTTGGTTTGCCAAAACTGAATTTTGAAAAGGATAGAATTTGTGATGCATGCCAATTAGGTAAACAAACTAGAGTTTTATTTAAATCCAAAAATACTGTTTCAACTTCTAGACCATTAGAGCTCTTACATATGGACTTATTTGGACCAACTAGAACCACTAGTCTAGGAGAAAAACGATATGGCTTTGTAATTATAGATGATTACTCTCGTTTTACTTGAGTTTTCTTTTTGGCACACAAAAATGAAACTTTTCAGATTTTCACTAAATTTCACCGAAAAGTCACTAATGAAAAAGAGTTTTCAATTCAAAATATTAGAAGTGATCATGGAACTGAATTTGAAAATCAAGACTTTGAAAATTTTTGTGATGAAAATGGAATTGGCCATAACTTCTCTGCTCCTAGGACACCCCAACAGAATGGGGTAGTTGAAAGGAAAAACAGAACCTTAGAAGAAATGGCCCGTACCATGCTTTGTGAAAATAACCTTCCAAGATATTTTTGGACGGAAGCAATTAACACAGCATGTTACATTTTAAATCGTGCTTTGATTAGACAATTTTTAAAGAAAATCCCCTATGAACTTTGGAAAGGAAGAAAACCAAATATTGCATATTTTCATATTTTTGGTTGCCGATGTTTTGTATTAAATAATGGCAAAGAAAAACTTGGTAAATTTGATGCAAAATCAGATGAAGCAATCTTTCTAGGTTACTCCTCCACTAGTAAAGCATTTAGAGTTTTCAACAAAAGAACTTTAGTAGTTGAGGAGTCCATACATGTTGTTTTTGATGAATCTAACGATCTTCCTTCAAGGAAGAATGAGGGTGTTGATGATGCAGATCCACTAATTGAAGGTATGAAGGAGATCACTCTGAAAGATTTAGCAACTCCAGAAGATAAGGATCAAGAAGACAAACAAGATGAGAGAGGTGAAGAAACTCAAGAACAACCTCAAGGTACAAATGACCCACCCAAGGAGTGGAGGTATGTTCACAACCACCCTAAGGAGTTAATTATTGGTGATCCTATGCATGGGGTAAAAACCCGTTCTTCACTTAGAGATGTAGTTAATCATTGTACTTTTGTATCTCATCTTGAACCTAAAACTTTTGAAGAAGCTGAAAATGATCATAATTGGATTAATGCAATGCAAGAAGAACTTAATCAATTTGAAAGAAATAATGTTTGGACCTTAGTATCAAGACCAAAAAATCATTCAATAATTGGCACAAAATGGGTCTTTAGAAACAAATTAGATGAGCATGGAAATGTAATTAGAAATAAAGCAAGACTGGTTGCTAAGGGATATAATCAAGAAGAAGGAATTGATTTTGATGAAACCTTTGCACCTGTTGCTAGATTAGAAGCTATTAGACTTCTACTTGCATATGCTTGCTTTATGAAATTCAAATTATTTCAAATGGATGTTAAAAGTGCATTTTTAAATGGATATATTGCTGAAGAAGTATATGTAGAACAACCCCCTGGATTTGAAAATCATGCTTTTCCTAATCATGTCTTTAGATTAAATAAAGCTTTATATGGATTAAAACAAGCACCTAGAGCATGGTATGATAGGCTAAGCAAATTTCTACTAAATAATGATTTTTCAAGAGGTAATGTAGATACAACCCTCTTTATTAAAAGAAATCAAAATGATATACTAGTTATACAAATTTATGTTGATGACATAATTTTTGGGTCTACTAATGAATCCCTTTGTCAAGACTTTGCTAAGCTTATGCAGGGGGAGTTCGAGATGAGCATGATGGGAGAACTCACCTTCTTCTTCGGACTCCAAATCAAACAATCAAAAGAGAGAATCTCCATCACCCAAAGCAAGTACACCAAGGAACTACTCAAAAGATTTGGAATGGAGAACTGCAAACCAATTGGCACACCAATGAGTCCCTCATGTAAGCTTGACAAGGATGATGAAGGTAAAAGTGTAGACTTAAAATACTATAGAGGTATGATTGGCTCATTATTATATTTAACTGCAAGTAGGCCTGATATCATGTTTAGTGTTTGTTTATGTGCTAGATATCAATCTAATCCTAAAGAATCTCATTTGAATGCTGTTAAAATAATCCTTAGATACTTAAATGGTACTCAAACTCTAGGGTTATGGTACTCTAAGGACTCACAAATTGAATTATTAGGATATTCAGATGCTGATTTTGCTGGATGTAAATTAGATAGAAAAAGCACAAGTGGAACTTGTCAATTTCTTGGAGTTAACCTAATCTCATGGTTTAGCAAGAAACAAAATTCGGTGGCACTGTCTACGGCTGAGGCCGAATACATTGCAGCCGGAAGTTGTTGTGCTCAAATCTTGTGGATTAAGCAACAACTCGAAGACTTTGGAATCAAACTTAATAAAACACCAATAAGATGTGACAACACAAGTACCATAAATCTATCTAAAAATTCAATTCAACACTCAAGATCCAAACATATTGAAATAAGACATCACTTTATAAGAGAACATGTTCAAAACAAAAATATAATTCTTGAATATGTTTGCACTGAAAATCAATTAGCTGATATCTTTACAAAGGCCCTTAGTGAGGATAAATTCTGTGAAATTAGGAGAAATCTAGAAATTCTAGATCCATATGCCTAAATTTTTCTCAATTTCCAAGAATTGATGTCAAAAATTCTTAGAGCTCAATTTTCAACATCTATCCTGGTTTCAAAAGCTCAAGTTTATCATTCTAAAAATTTATCTTTGAGCAAAACTCCTTCTCCCAAAATTTCAAATTTTTCTGGAATTTATTCATATTTTTTCTGAATTTTTGAACTTCATGAGTCGACCCCCATGAGTCGACTCAATGGCAAACTTGTTATTTCCTCAAACTTCCCACGGGCTCATTGTTTTTATATGGGTTGCTGTTCGTGAGCCGACCCATCCGGTCATCTTCTTCCCTCCAAAAGCCAACCTCTCCAATTCCTTTTGCTCCAAATCCAAGGAACTAGTTCGAGGCACTTCTCCCTCCTCCTCTCCACCAAAAATCGCCACCTTGGAAAGGGATTTTTGTGCTTTCTCCCATTGTTTGGCACGGTTGGAGCGTGCCCTAGCACTCCACCGTTCTTCCCAAATCCACCTCTTTTCTCCACCAAAATCCCTCTTCACTCTCTTGTGATCCCTCCTCCACTCATTCACTTGTTCCTCCAAGTCTCCTTGCCTGCTACTGTAGTGAATATGGCTCCGAAGATGAAGCTTCCCCAAAGAAGAAAGTCAGTCCGTGAGCCTGAAGAAATTGTCCGAAAGAAAAGGCAAGCTGGCCAATCTTCCACTGCTCCCACTCCAGCTTCAGTATCTGCTCAAGGTCCCGCTCATCCTCCCTAAGCCCCAGTAAGAATCCTCTATCTGATAGAAAAGTTGAAACCGGGAAGAATATAGATTTTCTGTTCTTTGAAAAAGAGGGTTTTACATTTGCAATTAAGATTAAAAACCAAGGATGGGATTTCTACTGCTCCCTTAAGGAAGTCATCTATGTTGACCTAGTTAGAGAATTCTACCAGAATCTACATTATGGAAATGGGTCAGTGACTTCAACAGTCAAGGGTATTGATATTTGCTTGGATTCTAGTATATTGGGAGAAATCCTTCAGTTGCCTAGTGAGGGTTACTCTTATATGGAACTCCCAGTAAAAGAAGAGGGGATCAGAGTTATTCTAGGAGAAACTTATTCAGGGAGTTTAAATAAATTGGAAGCAAAGATTTTGTCCATTGAGATGAGGATCCTGCATCAGATGGTAACGAAGCTCTTCTTTCCTAGGAGTGGTAGGCATGATTTACTTTCCAGCAGAGATGTATGTATCATGTTTCATGTCATCACTCAGACCCCCCTGAACCTCCCTGCACTTATGATAGAGGCCATGAGAGAGACTTTGAACAGATCCAAGGCACACTTGCCTTTTGGTATGGCCCTTACTCGAGTATTTAGGAGGTTTGGAGTTAGCTGTGAGGGAGAGGCATCTACTAAGCTCTCTCATATGGACACTTTCAACCAACACAGCCTGCACCGAATGGGATTTACAAAGACTGATGGTGGTTGGATCAAGGGATCTGAGGAGAGAGCTGAGGAGAGAGCTGGGGAAAGAGCTGAAGATAGAGCTGAAGACAGAACTGAAGGCAGAGCAGAAGAAGAAGGTCCATCATCTCCTGTCCATGACTTCAGGACAGCATCACCAAATATCCAGTTCATTCCTGATACAGAGGCTGGTCCTTCAGAGTTTACTAGGATGCCCACACCAATGTATCAACTAGAGAGCAGAGCACCTCAATCAGAGTTCAGACTGGCTGACGATCAGATCGAGCAGATATCACAGCGTGTGGCTTCTTTGCTATCTAGTCAGTGGAGCAGTACTACTTTTGCACCAGGAGCCACTTCTTCTGATCAGACCATGACTCCCCACATCTCCACTGTGTTTCAGATGATATCAGATCAGTCCATCCGGATTCAGCAGCTTGAGGACACTGTCTGGAGACTGACTGGCAGAGTTCTTGACTTGCAGGGGCAAGTCCTTGCTTTGGCCCATCCTCAGCCACAGGAGTCCACTTTTGAGGTCACAGACCTCACTGCAGAGGCTGGCAGGCTCAGAGGAGCACTAGAGGGTGGATATGAGTTACTGAGGAGAGAGATCCGAGGATCGAGTGAGCATGCATCCACTCAGTTCACTGCTCTACTTCAATCTGTTTTCAGAGTACTGAACGTACTTGATTCCATCAGACTCACCCTTTCTGTTCAGTCCTTAGCCTCTCAGCGTACTCAGCCTCCCAGTTCTTCTCACTCTCCTGCTCGTGCCAGAGGCAGATGGGGTAGAGGACGTACTTCTGATCGAGATCCATCAGCTTCTCATACCATATCTGATGACTCCGATCCATGACTTGTCTTGATCATTACTAGATCCTAGGTGTTAGTGTCTTGTTTTAGGATCTGTATTTTGGGGCCATGTATTGACAATTAGCTGGTTAACTATTATGAACTGTGTAATGAAACAATTATGGTTTTATGGTATCTTCTTTTACTTATATTTCTACCTTTTGTAATGATGTCGATCATATTTTGGTTATATATATATTCTCCTTGTTGAAATATTATCTTCTCTTTGTTGTTGTTTGCTGTTAATAATTGCTGTATTAAGGGGGAGCAAACATCTGTGATAAACTCTAAAGGGGGAGAAATTAAAAAATATTTCAAAAAAAGGAGTTAACCATGTTTGATGATGTCAAAAAGGGAGAGAAATTAAAGAAAAAGCAAAATTAAAGAAAAACCATAAATTATGAGCATTTAAAGAAAAAGCAACCCATCAAAAGCAAAACTATAAATTATGAGAAATTAATGAATAACAATATCAAAAGTACAATGCTAAGTACAATGCAAATAAGTAACTTTTAAATTATTTCTTTACATATGCTCTGATTTGTTTTAAAAATTTAAATATGCTCTGATATACTTCAAAATTCTAACTTGCTCTGATACATTTTTTGAAATTTTATTTACCTTGATACATCTTAAGAAATTTAACTTACTCTGATACATCTTAATTTTTTTTTTAACTTGCTCTGATACACTTGCTCTGATACATTGTAAAAATTTTTTTTTGGATAACATTGTAAAATTATTTTTCTTGCTCCGATACATTGCAAAATTTATTTTTTCTCTTGCTCTGATACATCTTAAATTCAAAATGATCTAATACACTTTCCAAATCAACTCTTAAACATGCTTTGGCACACATAATTATTTTTTGTATCAAAAGCATTTAAAGCACATAAGTATTTTTTGCTCTGATGCTAAAACTAAAATCAAATGAGAATGAGCAAATTTTCAAAATACAGCTTGCTCTGATAACAAAAATAAGTTTTCTGTTCTATCACCAAAATCACATAATCCAATGAGCATATCTTCAAATCTTTAAGCAAATGGGCGAACTATTCTTGCATATGACCATTTATATCACATGCCAAAAGAATAATACTCTTTTCAAGCATATAAATCTATAATGCATTCACATAAATGTTTTTGTTCAAGTATTTTGTCATCATCAAAAAGGGGGAGATTGTTGCTCCTAGATTGATTTTGATGATTACAAAGCAGATTGAAGGGATACAAATATTTTTATTTGAAAAAGTCTTTATGCTCTTCAGGGACAAAATTATAATTTTACTAAAACTCTGATTTGATAGTATCATTTGGTAGAACTAATGATTTGTAATCTATTGGTGAAAATTTCATTATTTTTGGACTTATATTTTTGAAGTTATGAATGTTTGAAGTGCATGAGTCGACTCATGAGTCAACTCATGGCACAATGAGCTGATTGGCACGCAAAAATTTTTCTTGGCACGCTGAATTTTTGGCTTGACACGACCTGTGAGTCGACTCATGAGTCGACCCACAAGGCATGAGTCGACTCATGAGTCGACCTCTGCTGATTTGGGCCAAAAAAATTCAGAAACCACAGTTCTGGCTGTTGCAACAGAAGTCGACTCATGAGTCGACTCCTGAAGCATGAGTCGACTCATGAGTCGATCCCTGCGACGGAAATTATCCGCAACGGCTAGTTTTTTGCCTGTTTTAATTATCTTTTATGCTCCCTTAAAATGCTTTAATGGCTCTTTTTCTGCCTAAAATATTTTCCCTTGTTTCTTAAGGCTATAAAAGGTTTCAAAAGGTGAAAGAAAAAGGAGATCAACGATATACACGAGAGAAAAAGAAAGGGGATCCACAATCTATACGAGAGAGACAAGAAATCTACAATATACATGAGAGATTGTGAAAGAGAAAAGCAAGAGCGTTCAAAAGGGCATTCAAGAGCATTCAAAGAGAGGGTTTTTCAAGCCAATTTTTTCAACCTTGATCAAGAGCTCTTTCAAAGCCTTCAAGAAGTCTTCAATCAAAGTTCACTTTCTCCTCAAGCGTTCATTCAACTCTTCATCCACCTTGAGAAAATCGAAAAAGGAGATTCTTCATTTGAGTAAAGTATTTTTATTGTTATATTCGCTCATTTAAGGGCTATTCCTGTACTTATTTATGCTCTAAACTGTCTTACTCTTTGTAAATAATTGTTCTTATTTTTGGAGGGTTTCCAAAATAAGGGAAGGTTGATCCGAACCTGAAATCGGAGTGTTTTGGGTTGGCTTGTACCCGAGAAACAAGTGGACTAGCTTGGGATAGCTAGTGTCGGAGTTTCCGACGTTTGTATTCAGGTTGAATACAAGTATAGTGGATTAGAATTCCCAAGTAAGAGCTTGGAGAGTGGATGTAGGTGCAAGGTTGGCACCGAACCAGTATAAATCCTTGTGTTTGTGGTGTGCTTTATTGTTTCTCTTTATTTCTTTATTATATCTTTGCATTCTGGCTTTAGGTAATTAATCTTGAATTAAAGTCTTTCTTCTCATTCATCAAGCTTTTAACAAATACTTTTCATAAGTAATTAGTTAAGCTTAAAATTTTTAAAAATCCAATTCACCCCCCCTCTTGGGTTGCATATCTGGGCAACAGTGGCAGAATTTTATCTCGAGATTGGATTGACTGAAGTTGGATAGCGACGGTAGATCGGTGATGGTAGGACCTATCAAAAAATCTCCAACTAGAGGTGGCTTCAGTGGGGACCCTTCGATGCTCTAGTCAGAACTATGGACAACAAAGGAAAGAAGTGAGTATATTGGGAGAGAGAAAATTTTATACTTTGGAGGTTATCTATGGGTCTTTATTTATAGACGAAGCTGAAGAGCTGTGAGAAAGAAGAAAAATTAGGTGGTTAGCTTTGCTTTATTTGAAAAGATTCGACGGTTATCCTTCCTTTATCTGGGGGATTTTTTTTGTTATTTCTTCTTTATCCGCTTGTCATCATTTATTCCTAGAATTTGAATATTTGTGTGGGGGCTGAAGGTCAACCTTTCCTGCTTTGCCGAATAAAATCAGCTCAAGTATCTTGTTGTGTCTGCTAGCATCATGATGGGGTTGAACCTGAGGTACCTTCATGTCTTCATCTACCTCACATCTTTGATAAGTATGAAATCAACCCCCTACTCCCGAGTCTGAGTCAGAATTGGGTCGAACGAAGGGAGTACTTCAAGATTGTCGAAGATGTGCTAAGAGCATCGTTCTAGTCGAGATGACGTGTCTGTAGCTTTTGGTAAGGTGAAAAGTCACATCATCTCAGTGTTTGCAACTTCTTAATCATCGAGATTTTCATCAGCTCTGCTCGCTAAAAAGCAAGGGGCCTTTGAAGGTTTTGTATGTTAGCCCTCGTTTGTTACCAAAATTGATAGGCTAAGGGTCCTTGTAGATTAGCTCTTAAAAGATCCTTTTAGATTAGCCTTCGTTTCTTGATTAGCCGAGATCTTCATAGGTGTTGGCTCGCTGAAGAGTGAGCACGACCTTCGAGGGTCCTTATAGGTTAGGCCCCACTTACTGTCGAGATTTTTTACCCATGCAGGTTGGATCGGTGAATGTCGGAGGTCCGTATATCCCGCACGACTAAGATCTTCATGGGCATTGGCTTGCTGAAAAGCAAGCATGGTCTTTGGAGGTCCTTATAAGTTAGCCCCTACTGCTTAGCAGTCGAGGTGTTGAGTTGCAAATCTACACACAAAGGATGAGAGAACTCATCGGACCGGCTCTAGTTGGGCCTTCTGATTTTTCAGTTAAGTCAAGCTTTGGAGTAAAAAAAATGATAGATAATTAGACTTGTGTTATCCTATTTTAGTCAGTTTACCTCTAGTCGACTTTCATTGGTTGGCATTCTTAAATCACTTCACTTTGACTTTCGAAAGTTTGGCTTCTGAAGCTCATTTCTGGGGGGTTGACTTTCAGAGATCGATTTATGGACGATCCACATTAAAAGTCTGGCTTTCTCAGGTCGACCTTGTACTTCATCTTGACATCGAGCTTTACTTGATCCTTCATTTTAGCTATTGGCCTTTTGCTTGATAGTCCGATCTTGGTTTGCTCAGATTGGTCCTCTAATGATCTTTGCCTTTTGGTGATATTGACCTTTTGAAACTGGCCATCTGATGACCTAAACCTTGAGCTGTCTTTACTTCAGTTTGGTCCTCACCTTATCTTTGGACTTGATCTTCATTGTGGCCTTGCTTCAGCTTAGGTGCTCAAAGATCTGTTGTTCTGCAAAAAGGAAATAGAATAGTAGAAGAAACTTGAGGGCATCCTACCATGAAAATTAAAGTTCTATGTGAGAGTTCTTGGGTTCTGCTTGACTCCTCTTTATTATTTATCTCGATTTGGATTTGAGCTTTGTCTCAATTTGGCTTTATTCTTGCTTTAGTTTTGCCTTGATCTATGCTTTGGATTGATCCAATTTTGATTTCGGATCGATCTGATTTTAACTTTAGATTGGCTTGATCTGGGCTTTAGATTGGCCTTCATTTGCTTCAGATTGGTCTGGATCTAACTTTGGATTCGTCTGGATCTGCCTTCGGATTAAGCTTGGATCTGGCTTCAAATTGGTCTAGATCTGACTTTGTATTGGGCTTGGATCTAGCTTTGGATCAGGCCTTCATTTCGACTTTGGAACAGGCTAATTTGGGCTTCATCTGACTGAAGCCGATGACCTTGTCCAAGAGATCTAATCACGCTGCTCAAGAGGTCCCCAATGAGTCCCCTATCTCAGACCGAAATCTCCAACATTGACTTAGGCTTGGCCTGGCTTAAATTAAAAGATGTGTCCCATTTAAAGCTTCTGGGTCCACATCGCATGTGGCTTGATCCGGGATTTTTCATAAAGGTCCTCGCATGCGTGGTGGCCCCAAGCCTTGACTATCTGAAAGAAGGGATCGACTATCCCATTGTGTGACATCGGCTCCACCGGACCATACTTTGGCCACTGCTGTTCGATCGATTCACTACACAACATGATTTGGCCAGAGATGATCCTCTGTGTAGTCGTGTCACCTTTATTGTTTGAGCCAGGCTGCTTCAAGTTTCTCTGACTGCTGTCGATTTCCCCACCTCGCCTCCAGCGGGTACACAGCCATCTTCTCTTTCGATGCCGGCATGTGCATCACTACCACTTGCATGTTCGTCTCTACAACAACCGGCAGCCGATGGAGGAAGCATCAGGGTTTCTTGCCCCCCCAAGGATGGAGATTGATCATGGTGGGGAGGCTTTAGATCCACCAACAAACAACCTTGAAACCTCAAGTTCGGACAAGGTCGGTGCCATCGGTGGGCGGGATGACTTCGGAGGCCCAAATCTGAGGGAGACCGACACCGCTGGAGGGCACAGCCACTTCGGAGACCCGAATCTGGGTGAGATTGACACCGCTAAAGGGCGCGGCAACTTCGAAGGCTCCTGCAGATGGCTTGATCAGCGATGTCGGCGGGTGCGGTGGCTTCGGAGGCTCCTGCAGGTGGCTTCGGCACTGACGAATGTTTGGCACACACATGGGAGACTTCAGTCGGACTTGCTTCGGGGTCATTGTGGGCAGCTTTGGCATCATTCAAAGTCATGCATAGGCACACCAGAGGTGAAGATCGACACCTCCATAGGAGAACTTCAGGGCCATTCTAGGCTCCTAGGCATCATCGGTCATGGATATAAGAGAGATCAGCACCTGGTCGAGATGCAAGCGGGGGAGACTTCGAAGTCTCTTATAGGGAGAGGACTATGGCTTGGCCATAATCTTGGCTCAGGCTGGAGCTTCATCCTGACTTAGTTTCGAGTTTCACTTTGGCTCAGCCTCGAATTTCACCTTGGCTCATGTGCTCAAGGATCCGTGGTCCTGCAGGAAAGAATTAACATGGAATAATAAATGAGGGCCTAAGAGACTTTTACCGTAAAGATTTTGAATCATTGGCATCTCTCCCTCTTGAGCCTATTCTTCTGGGATGTCCTTAAAGATGAGCGAACGTGGGTTCCTCATGATTTAAAGAGCAGAATTTGAAAGATTTTAATCCATCATGATTTTCATTGTTTGGATCCTACCAAAATTTTAAATTAAATTTTGAATATAGACAAAAGAGCAAAATTATCCAAGAATCGATGGATTCTTGGAATCCCCTTATTTAAATTTTGCTAAAAATTCAAATTTCAAATTATGAATGGGGGAGCAAGAATGATTCGAGAATCAAGAAATTTTCGTAATTTTCTTCCTGATTGGGATCTTCTTCCTCATTTGGAGCGCGAGCCTCCAGTTTCGAGCCCGATTAGGATAGTTTGGAGGGTATTAATTGATACAAAGCCAATTAGATCTAATCGATATCGGTTGATTTAGGGATGGCCGGTCTGGATCTTATCGGCGTCCGACAAATTTGATCATTAGGATTTCGATGACGTTGCGACAATGCGACGAAGTTTCTTTGACTAGACGCTTGCTCCTTCCTGCAAACAGGTCTGGGCTCTTTCTCTAGCGTCATTCTGTTATGACAAAATTTTATCTCAAGATCGGATTGACTGAAGTTGGGTGGTGATGGCAGGTTGGCGATGACAGGATCTGTAAGAAAAATCTCCGACCGAAGGTGGCTCCGATGGAGATCCTCCGACGCTCAAGTCAGAATTCTGAACAATAGAGGAAAGGAGTGAGCATATTGGAAGAGAGGAGATTTCATACCTTGGGGTCTTCTATAGGCCTTTATTTATAAACGAGACTGAAGAACCGTGAGAAGAAAGAAGAATCAAGCGGTTAGCCTTATTTTATCTGGAGAGATTTATTTATTATTTCTTCTTTATCCATTTATCATCATTTATTTCCGAAATTTGAAGATTTGTATGAGGCTTGAAGGACAACCTTTCTCGTTTTGTCAAATAAAATCAACTCAAGTGCCTTGTTGGATATGCTAGCATCAAGGTGGGGCCAAACTTGAATAAATTTCGTGTCTTCGTCTGCCTCACATCTTCAACAACTACAAAATCAGCTCCTAACACTAATCTTTTGGTCTGATTAAAAGTTCTTTTCTATCATTGTATTCTAATATATATGTTTTAAATTCTTGCAATTTTCTTATTTCTACTAAAGTAAAATTGAATAATTTCACATAGATGTATATAATATTGAAATAATTATAGGAGATAATGTAGTAAAATGGAATAATAAAGATCCATAGATTTTTTGGAAGTAAAAAATAAAGAGATTGAAGATAGGCAATAGAAGAGTAAGAACATAGGAGAGAGATATGAGACAAGAAAAGGACATACATGAAATCCATCATAAGAAAATTTAGTGACCAGGCGTTCAATATCACAAATCATATTACAATGTTATGCAAGCCATATAATAGTCTCCTAATAATACTATTCCTGAACAATTTCTAATTTAAGCCCTACATCTAACTCAAGGAAACCTAATTTAACTAAAATCAACATTTTGAAACCCAGCTCAAGTATCGGACCATTTAGCATCCGAGTCACTATTCAATGAGCTGACCCTAAGTCAACAATGGGGTCAACCCATTAACCCATGGCACCATAAATAAATTAATTACTTAAATACTTAAATAGTAAATAAATTGAAAATAAAAAAGAATTAAAAAATATGATAAAGAATAAAGTAGAATATTAATTTTGTTATGCATATAACATCCATACCATAAAAATGAGAGATGTGCAATTCTCACAACTTATGCTACAATAAATTAATAGAAAAAAATATATGTTTGGGCACCTTATAAATAAACCTTACAAGGGTTTCATATTTTTCATAAAAAAAGACAAAACATGGCTTACAAATCAATAATTAGAAATTTAAATAGAATCCACAACATGAATCAAATTAAAAAAAAATGATAACAAAATCATTGGTTAATAGTAGGTCAGTGGGTTAATTGCACATTGTTATGTGATTACAAAATCCAGGTTTGGGTTTGACCCGACCTGTATATTTTGGTCTTAAAATGGTGACTAAAATCTTAAAATTCTTGAAAAAAAAAACAAATCTGTAGCACCGGAAAGTATTAGAATTTAATTAAGCTGTAAAATATCAACTTTAGATCTCAGAGTTCCTTGGAACGAGTCGAAGATCACCGGAATTCATTGCAAAAGGTTACATTTTTTAAAACAATCGTCATTTGTATTTGAATTTTTGCAGGCTAGGATCATCAAATCCGGTGGATCTTTGGATCTGTGCTGCAGTAGGAGAAGCTATAATCGAAATTTTGGTTAGAACTGGAATTTACATGTGAGTCCAAGTTTTATTTTTCCTCCCTAGTGAATCGTATTTGTTAAGCCAACCTAGAGTAAAAACATACGAGTCCAAGTTCTCGATAAAATGAAGCACGATGATCTAATAAAATATTCCTATGGTACGTCGAGCATGTCAGCATTTGTCCCCCTAGATCTAATGCATCAGGGGTGACTCAGTTCCGTGCACTTGTCAGAGCCGCACCCTTTCAGCGCTTCGAATAATTCATTTCACGACTTGTAACATGAAGCCATGAGAAGATTATTATTATTATTATTATTATTATTATTATTATTATTATTATTATTATTATTATTATTATTATTTGAAAATTATCAGTCTACCAATTACCAAAAGGGTAAAAAAAAAAAAAAAAAGAAAGAGAGAGAGAGAGAGAGAGAGGTAATCGATAGAGCTCTACAGTTGCATGCATTCGAACCAAAAAGTAGAGCAGGAGCAGAGGTGGAGTAACAGAAGCTGTTAGAGAGAGAGTCAAGAAAAATAATTCACAAGCTCACAAAATGATGAAGTTATTAAGCTTGATGATAATTATCATGGTAGAGACGTACGTGTTCACTAGCTACCTGCATTGAATCTTCCCCCATGGTTGGACTGCTCGTATTGGCTTCATTACTTTGGGATGGCGCTGCGATGGTCATCATCACTTCCATCCTGCCATCCGGCTGGGACATGTCTTGATCACCCATCGCTCAGGGGCTGGGTTGGAGGTGGCAGCGGCAGCTTCACTCCCACTCGAGCGAACGGAGATGGGCGGAAAGGAATGACCCAGCTGCGATGTCCCCGAAGCAGTGGTTTTCTGAGGTCACAGCCAATTTAATTGCGAGAGGTACAAGGACGTGATGCCAGATTCAGAAAGAGACAGGAATCCATCACGTGCACTGGGCCCTCCGTGGTAGCAGCAGAGGAGTGGGATGCACCATGCATGCTTTATCTTGGCGTTTCCGTGTAGTTCATGCACGAATACGTAGTAAAGTTTTTACCGCATCTAAAATTTGAGGCATGCCTGGTTGGTTGGAGGGAGTTTGGTCTTGGAATGGAGAGTAAGAATAATCGATTCGTTTGGTTGGAGAAGTCCAATTTTATTTAATATAGTGTAAAATTGGGCAACTGCAGGGGCAGCCACTGGCACGATACATAAAATCTCAGTTTTTATTTAATATAGTGTAAGATACAGCCAGTATAACATCAGCATATTACTTGACATCTCTTTTCTTTAATAATTCTAAATATTTTTATATTAAACATTAACATTAAAGCCTTAAGCGAGATTTTTGATATTAATTGTAATATGCTGTTGAACAATGTTTCCAAATCTTCACGCTCTACAATAAACTAAGATATCAGTCATTCTTAGTATCAACCATCCATCAAGATCGCAGAGCTCCAAGATTTCAGTAATCATGGGAATATCAGGTGCCAAAGCGCCATCACATTCCTGTCGGCATCTGACAGAAAGGAACTATTTTGGGTTCAGTGTTCAAAGATAATACTAGACATAGTTGCTCGGATGTACAAATATGGATCGTACGCAATTGGGGTAGAATTTTTTTTACCTCTCTTTGCACCTCTTCGGATGGTAAACAAACGACTGCAGTGTCATGTTCGGCCTGATGTCATTCATACCAAAATTATTTGGGGACATTCAGTGTGGACAAAATGTGTTGTCAGATACTGACCAATTATGGGCCGGCTCAGGCCGATGATATATTGTCCAGCAATTTTGCGCATGTTTAGTTGTAATGCGTGGTCCTCACCAACACAGTGACCAGGTAAAAAAAAACCCACACCTTTCGGCTAAATTACTCACGAGGTTTCACAACGTATTTTAACTAAAACTAGCGTATGTGGAAAGAAAATACACTCTAAGTGCCCATGAAATGTGAATTGTTAAGTAGGATTGGATCCACCATTTATGTAATAAAAATCCTTCATATGATAAAATACATATCCATGAACTGTTCTCCCTTGAGTTGGTGCATGTAACATACATGCAGATTGCTAAGGCCGCATCCTAGTAGAAACAATCAAATAAACTAATTAGTAATCTAAAATTCTCAGTCAATTTGAAGAAATTCATCAACATAAGCCCAACAAGTGCTTGTTCAAATGGATCACCCATAGCAGTCTGGTTGGAATCAACACCATTGGGTGAGATGGGTATAGGGTAGGTTGGAATCAACGCCATGAAGTGAGATGTGAGATGGCTATAGGGTAGAAATGATGGAAGTCAGCCACTCCTAATCTCAATAAAATAATTAGAATAAATACTTATTTAAAATATATGACAAAAGAAATGCATGTTTAGTATTACTTGAAAAAATATTTCTAGATTTAAAAAATGAAAAATAATTGTTTGGTATTATCTGAAATGTGCTTCCATGGAGAGAAAAAGAAAAAAAATATTTTTAGAAGCAAGAAAATTTAGCTTTTGATTCTAAAGGCAACATTAAACATGCCTTGAGCTTATCTTGCTTTACGTCAAACTCAAGACTGGACTGAGATTGATACAATCTCATACCAAGTTACGAAAGCCATATAGACCAGGTCCAACCACTTATAGCTATGTCCGCACCCAATAATTATTAGTTTTTCTATAGTTTGGAGCTAGAGTTTTTAAGGGCCATCTTTTATATAGTCTAAAAGAAGTGCTTTTATGAATTTCAGGTTAAAAAAAAATAGATTACTAAAAATAAATCTTCACCTATATTTTTAACTTAAAAGTAAATACTCATTTGAATTTCAAATACAAGTAACTACCTATTTGAAACATAAATTAAAAATAACTATTCATTTTGATTGAAATAAACATTATACTCTTATACTCTTATATCCTTTAAAATACTACAGTATTGTATTATCATAATATATTAAAAATTATATTAATATAATATTATTTTATAATAATAAAATATTATTTTATTGTATTATATTAGTATAATATTCTTTTATAATAAGATAGTATTATATTATATTAATATATTATTCTTTTATAATAAGACAATATTACTTTATTATATTATACTAATATAATATTTTTTTATAATAAAGTAATATTATATTATTATAGTATGATATTTTTTATTGTAGTATTACTTTACAACATTTCAATATTACTTTATAGTAGTGTAATATAATTTTATAATAATATAATATTATTTTATAATAATATAATATTATTTTAATTGGATCATTTCACCCTCATTTGGGTAGTTCCTTTAAGTTACATTTCAAATAGAAAGCTGCTTTTACTTAAAACTTAAGTGAATAACTACTTTTTAAATTTAAACTCAAATAGATAATTTTTTTAATTTATTTAAAAAATATTTTTAAAAAAAATATTATATACATGATAACATAAAAAAATATATATAAAATAAAAAATAATTTGAAAAATATTTTTTGAAAGAAATTGGAAAGAGCCAAATAGTGTTTGGCGTTACTTCCAAGTTTCAATTTCATAAAACAAAGTTTATGCTTGTCGGAAAAACCAAAAATCATGACAATGGTCTCTAAGATTGCCACAAGAGCGAGGTACAACGAGTATGGTGGCACGGATGGTGATAAAGAGACATGAAAATTTCTTTATGCATCGCAGGCGGACGATGTAGAAAATTCAACATAAAATGCATCATCTTATCGATTGATCCATATAGCAACTGTTTTTCAATACGCATTTAATATCTGCAATTCTATTTTTTTTGTTTGAAATTTTGAATGACAAAAATATCCCTTTTTAAAAAAATTATGATATCTTGTAAGATATTATAACATCTTACGTCAAATTATAACTTCCTGCACGCACGATGTCATAATATGACCCAAAAATTTATGACATTCTGTACATAAAATATCATAATATGATCTAAAAAATTATGACATCCTATATGCAGAAAATCATCATACGATCCAGGACGTCATAAAATGGAATGAGCATTTTTGCCCAACCACTTTCCAACGTGCATTTAATGCATACAGTTCTATTTTTTCATTTAAAAATTTTGAATGACAAAAATATCTCTATTCTTTAAAAAAATTATCACATCTTGTGACATATTATTACATCCTGCGTCAAATTATAATACCTTGCGCGTCAAATTGTAACTTTATATATGCAGAATACCATAATATAGACATAAGATGTCATAATTTTTTCTAAAAAATAGGAACATTTTTATCATTCAAAATTTCAAACAAAAAAATAAAACTGCAGATATTAAATATACATTGAAAAGTGATGGCTACGTGGACCAATGAGATAAGACGGTACACTCCACGTCAGATTTTTTACACCGCCCGCGATGCACAGAATTTTTAAAAAAGGCATTGGTCACCGTCAACAACTTTGATTTGAAAATGCTTGGAAAATCAAATTTGCTAGTTTTCATAATTCACAAATTGAGAAAAGATTTTCAAAAAACTAAAAATAGAAACAAGATTTCCAAACACCATTTTTGCCTTAATTTACATTTTTAAAAAAAATAAAAATCAGAAACTAGACATTTATTTGGCATATAGCTATAGCTATTGTTTTTTATTTTTAAAACTAAAAACGCAAAAGCTGAAATAAAACAAAATCTTTGGTGCAATCATTCCTATTTTTATTTTTCAAAATTATTTCATTATTTTTAAAAAATGAAAATAAGAATCCCCACCTTCTGATACTTTAAAAAATAAAAACTCATATTACACCATTGCCTTTGTTGCGGCCAATCCCCTGTTGCCCCATCGTCAATGAAGAGCACCTGCAAAGCAAAATCCACACAGATCGAAATTATATCCGACGGAGACCCTCTGATGCTTAAGTCAGTGGAGAATGGTGAACAATAGATGAAGAATATTTGAAATGGCAAAGTCTCCGTCCAAAATTATCTTACCCATACTGTTCATTTACTTCTTTTTTATAGGTAATTTTGATGTAACCATCGAGCACGTGGTCCCGCTTTTTATGGCACTAAATTATCGGACTATAATCATGGAATTAATGGACTGTTTATACCCACTAATGACTATGACATGTAATCGATAACCGTTTATAACAATTAGATGTATAGATTCTGCAGTTCCGACTTTATGTGATCGTGGAAAGATAAGCCGACTATATGTCAATAATAGTAGTAGTTCGATAGTCGTGGAGACTCCAACAAGCATCAGTTCGTTATTTGATATGCGGATGATCTTCGATCGAAAATTAATCAAGTTGTCCGTTGTTGGTTGATAATATCCGACTATCGATCGATCAACTGATTATTTGTCAGAGTATTGTGTTCATATGGCCGATGTAGAGTCGGAGTCGGAGGTTGGTTGAATTGTCCCAACAGTTGCTCCTTACTCCCAAGTCCAAGGTGGTCTGACGTGTATACTGTCACGTGGTCTATCACATTGGACCAAAGGAGTTGCCACATGCTGCCTCGAGCCCCGACTCAACAGCTGGTATTAATGACTTTTTGAAATACGAGAGATCTCCACCTATTTTGTTGTTTCGATAGTTGTGAAATCATCATTAGGCTATCGTTTCGGAAAGATAATTCGATGCCTAAGAAATCCGAACAATTTGATTTTGACTAATAGATTTTGATCACGTGTCCAAACATCATTGGCTTTGAGCTGCTCACGCGGATAACGGTGAGGTGGCATGATCTAAGAGCAGGTGCATCAAACCATTCAACCAATGATCGATCTTGATGTCACCATGTATCGACATCAGAAAAAATCTTGATTTGACTGATTTCATCCGGACCGTTAAGGGATCCTATATATATGAAGTCATTTTCATCTAGACCTTACTTTTGCATTTGTCGCTTCTCTGTAATAGAAAGTTCTGTCGGAAGATTGTCTCGGTACTAGAAGCTCCCAGGTCTTGTTTCTCGCTCCATCCTTGGCTTCAGGTCGAGTCCTTCTTCCTTCTCTTAGGATTTTTCTCTTAGAATTTTCTCCTCTTTTCTACTTTTTCATTTTCGATGGCCATTAAAAAGGCTTCTTTTCGGGACAATCGGTCGGGGAATCCGACCGACGAATCTCCCTCAGGTCCAGAAATGGAAGCTTCTTTTTTATCTGGGCCCAATGTTGAACGGCTCCAGAAACAATATCGTATCTCGGAGTATCAGCTTTTTGCTCCTAGTCTGGACGATCAGGTGAATTCCCCTCCTCCAGATCAGGTTGCATTTCATATAGAGGACCTTCAGACCGGTCTTCAATTCCTGATTCCGGAGTTTGTCCAAAATCTTCTTGATTACTATGGCCTTTATCCTGCTCAGCTGGCTCCGAATTCCATCCGACTGATCATCAGTTTTGTCTTGCTATGTCGGCTTATCCTGACTAAACCTCGTCCTTCCCTTTTTCGATCTTTCTTTATCCTTCGTCCTCATCCGAAGGCCAAGGATTGATGGTTCTTCAATCTGAGAAAAGATCTTTCTTTTATCACCAATCTTCCATCATCCATTCATGGATGAAAGAACTAATTTTTCTTTATCTCTTCTTCTTTTTCCTGGGCTTTCCTTCGTGCTGGGGTAATCCAAGAACTGGCCCCAAAGAGAACAGTCGAGTAAAGGCCGATGATCGGAAAGATTTCCTTCAACTGAAAAATATGACAGTTCCACTGCAACGAAAGCTGATAACCGAACAAACTCTCTATAATGCCGGACTTAGTTCGGTCACTTCTTTAGGTATAACATAGTCGATCTCTTTATTTTTTTCTGAATTTTATACTGATCTCTTTGTTCTGATTATAGCTATACAGCCAAAGACACGAATATCGGCTGTCGATATCTGCTTATACGCTGTCAAGAAGAATATAGCAGCTGAAACTGGACCTTCTCGACCGTCGAAGAAGAGTCGGGTTGCCACTCCATCAATACCGACGAAGGAATCAGACATTCCGTTAGAGACAGTTCCCGAGCCAATTTTGACATTGTCGATCCCGACAAGGCTTCCTGAGGCACCATCTGCTGAAGATGGGACGGCAGAAGACAATGGAGTTGTAGCAATACCATCGGTGGCTCCATCAGTAGAGATTCGGACCGAGGTGGGAGTTGCGACCGAATCCGAACAATCTGCGACTGCACCAGCCATTCCTCCAACAGAACATTCTCGGACGCAGTCGAGCACCGACTTGCCAGCAATCTCGAGCGCTCGACCACCAACTGGGGATCGAGAGAAGGCACCGACGACTTTAGCTGATGACAGGTCGTCTGCGGGCCTTCTAATACTTTTCGACATAAGGATTGCCGAGGATGAGTCGACCTTGGCCAACCCGGCATTGGCCAAGCGGCTCATCGAAGCTGCCTTTCTCCCAACTGATTAGGAGAACAGGAAGAATCGAACTGTTGTCGAAATATTTTCATCTTTCTACCCGATGATACTCAGGATAAGTTTTTCAATATCTCTTCTATTTTTTTTTTAATCTGATCTGACTTGACTTATCTTCTATTTTCAGTGGGCGCACGATATGCACGCTCTAGAGAGCGGCTATCGGAAGATCGCCGACTTCCGTCGATCTTGGATGGATAAGATAGCAGCCGTCACTGCTGAAAAAAATACTACCGTTAAACAACTCCAGACGACAACTGAACGGGAGAAGAAACTTCATGAGTAGATCTCCCGAATGACGGCCGACCTATAATCCTCCAGAGCCGAACTTGAGTTGACTCACCAAAATATCTCGTCCCTTGAGTCGCGGATCAGGAGCAAGAAACACTCCATCCATCGGCTCCAAAGAGAGGGATGGCTGCATTGAAGAAATGAAAGTGAAGCGTGGAAGGCATCGGGCCACCCTGAAAAGGCTGGCACTATAGCATCGACCTCCACGAGAGCTGAAGCAGAGTAGGCGAGGGAAGCCCTGAGTTTGACCGTCGAAAATTTTAAAAATTCTGAAAAATTCAAGAAAGAAATTCTCAAAGGCGGATATGCTTCTTACTGCGTCGAGTACGAGGACGGTCGAGATGCGATTGAAAAATCGTATCCAGATTTGGACTTGAGCGGCATCATTCCTCCTTGTTCGAAAGATGAAGCTGCTGAAGAAGGCACTACACCGATCGAAGATGATGCTTCGATTGCTCCAAAACCTGCTCCAACTATCGAAGCTGCACCGGAGCAAGATGAAGACAATGATCGATGATCGGTGTAACATTTTTTTTTTTTATAATCAGATAATTTTGTAGTCGGACCTTGGGTCCAATTTTGTAACTTTCCCTTTAATGAATGAAAAGAAAAATTTTTCAAGTATAAATTCTTTCTTTTGTGTACTTTTAATGTTGTAAAATTATAGTCGGACAATCGAATACCGATCGGTGACTCGAACGTTCAGTAATAACTATAGAATTTATCCGTTAAATATTGATCGACATACCTTACTTTTTAAATATTTGGATGGACGATGATAAGCCGAACATCCTTCTACTGATTCTAGTCAAATCAGTATGTCTAGTTATTTTGATAAACGATGGTAAGTCAAATATTCTTCAACTGATCGTAATCAAATCGATGTATTTTCAATTCGATCATAATCGTATTGGCATAATATTCCATTTAGTTAAAACTAAATCGGCATAAGTAATTATTCGACTAGAATCAATTTTTACAGTGAAAAATCGAGATATAGTCGGTACCGAGATACAATCGATGTATCGATTTTTATAGTGAAAATTGAGATAGTCGATAAAAATTAATTGTTCATTCATACTATTATTTTGTAGTTGGTCGAAGCTTTTATGAATCTGATTCATTCTGGACATTGAACATATGAACAACTTTATTGATAATACATCTTCAAGTTGCCGGCATTCCAGATCTATGAAATAATTGTTCCATCAAGAGTTTCTAGCCGATATGCATCTAGTCGAAGTGTCTCGATTATTCTGTAGGATCCTTCCCAATTTGAAGATAACTTCTCCTGATCTAAAGGCTTTGAATCTTCTGCCTTTCTTAAGATCAGGTCTCCTGGACGGAAGACCTTCAGTTTAACTTTTGCAATATAATACCAGACTACTCTTTGCCGATATGCTGCCATCCGAACTTGAGCTTACTGTCAGACTTTCAAAAGTAGATCTAGATCGGCTCTCCGACATTCTGAATTGTTCGGCTCAATGTATTGTTCCACCCTTGCTGATGGTAATCCGATCTTAAGTGGGTTCATCACTTCTGTTCCATAAGCCAGATTGAATGACGATTCTCCCATTAATATACGAATTATTCGATATGCCCATAAGACCGAATAATAGTTCTTCCATCCAGAAGCCTTTAGGTTCATTCAGTCTGATTTTGAGACCATGCAGGATTATTCAATTTGTTACCTCCACCTCACCATTGGATTGTAGATGACCGACTGATGTGAATTTGTGCGTAATGTGAAATTTCGCACAGAACTCTTTGAAGTTCTGATTGTCGAATTGTCGACTATTGTCAGTAATGATGGTGTATGATAGATCGAATCTGCATATGATTGATTTCTGAATGAAGTCTTCCTTCTTACTTTCAGTAATTTGTGCAAAAGGTTCAGCTTCCATCCATTTAGTAAAGTAATCAATGACGACCACTATAAACTTCCTCTGATCAGATGCCGGAGGGAAAGGACCAAGTATGTTAATTTTTCATTGTGCGAAGGGCCATGGTACAACAATTGATGTCAACTGACTGACCGATTGATGTTGTATATTTATATATTTCTGACATGATTCACATCTTCGAACACGTTCAGCTGCATCTTTCTTCATGGTGAGCCAGTAATATCCTTATCGTAAGATTTTATAAGCCAGAGATTTACCTCCTAAGTAATTTTCACAAATCCCTTCGTGAACTTCTCTGAGTGCACAGTCGACATCTGTTGATCTCAAACACTTCAGTAAGAGAAGAGCGAACGACCTTTTATAAAGTTGACCACTCATCAAAACATATTGTGAGACCGTCAATCTGAGTCATTTGACTTCTAAAGGATCTGTTGGAAGAGTTCTATCAGTCAAGTACTGGATGATTGGATCCATCCAACTTGGCTCATCATTGATTTGCAGCACTTCTTCAACTTTATCAATACTTGGCTATTCAAAATATTCAACGAATGTCTGACCCAACAAATTGAATGAAATAGTCGCAAGTCGAAAAAGTACATCGACTTGAACATTTTTTGTTCTTAAAATGTGAGAGATCTCAAAATATTTTAGAATCGATGCAAGATCTTTCACTTTCTGATGATACTTCACCATAATGGGGTCTCGAGCTTCAAATTCGCTTTTAACTTGTCCGGTAATCAACTGTGAGTCAGTAAAGACCTTCAGGTTGTCTATGTCAAGCTCCTTGATAATCTTTAAGCCAGCTAGGAATACTTCATACTCGACTTGGTTATTTGAAGTTTTGAAATTGAATCGAAAGACATATTCTATTACAACCCCTTCAGAATTAGTGAGGATGAGACCAGCTCCACCGCCTTATACATTAGATACTCCATCAATATGTAGCACTCATGTCAATGTTAAGTCGGACTTGGGAGTTTTAACTGGCTTTATTTTGTCATTGAATTTATCCTCAGAATTATTGTCCGGTATAGTACATTCTGCGATGAAGTCGGTCAAAACTTGTGCCTTCATCGATAAACGTGGGCAATATTGTATATCAACTCACTGAATTTTATTGCCTACTTTGTCATTCGGCCTGAAATATCAGAGGTCGGTATAAAATTGCCTTCAACGGCTGATATATCAAACCGACAATGGGATGTACTTGAAAGCATGGGCAAAGTCATTGTGATGATATGATTAGGACGTAGATCATTTTTTCTGTCCTCGAATATCTTATTTCGGTATTATGAAACACCTTGCTGGTATAGTAAATAGATCGTTGAATTCGATTCTCATCTTCCTAGATGAGTACCGAACTAACTGCTTCAGTAAAAGTTGCCAAATAGAGATACAAAGTTTCTCCGACCTTTGATTTTATAAATAACGGTGAAGATGTCAAATATCTTTTTAGGTCTTCGAAAGATTGTCGGCACTCATCTGACCATGTCAAATCCTTTACTTGTCTCAAGATCTTGAAGAAGGGCAAACATCTTTCTGCCGACCTTGATATGAATCGACTGAGTGTGGCGATCCTTCCATTAAGTTGTTGAATCTCTTTTTTAAAATTTTGATGCTTCATATTGATGATAGCCTTTATTTTCTCAAGATTGACTTTAATTCCTCGTTGTGACACAAGAAATCCAAAAAAATTTTCAAAAATTACCCCAGATGCACACTTAGTCGAATTTAACTTCATCTGATGTCATCGAAATGTGCTGAAGGCTTCTTCTAGATCCCGAATAAGATCAATAGTTTGAGGACTTTTCACTAGCATATCATCCACATAAACTTTCATATTTTATCTGATTTGTGCCTTGAATATCTTGTTAACTAGCCATTAATAAGTTGCTCCAGTATTTTTTAAACCGAACGGCATTACTTTACAACAGTAGATATTTTTGTCGGTTACGAAGGCTATGTGCTCCTCGTCTTCATATGCCATCCGAATCTGATTATAGCCTGCAAAGACGTCCATGAAGCTTAAAAGTCAATGCTCCGAAATCGCATCAACTAGTTGATCAATCTTCGACAAGGAGAAACTGTCATTCGGACAGGCTTAGTTTAAATTTATATAGTCAATGCAGATTCTGTATTTTTCATTGACTTTTCTCACCATCACTACATGGATGAGCCAATTGGGATAATTAACTTCTCTGATGAAGCCAGCTGCAAGGAGCTTGTCGACTTTTTCGTCGATGACCTTCTGCCTTTCAGGAGCAAAAGGTCTTTTCTTTTATCTCATCAACTTAATTTTTGGATCAATATTTAGCTGATGGGTTATTATCTCCGAAGAAATGCTGGGCATATCAGTAGTCAACCAAACAAAAATGTCGACATTTGCTCTGAGTAGATTTATTAGTTGTTGCCGCTCCGGATCAGGCAACTACGATACAATTTAGACCGTCTTCTCAGTATCTTCTTTTAGTGAGATGAAAATCAGTTGCTCGGCTGGTTCACCCCTTTCTTCATTTTCTCTTTGATCCAATTTATCAACGAACAAAGAGTCTTCAGGTTGATTATTCTGTGTGGAGATCAAAAAGCAATGTCGGACGAGTTGTTGATCTCCACGTATCTCTCCGACCACTTTTTGTTGGAAATCGGATCAATAGATGATATGTTGAGACTACTGCTCTCAGAGCATTAAGTCCAGATCATCCAAGTATGGTATTATAGGCCAAGAGAACTCGAATAACTGTGAATATCAATAAAACAGTACTCTATTGTGGATCTGTTCTTGTGGTTAATGGGAGAGTGATTTCTTCTTCTACAGTAACTGCATCTTCAGTAAAATCGACTAATGGCGTCAAGACTCTTCTAAATCGATCAGTCGGTAATCGCGTTCGAAAAAAATCGAGTAAAAAAGAACATCTGTTGAGCTTCTATTATCAACTAGAATTCTTTTTACATCATAATTTGCTATCATCACCGAGACAATGACAGCATCATTATGAAGAGTTTGTATTCTCCGAACATCATCTTTCGAAAAAATAATTACATTATCGAATCATAGTTTCTTTGCCGAGTCTTCTTCGAATGTTGCCCCGCAATTCCTTGATCGTTCGAAGATCTTGTTGATTACTCCCACCGTTGATCGATTGTTGATTGTCTCCTCAGCTTACAACTGAGGTTATTGGTCGATAGGAGGTTGAGTCAGACGATTGCATCAAAATTTTTCGAGATAACCTTGTCGAATCAGGACCTCTATCTCATCCTTGAGCTGGATGCACTGTTCGGTATCATGACAGTGATTACAATGAAACTGACAGTACTTCTTTCTGTCACGGCTCCTCAATGACGCTTTCATTGATGGGGGTATCGTAAATACTCCTCTTCTTCGATCTCCATCAAAATCTACGCACGAAGAGCAGAAAAAGGAGTATAGGAGTCATACCTACCATAGCTAATTGGCTTCGGACTCCATCGTCCAGGTGAAGCTCTTTTATTGGTAATTGGCCGACTTGATTCGATCGGAACTCCACTTTTCTTCTATTTTTTCTTCTGACCTTTTCTTTCTGTCTGGCGTCGGTCAGAAGCAGCTTCATCTGCGTGAATATACTTGTACACATGCTCTAAAAATTCAATATAAGTCCGAAGGAGAATTTTATCTAGAGAATATGTGAATATAGATCCCCTCAGACCCCTCTTCATGGCCGATATGGCCATATCTTCATTGAGATCCCTGACCTCAAGTGTAGTCAATACGAACCATAAAATCTCTCAATGTCTTTGTCTCATCTTGCTTAATAGAGAAGAGACTGTCTGATGTCCGTGGCGGCCTTCGGCTAATGCTGAAGTGGGCCACGAAAAAACGTTCGAGCTACTCGAAGAAGTTAATGCTCCCTGACTGAAGTTCGAAATATCAAGCTCGAGCAGTCTTCCGAATATTTATCGAAAAGCTGATGCATAAGAGGACATCGGTTGTCCTCTGAATCATCATGAGAGCCTTATAGCTCTCCAAATAGTTGATCAAATCAGTGGAGCCATCGTATGGCTCTATCTGTGATATCTTGAACCGAGAAAAAATCGATTCATCCAAGATGCACTGAGAGAGAGGCTTGACAGTGTAGAAGTCGTAGTCGTTGAAAGACTTCCTATATTCCATCTAAAGTTGGATAAGCTGGTGGTCAATCTCTTGAACTTGCGTTCGTAGTCGTCAAGCCGCCGTTGCTGAAAAACTTCAGAGGTAGAACCCTCTGAAGAGCTTGAAGATGGAGAAACAGAAGGCGTCCGCAGTTTTTTCCCCTTCCTGATACTATGTACACGAGAAGGAGAGGAAGAACGCCGCAAATGATGGATGGCACGATGGGAGTGCCGAGAATGTGGTTGTCCGTCTCGATGGAAGTGCCGAGATGATTGTCGCTCCAGAGATAAAGGTGAATGCCATGGAGGATGACGACTGTACCTAGATGACACTGACTGAGCCACCGGCTCCTCCACCGACGGCTGCTACTGCTGAGTTTGTTGCTGCTGGAGGCTTTAGACCACCTCCGTTAATACATTCATTTGCTACATTAATGCAGCAATCTGTGCATCTATAGTGATCACAGGATGTGCGAAAAATTGGACTCTGCCACTGGAAGTGGGGGGAAAAACATCTTTTCGACCGAAAGACTGCCTCGCCGATCCTGTCGAGAGTTGAACTCTGATTTTTGACATGGTTGATTGTATTCTCCCCCTTCCTGGCACACCAATCTGTTGCGGCCAATCTTCTGTTGCGTCCGTCGCCGGTGAAGAGCACCTGCAAAACGAAATCCACACAGACCGAAATTATATCCGACGGAGATCCTCCGAAGCTTAAGTCAGCGAAAAGTGATGAACAACGAATGAAAAATATATGAAATGGTAAAATCTCCGCCTAAAATTATCTTATTCATGCTATTCATTTATCTTCTTTTTATAGATAATTCTGATGTAACCATCGAGCACGTGATTCCGCTTTTTATGACACTAAATTATCAAACCATAATCATGAACTTAATAGACTATTTATGCCACTAATGATCGTGACACGTAATCGATAACCATTTATAACGGTTAAATATATAAGTTCTACACATTCTGACATTATGTAATCGTGAGAAGATAAATCTACTATATGTCAATAATAATAATAATAATAATAAATCGATAATCATGAAGATTTGAATCAACATCGATCAATTATTTGATATACCGATGATCTTCGATCAGAAATTAACCAAATTATCCGTTGTTGATTGATAATAACCGACTATCGATCGATCAATTAATTATTAATCAAAATATTATATTCATAAAACCGATATAAAATTAAAATCGAAAGTTGATTGAATTATCCCAACAACCTCCGTTACAATAACTTTATCGATGGCCTATGCCTACTAAAAACCACCCTCCGCCGGCAAGGTTTGAAATCCTATGTCCGAGGTCGATTTCTCAAAGTATCGAAATGTTCCGAAGCTAGAAGTTGATGATTATCCTTTTTTTTTTCAGTGAGAAGTCAATTCCGCTAAGCTTTAGCCAGGGCTAACCCTCTTTCTAAAGCAGAAGAGGAATAAATAGGAGCATTACTGCTGCTACGAGCTAGAAGGCGTTGGTGTCCGCTATCGTTACCTCCACTATCATTATTGTCATTTTTGCTGCCATCCTTATTGACACCACCTTCGAAATCATGGCCACCTTCATCCTACCCCTAACACACCCCATATCACCGTCGCACCCCACCACCAACACCATTAATATAGCCACACCTGTCAATACAACCAACTTCACCATCTTGCCACCATCACATCATTAGCCCCACCAATATCTATGCCAAATCAGCCGCTGCTACCATCACTATGATGTTTAAATTTTAAAAATAATTAACTATGCTAAATATATTAATATTTTTAAAAATTAAAATATATAATTTTTAATTTTTTTTACTTTCAAAAATAGCAAAAAAAAGAATTATTGCCAAAAGATACGTAGAAGAAATGCCCCAAACAGACCTTATTCTGGATTCCCTTAAAAGCAACGCAAATATGCCCAAAACCTTCCATCCGCCCCTCGCAGTTTTGGGATCAAGGAACCCCTTACAGCCGCATAAACGTTTACAACTACTTAAAAATCTGAACATACAACAAAAATGCAAAAAATTCAAATAAACAAATATTATAAAATCCTATACTTGGCAATAAATGAGTGCTTCAACTTTTTTTTTTTTAAAAAAAATATTCCTTTCAAAATTTGCTTGTATTTTTTCGGACCAAAAATGCCCACCAATTTTTTCTGCAATAGGTAACCCTTAAAGCTCTCAATATGGACCAATGTAATGAAAACACGGAAAGACTTGGAGTTGCTTTTGAAGACTCAACCTAATAAAAACATGAAATGAATTTGAATTGTTCTACCTTTTTTAATTTCTCCAAACACAAATTATCTATCTATATCAAACAATTCATCAGCTTGCAACTTACACTATAGACTAGAGCAACAAACAATGGCAAATCCACCAGTAACAGTATACGACAACATTAGTTTGCAACCCCTAAAGTTGTCTTCAATTAGTCAGTCATGAACAACCTGTAAATAAATCATAAAATATGTGAACAAATGATGGATATTTGAATAGTTCCAGAGTATCTGTTCAGCAACAATTGTTTCAAGAACATTACCTGAAGGGGAAAAAAAAATCAAAAACAATTTCAAAACTTTCCTCTAATTTTGATAATATTATTACCACCACTGTGATCCTGCTAACCATGACATGGCACAATTTGCAAGCAAAAGGTTTTCAGCCTCCTAGAGGATCTTTCTTCCTTTCAAATATGAGCACTCTTCATCTAAAGCAAGGAATAGTAGATACAATCTACATAGATTAACTTCTCCAATACTTCAAATGATCCCAAAATTTCAATGGTCGCATGTTACAGACTATATTTTACTTACTAAATTAGCCATGACTGATATTATGCACCAAAATAATCAGGGTTTGTGCTTGGGGACCTTTTCAGTCGGCAATTTAGAAACACCACTGTTCTTAAGAAAGCCAGTCAGCTAGCTCAGAGATTAGTCAGAAAATCTGCTCTTACTGCTAGTGTTATCAGAACTACAATGTAACAAATAAAACAAGCTATGAACACACATTTATCTTTTGTTAACTTTTAAGTCCATTATGAAGCTCCGATGTTTTGGCCAAACCAATGCTAGGTTTTATACACAAACTTTCACATGTCATATATTTAGTATGATTTACATGGATATGAACCAAACTTGTAAGTCCACTCCCAAAAAAGGTGACATGAATTCTGTAGTTTAAATTAATCAGTACTTTACTTATGCTAGCATGTGGAAATTAAGATAAACATCCATAGCAATCAACAGCTTGACATGCTATTGTATTAGAATCATAAGCATGTTCAGATCAAGTTCTTTTTCTGCAATCAATCAAATCATTTATCTATAAGGTGGACTACTACATAGCTTCCAAGGAGAATCTTATGATACAACATGAAGCAAACTACCAAATCAGATTAAATGAAATCCATTCATCAATATATATGTATATATGTCTCAAGAATTACCTGAGCAAAGTGCAAACAATCAGAGTACCATACATCAGTGGACTACATATTATAAACACGGGCACAAAAAAAAGAAGAATATGCAGATATACTCTTGATGCCAACGTGATCAGAACCAGAATGATGCTTCCACAGATCATAGGCACAAAAACCAGCAATAAGAAGGCAGCGTGTAGTGAAAAAGATCCATCTAGACAAGATTATGTTGGCCAAACATGAACCAAGTTCTCCATGATGAAGATACAATTTGACAGTAAATTTCACTATACTATGCAAACAGTCAAGTGGATTTCAAGAGTACCAATCAAAGTCCATCTGTAAGGTTTGCCAATGATTACCAAAGCCCGACAAATAATTAAGATATTCTATCACAGACTTCAGAGCATTTTATAGAATGTACAACTACACATGGCATGGCATGCTTAATGCTAAAACTAGTGGCAACTATTTTTATTACTCTCAAAATTAACCTATGACTCCAGTTGCATGTCGTTCCCAAAAGAAATAAACTCATGAGAATGCGCTTGAAAATCATAGGTGGCTACTCCTGAATAAGTAATTCTCAGAAACTACATAATCTTCAGTTGTATCATCAGTAGTCAAAGTAAAATAGGTCTCACCAAAATCTTCACACGAAGGGTAGTTACTGGTCATAACTGGTACCACCAAAACCCACCAACCATACATGTATGGTCTATGCGATGCTCAGTGCATCTACAGGTTTTTTCATAATACTTGGCGACATTTGAGAATAAGTGTACCCCCACAAGAACTCAACCCACTTACCACATCTATGTTATGAGCACATTGGTCATTTACCTAGACAACCTTATAAGGTGGCAGTTACAACTCTAGTTTCACAAACCAAACCCTAGCAGACTCCAGAACCATGTCGATACAGCTGTTGCCTGTCAACAAGTTTTCTACTTTTGTCACCAATCTTGATGGAAGTATGAAAATTAATGGTGTCTCCAATCCTCCTCACCCTTAGATGTCATCAAAACATACCTCAGTTCAAGTACAGAGACGCCCTCCAATGCCCTCTTATCCATCAGTTAGTGTTCCTCCTCAAATGCATGCCCAGGCTCCTCTAGCTCACCACATCTTCACCTCCTGCACCCATATAAGCATCTTCAGCAAGCGACAAATATGCATAATGTTCAATCTGATGAAAATAATAACATTTAATTGCATTATTATCCTATTTGGATGTGCTCTAATTTAAGACAGAAATGTTGCTGCCCTTGATCGCACAAGTAAAACTAGCAAATCTAGTTTGTTAATTTCCTTTTGAGGGTTCCGGGAAGCAGCCTCCCAACTTGGGAACTGAAACTCCTTACCATAGGAGTCATTAAATACAACACAACTTTAAACCCGAGTGATAAGCCTATTCAACAGATTGGATAAAGCATGGCCACATCTCCCTCCTAATATAGTCAATAAGACCAGAGTTAACAACATCACATTAGACCAATTATCAAATGCATTCACACGCTTCGTAACAAAAATGTTACCCCAGAATGATGAAGCTCATTGATCTATCAAATTAAACTTATAGATGGCTAGGAGATACTTCTCGTTGAACTTTATATCATCTCTTCCCAAAATATAAAAAAATGTGTTTTAATCACTTGAGATCCTTGATGCTAGCCCCATGATCTCAGCTTGCCCATTTAATTTCATCTCACTAAACCCAATCCTTCAGCAATCTAGTCATATGGAATCAAAATACAGATCCATGTCAGTCAACCAATCTCTAGAAGACCAAGGTCAAACTACCCATCTAAAGATGGATATCTTGATCTTCAATTATTTTGCAGTGTTATCCCCTACACCACAAGCATGACACGCACTCTAACCACAGCTTTCCCTATCAAATTCATAACCACTAGTTGCAGGACATGCAAGTGCAGCAAGTTCACGATGTGGTCTAGGGTCTTTCCAAATCCTCCCCAAGTATGGTGTCTAATAAGCTGGTGTCTTACGGTGGTTACCCGCTAGAGCTGGTCTAATGTGATTCTTGTGATGTTGATCTACCTCCTCAACACTCTAGTCTTGTGCCCTAGGTCCGTGACCCACTAGCGCTGGTCTAGAGTGACTCCTGAGGTGTTGATTTACCTCCTCAACATTCTCTAGTCTGCTGGATTATGCCCTGGGTCAAGCTTGTGCTCTGGCACAAAAGCACTTGGCTGACAGGCGCCCACCAAGGCCACATAGGGGCTCCCAAGCTTGGCCTCACCTAGGCAGTTTGATAGCCTTGTGACTCATCAAACTCTTTATTTTAAAAGTCGGCCCAAGCGCTTGTCTGGGAACGAGCTTTAAGTAGTTCGGACCAATAGGCACCTCGCCTAGGACCCAAGCAGCCCAAAAAAGTGACCTACCATGAGGTAGGCACCTAGGTGCATATGCACCTAAGTCACATGGTTCAACAATCAGGTGTTAACTCAATTAGTTCAACAATCAGGTGCAAGCTTTAATTCCCCTTTCATCCTGTCCACCAGTTCACCAAATTGTTACTGTGTTACCCATAGCCCTAAACCCACAGTGAGTGGCAAATGTTGGTCAGAGATTGGCAGTAGGCAAGCAGTGAACTATAAATGGTGGTAAGCATCAACACTTACCAGTATTTTTTTCATTCTTTTTTCTTTTCTTTGATTCTATCTCCTTCATTTCTTCTTCCGCACCTTGATTGCCCTTTTTGTTTTGGAAATGGTGCAAATAGCACCAATGCTGCCACTGGCAATAGGGTTGCTTCCAAGATTCACCATATCAATGCATATCACCTCGTACCAGGCGTACCATAGCATACCGGCACTGAACCAAGACTCAGTACGAGGAGTATACCAAATCTCAGTACACCAAACTGACCCCTATATCAAGTATAGCAACACTGTGCTAGCATCGTACCTGCATGGGGTTTGGTATTAAGACAGAAAATCTTGGTTGCTGCTGATAGGGATGCAGCTTGCAGAAACAGTTGCTGCCAGTAATGAGGCCTCTTGAAGCAGGAGATGCTGCTGGTGGTGGTACTGCCTGCTGCAGGGGCTGCTGGTGGTGGTGGTACCACCAGCAGCAATGGTTGATGCTGGTGATGGTGCCACCTGCAACACAAATGCCGGTAGTGCTGCCTACGTGATGTTGGTTGTGGTGCCACATGCAACAGGGCTGCAGCTTGTTGTGGTGCCACATGCAGCAGTGACTTCTGGCACCACTATGGGTGCCTCTACAGGTGAGGTGTCAAACGGCAGCCTACAAATTGAGCTAAAGAGGAAAAAACAATGAGTAAGAATGCAAAAGAAAAAAAGGATACACAATAATGTGTAATATGAGGAGTGACTGAAAGGTGTATAAAAGCTTGTGCATATAAGAATTATATTGTTTAACTGCACAGCTGTCCACCTTAATTGGATGCACCTGCCTAAGCGCTCATCTAGCACCTTGGTATTGGGTAGTCCCCTGGTGGCTTGCCACCTACCTACAGTCTTTTAAAACAATAACCAAACTCGACATTTCAGGTTGTGCTGTAAAATACATAAATTCCTTTATAACAACACTATACAAAGCTTAAAGGTTCTCCAAGTTACAAAGGCCTAATAAAAGAAGTCTCAAAAGTTACAAAAGCATAGAGCATAAGGACAAAATAATCCACAAAGGCACACAACTTCAAAGGCATCTTCCTCACAACAAAATGGCGTGCTAATTATCTAAGCCATCTATCCATTTCCAAACTACGTTTTTTCTTAAACACAAAATATCATATGTGTTCCATACATACTTGTCTTCCTGCAGCCTGAAGACTAATTTCGGAACTTTCAAATTTATCATATTGGAGAATTACTAATATGACTTGGTTAGTTAGAGTAATATATTCCATCAAAAATGATATTCTTAGAATTTCTGCATTGCAATATTTCCTTTAAATCTTTTTGTTTATAGATATATTGTACACTTCAAGGTTCGTTGTGCCGGTACTAGATCCTGTACCGGCCAAACAGCAGCACAGTTCGATACACCCCCATGCCATTCCGTGCAAAGCTCAAACCGATACAATAGAGAGAGTGGGGGAGGGGGGGAGAGAGAGTGGGAAATAGAGGAGAGCCCGACGATGGCTGCCAAAGGGCCGTGAAGGCCCTCGGATGACTGAAGGAGCGGGGTAGAGAAAGAATTGAGAGAGGAAAAGAGAGATAGAGAGACGGGGGAGGGAGGAACGGGGATGAAGCAACCGGAGAGGCCGGGGAGGCCGGCCACCCCTATTTCGATCTACCAGAGGCCGAAAAGGAAAATCTAGCCATCTGGGGGCCTCGCCAGATTTTCCTCCCTAGCCTCTACTGGATTGAAACAGGGATGGCCGCCTCTCCTCCCCCTCCCACTCTCTCTCTATTTTCCTTTCTACGAAGAAGGGCGAAACTCCAGAGGCCTCTATTTTCCTCTCTCCAGAGGAAGGCAGAGCTCCAGAGGCCTTGATGGCCCTCCAATAGCCTTGGCAAACCTCCGCGAGCCTCCCCGACCCTTTCCTCTTCCCCCCTCTCTCTCTCTCTCTTTTCCTCTCTTTCCTTCCCCCTCCCCCCCATCCCTATTGGTGGAATGCCGGAACCATCCTAGTCAACTTCTAATGTAGTTCGACACGCCCTGAATCAGACAATTCGAGACAGTTCGGCGGACCTTGATACACTTATTGTTTGATATGTGAAGTTGTTGAGCACTCAAGGAAAAATATCTATTAAAGAAAAAAATATATAAAGCCACTGTCATTTATTGAATACGAATATCTAAATTGGATCGTTTTGTATAAACTTTTTAAATAGACAAATAAAATGGTTTGTATTGCTTATAATCTTTTCTTTCGAAATGCTAAGAATACCCTTCTTGCTAGATTTTCAATAAGTAATCTAGAAAGCACATAAACCAAATGCATCTTAAGTACTTGAAGAATACTTCATACCATTCCCACTCACATCCTCTCAGCTGAGTTATGTCAACGTATTTCACACCTGAACTAAATTTGTTTCTTTAGATTTAGTTAAAATCCACTGGATACCTGTGCAGTTTTAATTTCAACTTTGTTTGATACTACAGAGTCAGAGAAGATTTGAGAATAAACGATTTTAAAATCCACATTACTTGGAATTCAACTAAGATCTTTTATGGTACTGCAATCAACTTCCATCTTGTAGAACATAAATCACAAGAACGCAGCTAGCCCTAACAAACAATGACAAAAGATATAGGAGGTACCAACAAATCAAAATTTGCTCACTTATTTGTCAATAAGATGAAATGCTGCAATGATGACATCTTATAATATGTGACATAAGCACCAACATCCTGGATCTGTGGCAAGCTTTACAAGCCTCCAACTTCAGCCCTGAAAAATGCACGAGGTATATAAATATATTCTAGATACAAAATCGCAACAGTTTCAGATCCTATGGATGATGTTAAATTTCTCTAAAATTTATCCAATAAGACCATTGATGTAACTGAGCACAGAGAAGCTGCTTGTACATAAGGGATTTCAAATGAATTAACCAATAACACTGCAGCTAAGAAAATAAAGAAACAATTTAAACATTTCTTCTGTGACAATTGGCACACATTCACATATGACATTTCAAAATGTTCTCAGCAATTATGGACATCTTGAAACCTGCCAAATTCTTATCTGAATAGCCATGATTTTAAATGTCAAGAAGAACACCATCCCTTTCTTATAAAGCACATGCACACATTTACACCAGCCACAGCAAACCTAAAAGCAAATTGTATGTATTTAGATGTCCATCTTTACAAAGCTTTTCAAGTAATAAGTGCCCTCCTTCAGTCCAGGCTGTTTCCCTGCTTTATGGAAAGGTATATTGTACCAAAATTCCTGCAGCAGTATGTTATCTTAACCTCAAAATACAAAACTTGCAGACATAAATTCGATGCCTGCCTTACATTGCCATGGAAGCATGAGAACAAAGATAATTACAAAAAAACCCTATAATGGCAAAAGGGAATGACATCACAACAACTATGATGAGTAACAGGAAGATGTACAATGCCTTAGTTACACTACATGTTCACCATTTGATTTATGAAGCAGAAGGCAGACATCAGTCATCAGTGTTTGTTGCTTGTAGCTAAAGGGTCCAGATGCATAGAAGGCCCACAGAGTGGAATGATAGGCATGTAACCGTATACAATGAACTTTTGCTTCCAATTCCTCCTCTGTGCAAATAGAAATATCTCTTAGTAAAGAACTATATTTCATTCATTGTGAACCTTATACAATGGCATAAAAAATGTCACTGTTTGACAACTTTACATGTTTAGATTTCTATATCTTGTTCTATTCAATGGTACCTCAATACAATGAGTTTCTGCTTCCAATTCCTCTTCTGTGCAAAGAGAAAGATCCATTAGTAAATAGATAATTTGATTCACCATGACCTTCGTTCAATAGTATAGGAGTGTTATTGTTTGACGACCACAAATGTTCAGATTCCTAAATCTTGTTCTCCTGTAATGATGCAGACTGAAGGGAACAGCAGTAGTTCATCCCCAGCTGGTTGCTCCACTGTAGCCCCAACCCAAACTCCAACCCCACCCACCACCCTAGGAAAAGGAGAATAAGGAAAGGACAGCCCTATAAGGCAAACAACTTTTTTGTTCTCATACTTTTAAGCACACATATGAGATCATTTTGTATTGCTTGATCTTTTCTTCTGATATCAGGAAGCATACTTTTTCTTATCACATATTCAATAATCTAAGAAATATATCCATAAAAAGAAATGTTTTTTTGAGTATGTTATTCACATTTTCAAGCCATTTCTATTCATGTGCTCTCATCCGGCTAAGTCATGTTCAAAGTATTCTGCATGAATATTCCTTGCTTCTAAAGCTCTCTTAGAAACTTCTAGATCTAAACCGACGCATCCTCTTTAAGGTTTGTGTGCCACTCTTAACAAGATTACGGAAGCCAAAATATGCATCAGATTTGTTATAAAACTTAAACCACACCTCCCCACATCCTCCCCCCTCCCAAAAAAAGAAAAAAAGAGAGTCAGTATCTGCCTTAGTTTCTCGTGCCTGTGACATAACACAGCTGACACAAAGCAAGCTATGAAATCTACAAGGTAGATAAGGAGAAGGTTTTGGAAATAAAAACTTGGAAGATCTCCATATCATGGGATTAATTTATAGATAATTATTGTCTGCTACCAATTTCCACCTGTAGTCATTATCACATGCACATGGCTAAACTCAAATGCAAGTCACGAAAGATACAGAAGATACCAACTAATCATCATATGCCGACTTATATTGTCATCTTGGCCCTGTGGCAAATCCCAACATCTTGGCCCTGTGGCAAGCTATACAAGCCTCCAACTTTGGCCCTGAAAAATACATGGGGAATGTCAAATATATCCTATCATGGAATACTTTTATAGGGCCAGATTCTATGGATACCATCAAAATGCTCAACTATAGATATCATTGATATTTATGAAGCATAGAGAAGTGGCTCATACTCAAGGGATTTCATCTTAATTAAAGAAATGGACTTCAATAAAATTGAGCAAAACAAAAGAAATACATGAATACCACAACCCTGAACATGACCTACCAAGATCATGTCCCTCAGCATGAATTACATAGTGTCAGGAGCATATTTACATATTGAGGGTTCAAATGCCCTCAGTTCTTTGAACCTGCCAAATTCTTATATGAGAACTGTAATTAAATTGAAAACAGCTCTAACTTTGAAAAAGCCTGTGGAGAGCAAATCAGGTAATGAATGCCCTAGATATCTTTCATGCTTAAGTTAACATAGCAGCATAAAATGAACTGCCCAAAATAGCATAACCTTTCAACTATTTACTGTACAACTTGCTGAAGATCATCACTTTAGTAATTGTTCAAAAATTTCACCATAAAATAAGTCAATACAGTATAGCCAGTATGATGAGCGTATAACAAGACACAGAAAGCTAATACGAAACAATCAAGTCTACAATATTTCATTGCTTTGTGGAAAAGTTTTATCATACAAAAAGTCTTGCCACAGTAATTCACTGTCTTATCCTCAAAATTTGAATACCCACATAGCACACATTCCGTGACTGGTTTACAGTGCAATGGAAGAATTAAAGCAAATGAAGGAGACAGTAAAGTACAAAGAGACCTACAATGAGGTATGATTTGTGCCATGAAAACTTTGAAGAATATCTGTTTTGGCAGATGCTAAATACCTTAGCTCTGATAGATGTTCATCATTTGATATTCGAAGCATAAAACGAAGATTGGTTATCAACACTTCTTTATCCCAACTTAAGGGCCCGGCGGCATACAATGCCAACAAGGTGGAACGATAGGCATGTAACTCTAAGCAATGAATTTCTGCTTCAAGTCCCTCTTTTATATAAAAACTAAGCTCTCTTCCTGATGCACAAGGATGTTCGGCATCATTACAATTACCATCCAAATCATGGGTTGGGCTGTATATAGGATAGAGGATGGACCTATATGGACTGTCGCTAGGACTGCAACTACCAACAGAAGATGAAACACTCTCAGCATCATTAGATTCTATGCTTTCTATAAAACAATAGCCAGCACCAGCATGAGGTTTTTGATTACCCATGCCCCTTTCACAAACTTTGTGGTTTAAGAAAGCATGCATGTATTTTTCACCAAGCAACTTACGTGGTGAAGCCACAGCCTCTACCTTTTCCAGTAATTGGGATGAATGTGCAGTGGTCACTTGCTGGCAACATCCCCCTTTCTCAACTGCTCTCATCTTTCTTCTAGATCCAGTGCATGTCTCGATAGGGGATAAGCAGAAGTGTGGTCTTTTCTTCATGCATCTTGAGGTAGGTTCCTTGGCTCTGTTATTATTTTCAGCACCAACATGACCATGCCCCCCATATTTTTCCAACTCTATGCATGACTGAGTTAATTGACTGAATCTTCTGGTTTTTGTCAGGCTTTTAACAAGTGCATCATTGCAGCTTTCAGATTTCTGCAAGCAAGTGATAAACCAATCAGACATCACAAAGGGACAACACACTAAGCTACAGAGCCAGCCTAAAAATGAAGAACACAAGTTGATGCAAAATTTGTTCAACATGACTTTAAGATAATTGAAAACAATCAAAGGAAGATCAATACTGAGGGCACAGATCTAAGAAACTTCTTGTAAGCAGGACAATAAAATGTGTACTCTTGGAGCATGATGGGAAATAAGGTAATGCAGCCAATTAAAAATAATCTACAAAGAGCAAGAGCTGATCATATTACCTTCTGGATCACAACCCATTTGTTGTTTTGCCAAGACAGTCGCACCCTAAGGCCAGATCTATGGACTCTAAACTGCCTGGAGGATCCAAGAAGTCTGACAACAAAGCAATTCCCACCAACAATTCTTGATACTTCTCCAAGCTTCCATGAGTTATTCTCAAAGACCTCCACAATGTCACCAGGAACCCAACTCCTTGGACACTTGACAGGAGGAGGGCATGGTCTGATAGCCTTTCTTGGTACTCTTTCCACAACCCCATCCATATCCGGCAAGAAATGATCATATTTCACGCTGTACATATGACCATCCCCCGAGATGATCTCTGCACACCACCAGGAGCCTGGGGGCACCTGCCTCTTCCTCAAGACCTCCACCTTGCACCCTTTCTTGAATCTCATCGGTGCAGTGATGTCAAAACCAAATTTCCGAATCCTGATGCAATAAAAAGATAACAAATGAGACCACAATTAAGCAATTCAAAGATCCCTCAAATACAGCATTGATAACCTTATAATCAAATCAAGGAGCATCCACTGAAGCTAATCCACATGAGTTAAAGGAAAAATCCCGGAAAAATGAAAGGGTCAAGAATAACAACCAAAGCCGGTCCTAAACCCTGAGAAGAACAATGCAGAAAGAAAAGATAACATCAACCGAAGCCAATCAAAATATATATATATATATGGACGCCTATATATATTGATTAGTAGGCGAAAAATCAATGATCTATTGAAGAGAACACAATCAGTACAAAACTGATGACATATGATTCCAAATTTCACAAACCAAGAAGCGTTAAAACATCGCACCATGACAGGAAGAAGCATCCCCAGACAAATTACGAAATGCTAATCTAAAAATCAGAAACATCTATTACTGCCGATGATCGCAAGAGTTTCAAACGCTAATACCCGTCAAAACCCTAAAAATCGTCAAGACCTCACCAAGATAAAATTTCTTGCGAAGAAAGAATCTTATAACCAGCCAAAAATCGAGATGTAATCACATCAAAAATAAAATGAAAAATAAAAACGAAAAATTACCAAGGAAAAGGATCGGAATATAATCGGTTCCAAGTCGGAATCAAATATCATATATTATTAAAGAAACTGATAAATTTCGAATAAGATTTAGACGAGAAATTTACCGACCTTTCGTTGACGACGAATTCAAGAGATCGTTCCAAGCGAAGAACAAAGAAGAGAAAGTCGAGATTATTTTTGGTCTCCCTTCCTTGTCCCTATCGGCCCTCTTCTTTCTAGGTAGTAGTATTTCTGCTATTTTTTATTGGTTGGAATTTTAAAGTGGTTACAGGGGTGTTGCGGAAGTTGAAACGAAACTGGCTTCCGGCTTGAATACTTCCTCCACGAAATTGGATACGGCCCATCCATTGCAACCGTCGGATCTCCAGTCCTGCCTGCGGGTTTCGATGGACGCCTGCCTGCATTTACGTATTATGAAGATTACGGTTGGAATAAACGGGCAGTTGAGATTAATAATAGAATAAATCCATTAAAAAAAGTTATCCAATTTTTTGAACACAAATTGCAATATATAAGGTGAAAGTTGATGAATATCCATTGACAAACAACGTGGGTTACAATCCAAAATCTCATCCAAAGTTAGTTAGAAAATATTATTTAAATTTTTTGATCCTGTATAAATATCCAAAATTTTTACAGCGAATAATCGATGTGGACTAAATACACATCCACACCAATTCTCACATGCTCTTCTGTTTAAACTCTGCCATCTTTGCAAGCTAAGGATTTAAATCTACTCATAAACATCATGATCGGCTCGTGATCAATCTCAATAAATCCATACTATGATATCCCTAATCCACATAATTATGAACTGAATTGACTGTGTTACTATTTGTTACAACTTAAAATCTCATCGAAAAAACTAGTTTGAATATATTATTTGAATTCTTTGATCTTATATAAAAATCTAATATTTTTTTGATGAATAATGTATTATTTTTGAATATCTTAATTCTATTTATAATTATATTTAATTTTATACCTGACTCATAAGTTTTTAATAAAAATAAACGATTATATTAACATACTATTAATTTAATTTATCATTTACTCAATAATATTTTTGATTCTGTGATCCTAAAATTTAATTATTCAATTTAGATCCATATATATATTTATATCTATTTAAAATAAATATGAATATAAATTTTTACATTCGAATAATATTCGTATCTATATCCAATTTTATTAAATAAAATAATTAGATATAAATATATTAATATTTAATTCATTTGTAATTCCAGCGATGTCCATTCGAATTTGCCCATTTGGCGTAATAATTTTTTTATTTTTTTTGATAAAAATATGACAATCTTTTCATTACTATATATATATATATATATATATATATATATATATATATATATGTTAAAAAAAGAAGATCTTTTGAACACTCGAATGACTTGTAACAAGAATTCCTTTTGATGACTTTGACTTCAAGAAGAGGAACAAAGCACAAGTTCAGATATACAACCAACCCCCCACCCCCTTTTAAAATCCCATAAAAAAACTTGGATTACAAGTCAGTGGTGGCCTCAAAGCAAGAATTCAGCATGAGCAAGTTGCTGTCCAAAAGATAACTGCTTCGTTGAACTTTCATCTCAACAATTCTCATAGCGTGAAACATGGATTCCTTTGATGTTGCTTTCGGTACAATAATATGAACGGAGCACAAATTTAGAGATACAGGCCGCACATTATTAATTTGCCTTGGAGTCAAAATTTAGCACCAGCAAGTTGTCGTTCAAGAGATACTTTGTTTTTTTTCTTGGGTTGTGGGTGTATAGCTCCTGTATAAATGCAAGCCACAGGTTCACCATATGAGATGCTGCCCAGTTTGCAGTATTGTTCATCTTCCTATACACATGAATTGGCTTGAAGAAGTTCAGCACCGAACTCATTTTCCTCGAGTCATTCGAGTTGGGGGGAGCCTCATCCTGAGTTGTCAAAGAGACAGAGATCCAAGTGATGATCATTTTGGAGTCCAGAATAATGCCGGAAGCTTTGAGTATAGTTGTGGCATATAATAGTCCTTCACAAACTCCTATTGTTCCGTTAATGAAACTAAGCAATCATGGATACATGATCCACAAGTTACCATTAATATTGAGCTCTATCATAGGTGACAAATGCAACAACCCCCATTCGCACAATTATTGAAGATACTATCATCAAAGTTGATCTTAAAAAAATCAAGAGGTAGGAGCTTACTGGTGAAATGAATTACCTTAGAAGGCATAAAGACTACTATATGGGAGATCTATCCAGCTGTCAAAGACCATCAAGCAGCATTTATGTAGATGAATTCCTTAGCCTGTGCCTAAGCTTTCATAATAGTATAAATAGGACCTTGATACACTTCCTCAAAGAGGCAGCTATTCCTGGATAACTAAATATGTAACAAGTGACGGTCATCTCGCCAACACTAGTTCTATTTCAAGACCTCTCTTTAAGGTGATTCAATAAAGCATCAAGAAAATGCAAGGGAGTTATTGCAACCTGCCAAGACCTACAAGCTCTCATGCAGTGCAGGATGATATGGCTAATTGTCTCCTTTCTTCCTAGATAGAAATAATAATTAGGAAGGAGGGTATATGCACATTCCTCTATAGTGCAACACTAGTCAACAAGAGAGATGCACCCATACCACTTTCTAAAGCAGGAGAGCTGTTCTGGGATGAACACCTAACTTCCAAATCCAAGCACTATCCTTAAGAATTGCAAAAGTAGGCCACAACAATTTTTGTACCTCACTAGCTCCGGCTCTGGAGCAAATCAAGTTCTCCCATCCCAATCTATCCAAGCATACTGGCATCGGAATAGCCACTAAGAGAATCCTTCCAATCCGAGCCTCACGGAACACCTGAGAGGCTAAGATATAAAATCATAATTTCATTTTCTTTCACTTTCTAGTAAGAGGTTTGTTTCTTTCAAATTCTTGAATCTATTGACATCAATGTTTGCCGGTGTCCCAACAAGAGGAAGAGTTAAGAGCTAGTTAGTCAAGGAGAGCAATTTAATACCTCGAGATTCGGTTCACACTAAGTCCACAGTGAGATCTGCGATGACGAACGAAATCTAACGAGCCCAAGATCGGCCCAAATGGAGTCTAGACGATGAAGTTACATACGAGAGAAGCTAGCACGGTCCATGAAACAGCGGAGACCGGTAGAGGCCATGATGGAGTGAGCACACGTGGCGGAATGCGGGCCAACCGTGAGCGCGGGGGCATCACAGGTGGGCACACACGTGCAGCATGTCGCAGAGTACCGCAGTCCATGGGAGGAGCCATGGACTGCGAGATTGGTTCTCAGGCATTTCTCATGGTCCACCATAGACCATAGAGCGTTCTGGGCATTTTCTAGTCATTGTGCACAATCGAATGGCTAAGAGCTTAGTCGGTCATGATCGGACGATTGTCGACGACTCTAGGGAGATCAGCGAGCATGCAGCTCACGATCTGACGCAATCCAACAGTCAAAAATCATCCAATGTTTGATCAAATGGTGCGGAAGTGTTGCCAGGCGTGATCCAATGATGAGAGGCATGTTTGGATGCTGAGAGGAATTTGTCTCCGATCCTGTTTGGGATTTAGGACCTTTAAGAGGCCTTGTGAGTGAAACATCATAGACCTGAGCGCAGTGGTGGCATGGTGTGTTCGGCTGAGAACCTAGAACAGCTGAGACGTAGTCGAAAGAAGCAGTTCGGCAGGCGACGGCGGCAGACTCTTGAGAGATACCGATAGAAAGTAGGAGTAGAGGCTTCAGACAGACTGTCAGATAGCAGTCATTTCAGAGGTTCAGAGTGTTTTCCTAGAGAGAGCTTCTTATGAGAGAGATTGGGTATACGAGAGTTGAGGATATGATCTTCTCTTGTAATTTTTTCTTTTTCATAGTGAAGCTTGCATGCCCCATGGAAACGAACCTTTTGATTGATCTACGTATTTGATTGTATTTCTGTTTTGTTTCTTTTTTCTTCCTGCTGCAACGTATGGTATTGAAAAGGTTCCATGATGGTGGTGTTTTGCCCAGACATTCCCAACGCATCAATGGATCTTCCATCTCCAACCCTCCAACTGATTCAAGGAACCACCTTTGGGATGAATGAATTCACCACTCTCCAAATGAGGAATAGTTACTTGGATTAGCCAAAACCTCAACACACACCAGATGCCACTGGGCTCTAATAGGAATTTAGCAGCATGTTTTGCAAGATAGAGTTCCTGACAAGATACCGAGGCTGGAATGCCAGGACCGCCACACTCCATTAACATCATTGACATTCACCTTAATAGTTCTTGTCAACATGGTGAGGCCATAGAGGAGAAAGGTTGGTGAGACATTTACCTTTGAATTTGCTTTGTGGACACAATTGTGCCCTGGCTAGTTTAGGTGGGGGAAACTGGTTTTGTTAGGAAAGCAGCCTCTTAATGTCACCAACAAAAAGAATGATAATGAGGTAAGCTGCCTCATGAAAAATGAAAGCAAAGAATATATATATAAAAAAAAAAAAAAAAACCCTAATTTCTTGACCAACAGTATTGAAGTTCTAGCAAGATATTGTACTCCTTCGGCACACACTAATGCCAGCCATGACATGATGTCAAAGACCAAACGATTGCAGCATTTTAGACACTAAGCAATTTCTGAGTTCTGCTGGTCTTGAGAAAGTCGAGTTGCAGCTAGATCAAACATGTCAGAGATTTACTCACATTTGCTGCAGTTTTCTCAGAACTACCATATCAGAAATAGAGCAAAGATAGAATAAGCATGGACACAAATATATTCTTACATTGTTACGTGAAGCTCAACTTTTTTTTTTTTTTTTAATCAAAGCAATTGCTAGGCTGACATTCACATTTATGACGGCTGATAGCACATGCTATAGATTACAATATGACACATGTTGTACATGAACCAACCTTGTCATCTCTCTAGCATGGAAACATATAAGAGTTCTATAATTTAACTTAGCAATTAGCTTACTAATGTTGTAAAGAGTCTTTCTGTAAAGAGTATTCTATCGAAGCAATGACTATTTTAAATTAAAAAATTTTAATAAACTTCAGACTCATATAACTTATATGATAAGAATAAGAGTAAGAAATTTGACATATCGCTGATTAGATTGGCTCGTTAATTTATGATATAGAAACAAAATGAAGCTGGAAGCATGTAATCATTATCCTAAAACAAATTTTCGACCTTCATGCTAGTATTTATCAGAAATTCTATCTTAAGATACAATCACGATACTATCTTAGAGCACGATCTAGAGAAGGTTGACAGATATTTCAATACTCAACAATGAACGAAGAAAGAGAAAATGATGAAAAAAGAGAGAATTTGCAAAATATTAGACTCTCGGAGAAAAAGAGAAAGAGGTCACAAATTTCTCCGATACGACCATTTGCGACAAACAATCATTCGATCATTTGACCGTGAAGGGAAGCAAAGCGACCGATCAACAAAGAAATGTATTAAGAAATAAAATATAATATAATAAAATAAGAGATAAGATAAAATATGATAAAGAAAACTAAAATATTTTGCTATTATCATGTATGCACCACACCGCATGCGAGCTAAGCCATCACACATGTGAAATATAAAATCCACATCTCCTAAGACTCCCCAAGCAAAGGTGGTCGAGGAAAAATGGTTTATAAATACACACAAATATTTGTCTTTTCAAATATGGGTCTAAAAACAGCACAAAATCTTTAGAGAACTTGGAAGGGAAGGGAAATTTTGAGTTTTCCTCCAAAACTCTTAACAATTGACACCGCCATGCGAAGGACAACATAAAGATCCATAGCAATCACATCTGGCCTGCATCAACATTACAATTATAATCATGTTCAAGCCAAGTTCTCATTTCGCAATCAACCAAATCCACATTTATCTACCAAATGGACTGTACAGGCTCTGAATGAAACAGACTACCATATCAGATTAAGTGAATCGTGGTCACCACAATCATCACACCTCATGAATCTGAAAACCAATACTGAACTATGTCAGACTATCATCATGCAATAAAAGACTACATTTATCATGAAACAGCTCGAAAACAAGGAGAGATCTTCCTCTCAGTGTCAACATGATGAGAATCCTATCATGCTTCACATAAATTACATGCATATAAATCAACAGTAACATGTGATTTGGTAGTAGTATTATATAAAGAGATATCTAGCATTAAATGATTATGCTGGGGTAAACCTGATCCCCACTCTCCATTGTCAAGACAAGTATTTAGTTTCAGCTCTGTAGAACATGAAGTAGTGTTCAAGCAGCATGCATCAAACTCCATGCACAAGGTGTGTAAATACTCTCACCAAAAATTGAACTACTCCATCAGAGATTCAGCAGCATTCTCATTTCCAGTGGCTCTAAAATCAGGAAGGTCAGGGTTAATGGAGAACCTCAACCACCGCTTCTTCTCCACATACCGCAGACAAGGTTGCAAAATAAGTCCAATAATCACTGCTGCGAGGCTTACAAGCATTACTTTGAGAGAAGAAAAAACTAGTACCACAAATATCAACAGAGTAGGAGGAATGATCATCAAGATGCAACCAATTGTCCCTAGAGGTACCTTATAAGGTCGAGATGCCCTCGGATTCTTTATCCTTAACCTTATGAATGCCACAAACTCTAATAGCATTCCAAAGCAATAAAGAAAATTTTCAGCAGCAACAATCTCTTGAAAGCTCAGCCAAGACAGCAAAAGGACACCAGAAGCAGAGAACATGATCCCAATGAGAGGAGTCCCATAAGGGGACCTCTTGCTGAAAAACTCTGGGAGCATTCCCCGTTCCGCCATACCAAGAAGCTGAAAAGAATCACTGCTCATTTCAGCAACAAACATCCCCATGTTGGACAATGCTGCCGCCCCCTGCACCCACCATGTCAACCAAACCCCACCAACAATCTTCGCGATATCAGAGAAATAGCCATCTGTCCATAACTCCCTATCAAGTGGAATAGCTCCTGTGCCTGCCAAGAGGGGATACAAGTACCCAACTACAACTAAAATCAATGCATACAGGAGAGCCTTTGGTAATGTTTTTGATGGATTGTCCACCTCCCCTGCCAAAGTACTGATTGAATCCCAGTAGTTGAGATTCCAAAAGAGTGTGTTCAAATACAAATTCCAATCAACATTGTGCAGGTTAACCACTAGCCATCTCTTAGGCCTGAGTTTTGGAATAGCCATGAGCCCCATAATGATGAAAGGGAGGATAGAGAAGACCCCGAGAAAAACAGCAACCCATCCAACTATGGTCAAGCCTCTATAGTTCATAAACGTGAGCAACGCTGTCAAGCCTAACACTGCAAAAGCCCTTGGGAGGCCTCCCCCTAAAGCTGGGATTGTGGACTCCAGATAGTCTAAGAAAAGAACGGGATATAGAGCATTGTCTATTACACCACTGAGCCATTTCATCCAGCCCTGCTGGAAACCCCAGTATGGGCCTAAAGCAGAAGAGACCCACACAACATAGCCTCCATTCTCTGGGAACATGGTGCCCATCTCGGCAGTGATCAGTGCTTCTGGTATGCTCCATATTAATGGGAAAACCAGAAAACCAAGGATGGCTAGAAGGGGACCAGCAGCCTGAACAGTGTCTTCTATGCCAAATGGACCACCAGAGACCTCATAGAAGATTAAGAATACAAGAGGTATGATCGAGACCTTTGGAAGATTGTTTGCTCTTGCAGCTCCTTCAAGGAGGCCATGGTAATCCCGCCCGCCATATTCACCCATTGGAGCAGAAGATGCCTCAGTATTTGCAATGTTGCTTCCTTGCTGCATGCAAAGGATTAAGTTGTTCAAATACTTGATATTTATTTAGAAAATCACAACTTTAAAGAAATTATATGTTTACAATGCTGTCCTCTTTGCAACAATCACTAACTAATATAATAAATAATAAGAAGATGTTTGAGGTCTTTACTTCAGATAATAGAAAGAATTTGCTTTGCCAGATGAGAAATGAGGATTGATCACCAGTAAAAGCATTGTTTATGAAGTCTTCAGATGGCTTTCTTGAGAGAAAAGAAACTACACCAACTTTTCTGCCCTAATTCAGAAAATATAATGAAAATTGTCCGAGAAAAGTAAAAGTTAATGAAGAATGGAGGTTCTAATTTTGGCACGTAATAGAAAAGCACGGGAAAAAAAAAATTATACTTCAAGCTTTTTTTGAGAAATTTTATCTTCAACCCAAATGTTCCACCATTCTAAAAAGCTATCTTTCTACCAAAAAGTTACATTTTTCATTGCCTCCTGAGAAATGCATTTTTTTAATTTTCGCAAAAAAAATTCTAAGCTGTGCATCAATTTGTTGAGTCAATGAGCTAGGAAATATCTTGAACAGGTGAAGAACAGTATAACAAAGAAATAAATGGTTAAAATGCTATCTACTACCATCCCAGCATTTAACTATTCTTTTTTTAAAAAAAAAAAAATTGAATCTTTTTTGGTTTGGTGGTTAAGAAAACCTGACATCTGCTACCATATATCTTAAAGACCAACGAGAATAGCATGAGGCTGAACCTAAAAGCCTAGGGAGTGTCGAACTGCTCTATAACAGGCTAATAGATCCTCACCGATGTAACCCTCTTTTACTTCTTCAGTTTCTGTTGTATTCTTCTCTTGTTTCATAAACGGTGGGCAGTCTGCCCTCCTTTTCCATCCAAAAAAAAAAAAAAAACACATAGGATCAGGACATATCAAGCGATTCAAGCCCAAGCAGATAAAATGCCAACATATACAGAACATTAAATATTTGCTAAAAAAGCATAGAAAACTAAAGAAAGGGAATTGAATGCCCACCTATTAAATTCTTTCCAATTCATGAAAGTATATAGAGAAGAGGAAAAAGTAGACAGAAAAACAAAACAGAACCATATAAGAAGGTAAACAAAAATTTACACTGACCAATTATTGAAAAGAATCCATGAGTCTAGGCTTGCTTTCTCTGTCTTCTTGACACTCTTCTGTGATCTCTTTTCTTTTTCCTTTTTTTTTTTTTTTTTTAAGGTACAGCGATTTTTTCTTTGCTTAATAAATCCCTCTGCTGGATGCCTCACTGGAAGAAGGCCAAGGACTCGGAGATACTTAGAAACACAGTGGTGGAAAAGCAGCAAAGAAAATAACGCTCGATGCACCCATGGTTGCAATCTTGGGTCTCCTGTTTTGGTACTGATATAAGTGCAACTGTGGGGAATCTAGCTGAAGACACGTTCAAAATAACGCCAGGTGCATGACTTTACACGTGTGTAAGAGGGGGAAGAGAGTGTAATGGATGACACAAGTTGCATGTATTAGGTGGCAGCAAAAGCTTTATTCTAAGGAAACAGGAGGAAAACAAGCACTTGAAACTGGACCCTACAACGTGACCAAGTCTCATATGAGCACTAATCTTGGGTTAAGGCAAAGATAATTAAGGGACCGAAAGGTGAAGAAACTTCCCAGAAAAGATTAAATTGAGAGCCAGATTTTGAGGTAGTTTCCCTGAAATATATCACCTTAACAACCTTTCCCAGCAACCCTTAGTTTCCTGATTCCTCTCTACTCTGATGTCCATATGCCCTCACGGAGAGAATCCATGCCTGTGTTTCCTTGGTAAAAGAGATGGTTGAAGTGGATGGAAATATTCCCTATAATGAATCCACTTGAGCCTTATGATTCATGAGGGAGAAAAGGAATATATTCATATGTGACATCTCATGAAATTTAAGCTAACTTTGTGCATTAAATAGTTTATTCTCCTGTTTATTCTTTTAATAAAGAAGAGGAAATATCAATTTAATAATAATGTATTGGAAAAAAAAAAAATGAAAAGAAAAGAAACTTGATCCTCGTTTTACTGACCCCTAGCCTATGTACAAAACTTTGCCTACGTAGAAACAAGAAAAGTGTCTATGATACACAAATGAGTATATATGCAATTTTACATTAAATAGACATCTGTACAAAGAAAGGATAAAAATACAATTAATTATATGTCAAAAAAAGATATATAAAACATAACTAGGGATTAACTGTTACATGCACTCATACCAAAGATTAGAAAGTAATTTTCCACCAAAGAAGTTGCAAACCTAAAGTTAGTTTAAGACTCATGTGGAACACCATCTGGACCTAGAATTGCCCTAGCTCAAATCCAAATGAATCAAGTGGAGCCCATTCACAGCATGAGATTTCCTTTTTCCTTTCCTTGGGTTGGCGGGGGCTGGTGAGGAAGTTGTATCTTATGTGATGTAGATGCAGAATGAAAGTGGGTGCAATAAAATAGGTCAAAAAAGAAGGCAGAAAAATCTGTTGCTTAGTCCACCCATCAGGACACAATATCTACAAATCTGCAATTGACTAAGCAATTAATTGCTCTCAGGAGATATATATTTTACTATTTAATATTTTACTCGCATGACTACCAATTATAATGTTATCCTCAGAAAATAATAATAATAATAATAATAATAGGACTACCAATTATAATGAGTTCAGCACATATATGTATAAACAAGGTCCCATATAGAAATTTATGATGTATTGAGACATTAATGGTACTTTAGGCAAGATATTATGATGTATTTGGAGCCATATTGAAATGTACCAATTATAATGAGTCCACTTAATCTAGTCCCTAAAAAAGAAACATTAAGAAAGATTTTATTGATTTTAATAAATTTGGATGATGCATATATGTGGACCATGATGGTACTTTATACATTTGCCATTTTGAGAGGATGCCAACAAATTAAAGAAAGAATTTACTGAATACATTGTATAATATATTTTGGAGATAAAACAAACACCATGGGTCAATTGTCTTTCCATGTCCATGACGTTTTAAGTTACTAGCATGTTGGGTTTGGACAGTGGTTCCTTTGCCAAACTTTGACAGCTGCTATTTTCGACAGTGGTCCCTTCGCAAAACTTTGACAATTGCTATAACCAATGGAACACTAATATGTGCGGCAAAACACTGTAAAGCAAACCTGGACAAATAGTGAGGTTACTTTGACATCCATCCAACGATATCATAACATTACCATCTCCAACACAATGAAATGCGAAAACCTGTCATAGGTCTAACACAAGTTAAACTAAAAGTTTGAACAGCAAGAAAATAAGAAGAGAAGTAGCAGTTAGAAAAATAAAAGGGAAGAATTAAGAAGTCAAGGAAGAAGGAAAAGTTTTTCTTTTCTTCTGAAGAAACAAAAAAGAGAAAGAAAGGAAAGGCAACAGCAATAGCAATGGAAATTTAGAAAATAATTAAAAGAGGAAAGAATTGAAAGAAAAATGATCATATAGGCATGTAGGTTTGAGTATATCAAATTGCAAACAAACTGCTTTTCTGATAAGATACCTTAGCCTACCATTAGACTACAAAAAGACGAGAGTATTGGAATGGTAGTTTTTAATTGAGAAGATAGATCAGAAATTAAGCTCCTGGAAAGGTAAAATGCAAAGTATAGGAGGACGACTGCTACTAATCAATGCAGTAATGGGGGCGGTTCCAACATACTGGATGTCACCAATGCTAATCCCGGTACAAATACTCAAAAAGATCGAGGCATGAAAAAGAAGGTTTCTATGGAGAGGACATAAGATGGGATAAGGTGTGCAGACCAAAAAAATTGTGGGGGCTTGGGTCATTAATTTCAGTCTGTTGAACCGATGCTTATTATTAAAGTGGTGGTGGAGATACTTTAATGATGAACAACAACTTTGGAAGAATATAATACATGATGCATACTACGGACACAGACCCCCTAGTATTGTAAACACTTCTACAACCCTTCGAGCTTCTGCCTTCTGGAAGGACGTTATGAAAATAAAAAAACTAGTTCTTTCAAAGCACATGCTTCAAATTAGGAGATGGAAAGCAGGTCGCATTCTGGCAGGATTTGTGGCATCAACAAAGCCCTCTAAGAGCAGTCTTCCCTCTAGAGTATATGCTCTCAATCAAATTGGAAGCAACAGTTGAGGAGGTTATCAGGAACTCAGAAAGAATTATAAGGTCGACACAAAGCATGCAACTAGGAATTGGTGAAATTCAATTAAACGGAGAAGCTAATAAAGTGCTCTGGAAGTGGTCAACGAATAATCAATTCACAGTCAAGAATGCATATTTCTTCTCCTCCAATGGAGGAGTTTACTCTCAGTTCGCAAAGATCCATTGGAAGCTGCCACTATCAGAAAAAATCAAAATCTTCAATTGGCTAGTGTTTCACAACAAAATTCTAACAGCGGACAATTTACACCAAAGAAATTGGCCTGCACCAACGGTGTGTTGCACATGTAGATGTATGGAGGAAACAGCAACTCACATCTTTGTAGAGTGCATTTTCGCTAGATTGGTATGGAAACATTTCACAAACACTTGGCAAATGCCATTGCCGGAGAGAATTCCAACGGTAGAGAAGAGAGCGACATGGGATTGTATTGTATCAGTGGTAATGTGGAGTCTTTGGATAGAAAGAAACCAACGAATTTTTAATGCGGAAGCGAGAGCCCCTGTTAAAATTGTGAAGGCAGTTAACTTTCTGCTAAAAGAATAGACATTGCGGAAAACTAATAACAACAATAGGTCAACCAGCTTCCAGGTGAGAAACATCACAAGTCAACAGGACAACTCGATGCAAGGGATAGTGCCACATCAAATGGTACTTTTAAACGAGAAAGGTGACTGAACCAACAGCTGAAATCCAGATGAAGCAGGGCTAGACAGGTTCAAACAGAGGGTTGACACGGTTTCTTCTCAAAATTCGGCAAAGACAGCACTAATTAGGATGTGCAAGTTTCTGAGTTCTCATTGAGTTTATACATGAATTTTAAAAGACAGTTATCAGATTTCATTGCTTTCAGACTTTAGATTTCAGAAACAAATCCAGGATAGAAACAGATTTTCAAATATTGTAGTTTGCTGCTCTTGAAGTCATTCTTCAGTGTTCTGCTTTCTACAGAAATTGTTATAGTGTTCAGTTTTCTGAATTTTTTCTGATGATGCTGTATTTCAGGTGGTTTTCCAAATGTTTATAGGTTTCCCTGCTCCCTCACTTAGCCATCTCGGCTATGGTTTCTATATTTTGTACACTCTCTTCTCATTCAAATAAAAATAGGGTGGTTTATCCTCCCCTTACATCAAAAAAAAAAAAAAAAAGAAGAAAAAAGCCACCATGTACAATTCCTTCTTAGATATGATTGGAAGTAATCATAAAAGTTAGCCATGTCTAAACATCTTTGTAACTCTTTTAGATTTTTTTTTTCAAAAAAAAAAAAAATCTAGAGTTTGCATGTTAGCTATGAATCTAATTTCTTCCACCATTCAGGTTTCTATACAGATATCTGTATGAAAGGCTTACACTTTTAAAAGTGGCTTTTTATTTGAATTACTTTAAAAAAAATATTTAACTATGGTAAACAAAATAGTCTCACATTATTAGATATTTTCAATGTTGTACATAAATAATTAAGCATCAAATAGGATAATCTTTCAATTATATTTGATGATCTAGAAAGCATCAATATCTTCCCATTGTTGGTGCACGTTATACATATGAAAATTCATATCGATTACACAATGAAAAATAATAAAAATCTTAGTATTGATTCATTAAGGTGTTAACATGTAATACATTTCTATCTTACTTAAAATCTATGATTCTATATTCAAAATAATAGGTCCAAATGGAAGGCATTAATTTTATATTTCTGAGAAGGAAAAGGGGTTTCCCATCAATTAATTTCAAGTGCTTCCACTTGTCTTTAAGAAAACTTGTCAATTGAATCAAAGCAAATGGCAAGTCCCCCTAACTACAATTCAAACTACTAGTATTCAAATTTCTAACATATATCCATCTGATAACAAGTTTCCCTTGTGTTCCTTATGGATTTGAGAGCTTAGTTTATCTATGAATGAGCTGAGCTGCACTGAATACGTTAAGCTATTTAGCCTCAATAACTTGTTATAAAAAAAAAAAAAAATATCTCGTGTTTAGTTGGGATCATCAGAGGATGGATGAATAGGATAGAATAGATGAACGGCCTTTATCCACTGTTTGGTCCAAAAATTCTTAAAAAGGATGGATGAAAAAGGGGATTGTACATCCATCCAAGCCCACTAATTTGCATTTGGGAGCATATGAGGACGGATAAATAGAGCATATAAGGTCTATATTAACAAAATTACCCCTCGTTAACTTTTTGACAAAATTCTAATGGATTTTATTATTAGTTATTTTAATTTTAGAATATAATATCCATAAGTACATAATTAAGATAGTCTTCTATTTTTATTTATATTCACTATTTTTAGTTAAATATAATTAACTATTTAAAATCAAATTATTGGTTAATTAATTATTCATATAATTAATATAAAAATAAATTTCCTTATATAATATTATTTAAAAAATTATTCGTTAAATTAAATTAAAGTCAAATATTTACATAATTTTTTATATAATTATAAATTATGAAGATTATGAGTTTATATATTACTCTATTTCTTTAGCATAAATAAATACCATAAATTAATAATAATATTATTTTTCATCAAATATAGTTTAGTAAAAATAGTATACAAATATCATCATTCCTTCCATACTAAATAGAGGTGAAAACTATTTCCATTCATCCTTCCATATTTCGCTAAATATATGGGAGGATGAATGAAAGATCCATCGTTCCTCACATATCCATCCTTTTTTTCGATTCATCCTTCGTATCAAACAAAAGGTTACTTCTACGATCACAAAATGTTTAAGCTTGCTCATTTATGAGTTAATGTTTGAGCTTGGCTTGTATCATAAGTGAAACAACCCTGACTCCCTGACTGAGACTTGGGTCCAATCATTTAAACTCAAATAAACCAAGAAATTTACTCCAAAAGATTGGAAGATTGCTCCAATCCAATCCAGCAACCATGGGAGTTTGGCAAAGTATATAAAGAAAGAAGAGATTAATGTGAGCTGACCTGCCCTTCCGCGGTCAATCTCGCCGCCATGTCGCCGCCGGGCGATGCCATCGGAACGTCCACCACCGCCAGTTCCACGGCGCCTGCCACCACTCTGCCATCGTGCTGCGCTGGGCCTCGATACGCCGTCGCCTCGGACACAGCCTGATTTTTGGAGAAATCGTGGCCGTTCATCGGGAAGGGCGGCGTTACTCCCACTCCCAGATGCTCGGCGGCGACCAACGACATCAAGACGAAGACATGAATGGATTCATTCTGGAATCCGAGACCGGGACGGCAGTAAAAAGGGAAATCTGGTGGCTGTTCTTCTAGTGCTCCTAGAGAACGACTTTGGTTAACATGCTCCTCAAGTAGGACGAGAAGTCGATCCATTCTTCCGTTTTGGTCAACCACGATTTTTGAAAAATTAATGACGCTTGCCTTCACAGTTTCACTTGGGAGGAAGACTTCATAATGCCCTGTTTCGCTGGCGGCGGCTCTCGTCCGCGTTTCCGGGTGGGAAACGGAAAAAATGATTGCTAACGTTTTCCAGCGGCATTGCGTCGTGTGCCTGTGAATGATGGAAGACGTTTTGTCTAAGAGGAGACCTCTTAGCATATAAAACTAAGATCTTTTAGAAGATCATTGCTTGTTAAAAGGGAGAAAAGTTCAAAAGGCAAAAAAAAAAAAAAAGGAATATGCAAAGATAGAAAAACTTTAAATTTAAAAATTCCTGATCAAATCATTTTCAGTTTCATAATTTCAAGACTTTCACAAGATTTTACTGCATATCCTGGAATTCAATATTAGAAGATCATCATTTGTAATTTTAAAAATATATAAAATTATAAAATATCATAATTTTGTTCTACATACATACACATTAAAAGAGAAATTTTATCCAACCTCCACTTCGTCACAAAATAAATTATGTAAATGATATAATACATGATGTACTATTTTATTGTTGTATTTAAGTAATGGAAATAAATCTTAGACCATCCATGATTACTCTCATCTCTCTTTTGCTATCCTCCACATGCCCATAGTGAATGCAGCATAAAATATCTATAATTTTAATTATTAAAAAAAAAGATATTTAGCAAATTTATCTATGTTGAATTCATCCATAATTCGATTGCACATGAGAAAAAAAATCTCATTAATTTTTTTATCTAACTCCCTCAACATTTGTCATACACTCATAGTCATAGAAATTTCATACAAGGTGGCTTTTATAAAATTTATTAATAAATATTATCAATGAAATCCACTAACACTCATTAAGAAAACTATGATTTTATGTTTTGAGGGTAAAATGCAATTTATAAACATAGAAAAAAAAATATATCATGTTTTTATGCTTTATGGTATCCATGGTTTGGATAAAGGACAAAGAATTTTTATTTCTTTAATCAGATTCATTAATTTATTAAATATTAACCAATTGAGGTTTCAAAAATACAATAGCTTATAATAACAAAAAAAAATGATCGTGTATATTTTAAATAAAAAACATGTTCCAGCTTTTTTCCAACTATATTTAAGAGACGTTCGATTGATGGGTTTACCAAAACAAATTTATGGAAAATGCAAAATGAAATAGTTTTTTTTAGAAATAACTATTTGATTGTTTTTCATAAAATTTGTTTGAATCATAAAGCATAAAAGTTGAATTTTACGAAAAGCTTGTCATTTTCTTAATTTTCAAAAATCTATTTTTACAAAAATCTTACTTTACACTATCTATTTTAGAAAACTCACAAACAACCAAATAGTCCCTTAAAAAGATAAAACTACATCAAAGGTGAAAAGTTATATTGACTAACAAATAAAACAGATCCAACTAGCACCATGTAAAGATTATATGCAATTCACTAACCATGACAGATGCAAAAGTTAGGGACAAAGAAAAAAAATAATACTAATAGATATAATGACTTACAATTAGAAAAATAAAAAAAAATTCTCATCATTATTAATAAAACATATAGAGAGAATAATCATCTTAAAAAGAAAAACCACACTACTTGCGAAGCCTTGTGAGAAAATAAAAATTAATTTTATCATATTCTAAACAAGTATAAAGCATGTACAATGCAGTGAGAAAATGAGAAGGCAAAATAAAAACAAAAATAGGGGGAAGGGAGAGTTGCCAAACCCTCTCCCTCTCTGTCTCTCTCATTCTTCGAATGCATTCAGGATTTAGAATTCCTAATTTCTAGATTCTTTGATTTATTTATTTTTAGTATACTTTCTCTATCTCCTCTTGGTGATTAGTAGTGTAGAAATTTAAAAGAAAGATTTGATAGAAAAGCAAGCATCAGCTTAATCAGGCACCAACCAAAGGCCACGGTTAAAGATTCCAGATCGGACCGGGAAAGTCTGAACAGCTCCGGACTGGACCGAGTCTATTGTTAGCCATGTTCGAGCCCGGCCCAATTCAACCCTTCTTGGCCGCTTTAAAGCTAGGGTTTTGGAGCGTTGCATCTTTTTTTCCGGCGGCTCCGGAGATAACAAAGGGGAAAACCCCGGAGACGACCCGGCCGACCGCGGCGGAGCTAGCAAGCGAGAGGGCGTCGATTTCCGGTGAGATCTCCTTCCTTGCGATTGGAAATCTCTCCGTTCTCCTTCTGATCTCTGGTGTTTTTGGATTTTTTATTTCGATCTTGGCTTTGGAGTACGAATTATGCGCGGAAATCGTTTGTCTTTGTCTCCTTGATGTTCTTGATTCCTAGTAAGAGATCCAATCCCGAGAATGAGAGTTCTCGGATTATTTGGTTTGTTTCTCATGGTAGAAACGAGACTGCAACTATTGTGATAAGAATTGTTGTTAAATGCTATATACTGGGAAGATGGATTGTTTTGGTTGCGGTTGGTGTCACTGCTTTTGAATGAGGAGATGACATCTGTTTGTTCCCTTTGAGATCCCAGGTTTGGGTTATGTTGCTTGATGTATGGAAGCTTTGTTTCAGAGATGGATTTATGGCTTCAGGTTGTTGCATGGATAGTCCATTTTCTTAGTGTGGCAACTTGACAGTCGGCACGACAAACTTATCCTGTTTCAGAAAAATTGGTTAAATTCATGTTAAAACATCAGACAATATTCTGTTATGTTTATCATGACAGACTCTGCGTCGGTCTGTTCGTTTTGCTGGGGGTGTCATGCAAACGTTTTGGTGGTTGATGTGGATTTGTGCGCGCTTCCGACCTTCCAAGATGTGGGATGGTCTTCATACATAAAATGCTTGATATTTCTTTATACCTCTAGCATATATTGATCAAAGTAAGAATATTGGATTAACTAGGCTATATTATCAGTGGAAAATTGGATTTAGAAAAGTTAGTTTTACTGGTACCTTGTATGTGAAGGTAGTCAATCCTGTAATGTAGATGTATGTGTTGCCTGTAATGTAGATTTGCTACCACTTGAGGACCATTCTGTCAGAAAGTTGGATACTTTGACTAGTGATAGGTGAGGACTATTAGGGGAGAATATTTATTACCAAAAAATTAAACATGGAGAATAGTTGTAGTGGTATGAAGTGTGAACCAATTCTTTGCCTGAATCATATAAAAGTTAAAATGTTAATCTAGGTGTTTATTTAATGCTTGTTTCACTGTTACAACTTTCAGCATATCTCTTATCATTGCTTTTGTCAAATGATATGCTTAGCTATCTAAGTTTATCGAGATATTTTCTTTGATGCCTAAATGGAATCTCCTTTGCTTAACTTGGTTTAGAGATTTTCAAATACCCAAGTTCTTACATGGAAGAGCTTAGGTCTCAACTTCTATATCCTTGTCTGCTTGTTCTTATAGTTTTTGGTTCTTATCATGTTTCAGAAATTTGGAGGCCACTTAATCATCAAATATCCAAATATATAGAGCCCTGTTCTATTATTATTAGGCTGTGCATGCCATTGTCATGTCACTGCACTCATTAGAGAATATTTTGTAGGCACATGCAAGCATTCATTCCTGTTTTTAAATTCTTTGCTTCATGTGCTACTACTATAAACTTATGTTGTTTAGTTGTTCTTCTGATCATATAGAAATATAAATTAACGTTCTACAAAATCCTTGTTAGGCTATAAGTTCTCTTGGTATAATTTCAGAGCTTACAGCTATCATAGTTTGATGGTATTTTAGGGGGCAAGTGACTGTGACGATGGAACCATCAAGCAAAAGATTATAATTTCAGTACGCGTATTTTGCTAACCTTGCACTTAACATGGTTGGAAATTGAGATTTGGGCAGACAGGGCCCTGGTATTAGAGTATAAAAGTAAAGAGCACATATTTCTAACTGAGGGCTTCTTCTTGGCATACTTGAATGCTTTTTTCACTCCCTTATTTAGATAAACTCACGGTGTCTCTCTCCCCAATTAGTTCTTATGGAAGAGGCAATCATAGTGACTGAAACTTATAATGTAAGAATACCTTTATCAGTTTCCACTACGAAATGAGGAACTAAGGGTAAAATTTGACAATAGAAAGATAAAGTTCAACTTTGCGAACGACATGAAGTTAACACTTTTTTTTTTATTTTTGCTTCATGCTTGTTGGACCCATTCATGGAACAAATAGTGGGATTTATATAAAGATGTATTTCCTTCTCATTCATGAAATTATTATTATGTTTTGATGAAACCTTATGATGTCATATGATGTGAAACTGTGATGCAGATAAGTTGTCACATATTTGGATCCTGCAATCAGTTCTCTTAATTTTTTAGTATTGATTTTGTATATGCATGTCGAACAGCACTTTGAGATGTTGGATGTTGTATACTTGCATGCATTTTCTCATGCTAGGGAATATTGGTGAACTCATTACATTTGGGTTTGATACAATGAGAAACTTCACAAGACATATATCCTTATGGTTTGGTTATTCTTGTTAATATTTGTTGTTGTTAATGTTATTATTTAGGTGAAGAGTCATGGTTAAACACAACAATGTTGTGCCAAATGGGCACTTCAAGAAGCACTGGCAGAATTATGTGAGGACTTGGTTCAACCAACCAGCTCGCAAAACCAGAAGACGCATTGGTGGGGAACACTTACTCTCTTTCTATGATATAAATATCTTATAGTGTCCAGTGAGCTAGTCTTTCGAGCCCCATATGGCCCTCCTCCTCCATCTCTCTCTCTCTCTCTCCCTATCTCTCTCTCTCTGTGTTGTTGCTTGTGTCGGTGACGAAGGCAAATGTATTTAAATTTTTCTGGGGTTGTCTTTGCCTTCTTATATATTGTGCATTGCCATATTGTTGTTGCAGCTAGACAGAAAAAGGCTGTGAAGATTTTCCCACGTCCTACTGCTGGACCCCTCCGCCCCATTGTTCAATGTCAGACCCTCAAGTACAACATGAAATCTAGAGCAGGCAGGGGTTTTACCCTAGAGGAGCTTAAGGTAATTATCTAGTTGAGTCCTTTTTGATTATGTTCATTAGTTGTTGAAAGTGCTTGAGATAGTAATTCATCAAGAAGAATGCTGCAAAGAACACAAATCATCCTGAATTTCCACTATGGTATTGAGGGACTGGGTTGCTGCTTTGCAGTCATAAGGTTAGGCTAGTATACAAACATTTCAATTGATATACTTTATACTTGAAGTAAATTTTGACTCATAATGGCTTGTGGAATGGTGGAAGTGAAATGATATAGGGAGCAAAATGAAGTCTTTTTCAAACAGAACCTCACCATTTCTTTTATCATAATACAGAAAAAGTATCCTATTCTTATACAAATTGAAGAAAGAATTTGTGACTAAACAATGAGTACAGCCATTTTCCATTCTAAGAATCATTATGAGAATTTGGTTGAAAAAATATTGTTCGACCCTTGCTCAAATTTGTAGAAATCATATTTCATCTATAAATAGGGGATACCTTAATTTACTATCAAGGAGCTAGTTCACAATGACCAGAAGATTCTGTCTTAAGAATACCTGATATGAGCTTCTGCAAAGTTCAGATTAGTAGAGAAAAGTGAATCCCTTTGCTTATGCCACTGGAACTATTATATAATTGATGCAGAGAGTCATTAATCTGGTGATTTGATTGTCATGAGTACTTTTTGTATTTATATTTGTGATAAATTGGACTTCAGAATTAGATGAGTGGAAAAATATGGACCTTACCATATTAGCTCCACCTAACATATAGATTTATGCCTTAGGAAAATAAACTATTATTTCTTCAACAGTTTATAGATGAGTGGAACTATGCAGGCAGCAGGGATTCCAAAAAAGCTTGCTCCTACCATTGGAATTGCAGTTGATCACCGCCGAAAGAACCGTTCCCTGGAGGGTCTCCAAGCAAATGTCCAAAGACTTAAAACATACAAGGCCAAATTAGTTATCTTCCCAAGACATGCACGCAAGTTTAAGGTAATCTTACTTCAACTCTGAATGTAGCTGCATTTAGGCATTTGGTATATCCACAAACCCATGCTGATGGTCTATTTTGTGTTAGGCTGGTGATTCTGCACCAGAGGAGCTTGCAACTGCAAGCCAGGTCCAGGGACCATACATGCCCATTGTTCATGAGAAGCCTTCTGTTGAGCTTGTAAAGGTCACCGATGAGATGAAATCATTCAGGGCCTATGCCAAGCTTCGTGTTGAGCGGATGAACCAACGCCAAGTGGGTGCCAGGATGAAGAAGGCTGCGGAGGCAGAGAAGGAAGAAAAGAAGTAACTTATACTTCAGTTTAAGGTTATTGAACTTCTTTTTCCCCAATCTCAATGTCGTTAGGTCTGACTTTGAGTGCTTGCTTTTCCTATGGTCTTTACCAAAGAACTTGAAGAGAGCGTTAGATGTACTTGATTTGGAGCACTTCTGCTTTAATGTTGTTTTGAACTTGACTGTTTGAGTGGTTTGTTATCATTGCTGACGTTCCAGTCTGCATTCCAAGAACCTCTAATATATCCATTGTGAAGTCACAATGAAAATATTTCAATCATGCTTGTTTGCCCATAGATGCCTCCATCTAGTGTTTTTGGAAACTGGCTCTAGATATGGTGCCGGACCAGCGTGATAGACCTGTTCAAAACCTACATATGCTGGGAGCAAAGCTTGTGAAAGTTGTGATTCTTTGATTGTTTTTCTTGCGTGTTCGATTCAATGGCTCGAAAATTGCTGAATCTGTTACCATGCGGAACATTTAAAAGTGTTCAAGCTTACCATTGTAGTCGTATGATGAATGACCTTCAGGCTTCAGGTTTTATGATGGTAATAGTTGGTATTTTAAAGCATGAAAATGACGACAGGTGGAACCAAGATGTGGAATGCTTTGGTTGCTTCCATTATTTGGAGAAGACATTTGCTGATGCATGAACTTTGAAATAATCTGCCATCCCAAACTTTCTAGTCTTAACCATCTTGTTTCTTGACAGCTTGTCACTTGGGTTGGAGGTTTCATTGATAAATTAGTAACGAGGCCATTCAAGGGCTGCTAAGTTGGTAATGTATGGAAGGGGATGCAACGTTTTTTATCCTGGGGCGATTGCATTAGGTGATGATTCATTGGGGCACTGGAAAACATGCAGTGGATCAGTTTATGCAATGAAAATAGGATAGGAAACCTGCTGTAATGTGGTTTGCTTGGTCTGTCAGAGCTAGCCAGCATTTAAGGAAAAAAAAAATTGTGGATGCATCGTATCTGCAAGGCATCAATCAATTCGTAATTGACAATTGGAGAATGTCAGCGATAACCTGAGCACACTGAAATGGAATCAGCGACATCTCTCACATGGTCGGTAAGCTCACTGTCGACCAGCAAATATGATAGAGAATAATTCAGCTATGCTTCTTGGATGCAGTTTTGAATAATTCGCCGTGCGTGGTGGTATAACATGCCGCTCCACCAATCGGACATGTTCTGGCCCCTACCTCTGAAACATGATTGCGGAAACGAACAAAAAGGAACAATAATAAATAACAACTTAAAGCTCTGGAGACCAGCATTAGTCTTTATGGTAAATAGGTGTCTCACCTCTAAATGAGTGTAATTTTTGAAAGACATCAGCAAGCTGTTCCAATCAATGACATCTGCACAGCAACTCTACACCATATGGTTGGTCCACAACATCTTACGCTGTTCTACCAACCATTGAGGATATTATCGTACTTAACAAGAGGGTTAAAGAAAAAAAAAATATAAAATAATTTTTTTTAATTTTAATTTCATTTTATTTACATCTTTATACTTTAAAAAATATCGAAAGAATCTTTCTAGTTATCAATATATTTCAATATAATCTAAATATTCATTTTACCAACAAACGATATTAATTTTCTCTCTCAATGGACGAAAATACCTCTCGCTCATGGATGGATTTAAAAGATGAAGAGAATGAAGAGAAATGGATGAGGAATGAGAAGAGAGTGGAAGGACCATCGATAAGGAATGAGTTCGAAAAAGAGGACTGCAACAAGGAGAAGAAAGTGGAGAGAAACGAGAGGAAAGATGAAAGAATGGAGGTAGAATGAGCTGCAGTAGAGGAGGATGGCTTATGGACGGTTTGGATGAAGAGGATGATTAAGACGGAAAAAAGCTGTAGAAAGGAATGGATGGATTTCAAGGAGGAAGAGGATAAGGAGGAGAAAAAAGATGAGGAAGGGTAGAAGAGGAGAGAGGCAAAGAATGGGTTGCAAGAGAAAGAGAAGAAGAAGAGAGGGAAGATAAGAAGAAATGGAAGTGGAGGAGGCCGTCGTGAAATGGGATAGTTTATAGGCTACATAAAAAAAGATGAGGAGGAGAAATGGATAAGAAAGAAGATGAGAAAATTATAGAATGAGTGAAAATAGAGAGAGTATCATGAAAGAAAAAAAAATGAATGAAGAAAGAAAAGAAAAAAAATAAAAAGAAATGTCAGCGCTAGAAGAGGAGATTAACGAAAATAAATGATTAGACTATATTGGAATGTATCGATAACTAAAAACATCAATTTGATACTTTAAATATATAGAGTATAAATAAAATTGAATTAAAATTTAAAAAATATTTTTATAATTTTTTTAAAAAATAAATATCTATTGATTGCTTTTATATAAATATATATATATATATATATATATATATATATATATATATATATATATATATATATATATATATATATATATATATATTGTCATTTTATACTCTTGCTCTAATCATGTACACGTATTCTAAACATCCAGCTTTGCTGCAAAAGAATTTATACAAGCTGCAAGCTTCATTTCTGCTTGATAACGAAATCTACTGCTCCGCCTCATTCAAATGCCACTCCAGATGGTTAAAAAACACAATTTTTTCTGGCTGCCTACACATAACGCCGGGTATCATAAATGCATGTTATATATCAAATATGTTGAATACAAAGCTGAGTTCACCTCTCTGGTTCTTCCGTGTTTAAATTATAAGTAGTCATACAGTCCTTAATATGTATATAATAACAACAAATAATCCCACTCAAAATTACCTAATAAAATCTGGCTCCTTTTGTTTGGCTGATCTTGAATGAAGATATCTGCATCACATGTTAGCCACCGGATGTTGTATTCAACGGCTAATATTACCATGACAATTCTTCTGCAGGGTCCATGTTAGAGTCCAAGATTTTGCAGTAAACGGGTGCTTCGTGTTTTTCAGCAAAATGAAGGTTGAGCTGGTTCTAGTGCCCCGTTTCTTGACCCCAGTTTATTTTTCAGCAAAATAAACGGGTACTTCGCATCATGCATCCTCATATCCTTATCCTTTGTCCCTGTAGACTTCTTTGGCATATCTCCCAGACCGTACGCCTTGTTGTCGCACCTGCATTCCTTCATTCACCTCTTGAGACAACTGCCATTGAGTTTTTATTGTTCAGCAGTAAGCAACCTCTTCGCTGCTTCCAATACCAAGTTCAGATCCAAGAATGGCCAAGATAGGAATAGTAATAGCAGTTGAGGGAACAGGCATTCCTTGTTGTGGAATGGCAAATAATTCCATGTTGGATCATAAATTTTTGCAAGAGGAAACAAAAGAAGAACATTATACTTACCGCAGATGTTGAAGGCTCAGGATCAGTAACTAAACAGAATTTGGCAGTGATTAGCAGATGAGGATCTATGTTGCCTCCTAGCATAGGACATAAGCCTAGAAATATATAGGCCGGAAAAACTTAAAAATGGCAAGCGCCATGTAGACCCATCCAAGGCACGTGTGTACAATGAGAGCACTGTCTGACTCCCTTCCCTTATTGTTCACCTCTTGTTGGTTTATTCAGCAATGTGTTTGCCTGTCTCAAATTTTTCCAACGGTTAGGCATGAAGAGATGTAAAATTAGGAAACTATTAGCATACACAGGATGCTTACCTAAATTTTTCTGTTAGCTTGAAGATGTGAAGTAATTCCAGGAGACTGTATAAGGTGGTGGAAGTAGAACCACCAAGAAGATAGTAATAATTGTGGAATCATTGGACAAAAGGGTATGGAGGTACATAGTAATCGCTTACACGTGATGCACTGTCCCTGGCCAAAATACCCTCCAAATCCCCCATAATTCGGGCCAACCAGATTTCCAAGTTCCTCTGTATTTCCTTGAAGTTCTTTCTGATCAAATCCAAAGATCTCCTTGTGCTCAACTTGGTCTGTGCTGATAGCTCATCCCCCAGATGGCTCTTGGTTGTCTCAGTTTGCAGTGTGCTCAGCTTCTGCCTTATTTCCGTAGCCCGGTTTTGAAGACGGAATGCCTCGAGCAAAAATTCAGTCTGTCTTTGTGTTCGGAACTCTGGGCTGAGTGTTGCATCACATGGATCACTAACTTGCTATATAAGGAGGGAGAAGCATTAGATTCATTTCTCCAACACTATCTCTAACACAAAACTATGATAACATCGAAAATAATGATGTTGATCATGATTATGGTTAAGCCCTCCAGAAAATGCATAGAAGATATGCAATAAAGGACAATATTAATAATGACGGTGCCAATAGCAAATAAACTTCTGGAGCTTCCAAGGGAATCATTATTACAATCACTGAAAATAATCTCATATTTCCATGAGCTTTCTCGATGCGTCTTCAGTAAATAAATTCAAATAGGTCACTAATTTGACCTTGATCTAAGTCTTCAAAATAAATAATAAGAGATGGAAATTGGTGGATTGGTTTTCATTGATGATTCTCAATGCATGACTAAATTGAAAATTAGGTTTTACAGTAAGCTGTTGAAAGTTCCTTTTAAGTTTCTAACAGATCACCCTCTATAATAAAAGGAGAGGAAAAGAAAAAGATAATTAATTTTATGTATCATACTCATGCTTCTTCACATCTATTGAAGTTTTACTTTCCACTAATATTCTTAATAAGCAAGATTAAGAGAATTTATAAATCTGACTGAAGTAGTCTGGACAAAAATCAATGGTTATGGTTATGGCACCTTGTAAAATTCTTTATCATGTCCTCGCATTGCCTTATAACCTCCATTGTGGAAATACCTGCCTAAGCTGAGTACAACTAGATCAGATATATATTTTCACCAGCCTTTTCCCTTAGCATAGAAGTGCTAAGAAAGATTTTTTACTAAGATTTCACCTAAGACAATAATCATTAACAGACTTTAAATGGGCATCGAAGCATACATATTACAACTTAAGCCTTATAAACCATAAAGTAAACTGTAATATTGCAAAGGCAACACCAATATAGGCAAGAATCATAATACTCTAGCTTGTGCAGAATTTTCTTACATCATTAAATGTCAACTCAGAAAAGAAACACAACTATCTTTGCCACAACTATCTTTGCCTTATGTGTGATTGGTTGTCATCCTTCAAATGAAATTAGTTTTTGCAATATGGTTAAATGCCAGAGCACCATGATTTGTGAAAACAACACTGTGACATGCTTGCTTTTTCTTTATTATAATTAGATAAGAAAAAAAAATTGCTATGGTGGACATAACAATGTTGTATCGATTGTTCAGCTATAGGAGACTGCCTCAGCATGTGGCAATAACAAAACAATGTTTCACTAATAAAGCATCGGAAAATTTTAAAGGAGAAGTTCATAAAGCTACACGAATAAGAAAACAAAACCTCAAAATCCGAGGATAAAAATTACCATTCTCCTGCATAAATCATCAATTTTACCAGCCAGAGATTGGTATCTCTTTGCCTGCTTCGTCATCAGGGATGACATCTTGGACAACTCTCCCTTCCCAACTTTCTCCAAATTGATTAATTCTTGCTCCAGCAATTTAAGCTTAGAGGACACTCCTGCCGATTCACCATCTACTTTCCAAGGGTACTCTCTCCTGAAAAACAGATTTTCAAGTGCTCTAGTACACTCTGAAATTGCTATTATTAGGATTGAATAAAAGTTTGTTTATTTACCTTGGTACAAAAGGCTTCATGCCATACACTGGTTCAAGGCAATCATGATGCATTTCCTACAAACACAAAAGAATTGGGATAAAGAACTTATATTTCCAGCATTCTGAGGGTGATGCATAACATTCTAAAATTTGAAAGCATTTGGATAATAAGCAACACACTTGGCTGCAGAATCTAGAAACTGTTGTGTTACTTAAAGAAACAAAGCAGCAGTTTGCATGTGAAATGCCAAGCTGATGAAATAAATCTCCAACATCTGTTGTGGACTTCCTACCATTTGTATAGCTCTTTAACTTCAACTTCCTATAGTTCTCAAGTTCCCATTGAAATCATTATTCATGAGGTACATGTATGGCCTAGTTTGGCTTCATAATATAATCCTGATAATTTCAATAGTTTGTATATTAGAGTTGTGAAAGGCACTAAGCTCTTCAATAATTGACAACTAAGTAGGCAGCACCATAAATGCTTGTCAACAGTTTAACATGCATCAGATCCAGCTACTAAGTACAAAACATTGACCACCAAACGTACTGTCAAGAGGTCTAACATTTTCAGGTCTTACAAATGGTGAAACCATATAACTTTGAAAACCAAGCTGCAAAGGACTTAAAGATATTTTAAAATTGAACAAAGAATCAGAGGAAAACCACGTTCATCTAGTTACTGTAGACCTCTAATCATTCCAAAAAGGTCTACCACAAGATAAAAAGGTCTACCACAAGAATATAATTTGGCACAAAAGCATCGTTAAAGAATCAAAGTTCATAAAGATTAGGGGAAAATAGTAAATTCATTTTTTTTACAAAAAAAAAAAAAAGAAAAATTTAAGCAAAAACGTTGCTTCTTGGTTTTTGACAGATAAAATATGTTTCACAATAAGGTCAAATTTTTGAACCTAGTTTTTGTCTTTCCTTCCAACAACTAACACTTTCCTGTTCACCAAAATGATATATCAGACAGTCAAGAACAGTCGAGTATACAGCAATCTTGAAACTTTCAAAAGACTTCCTGTCAAATAAAAAACCGATTTTTTTTGGGAAAATTAGTGGTATTAACTTGTAACTACTCCCAATCTTGTGCAGAGAAAAACTGAAAAATCTTACCAAATCCAGCTTAAATAATTCAGCATATATAATAATGGGGACATATTAATAATAATAACAAGTAATAATGAGAACCAGACGAGGGATAGGCTCTTAACCTGCCATCCGGCCGATCTATCCGTCCACGGTTTGGAAGCCGCCACCGGCAAGAAATCCCTTCCAAAACCATTCGGTTTAGCATAGAGCGACATCATCTCATCCAACTCCGCGTTCCTCTCCAAGAAGCAACTCTCCGGCACCACCGGATCCAACCCTTCCTCTGAAACCCTAAGCTTCCCCCCCATACCCGACGAGAACTCCTCCTCCTCCTCCTCCTCCAAACCCAAATCCTTCGCCTCTTTGAAATCCCCTCCTCCTTCCGCCTTCCTCGCCATGAAATCCAGCATCTCATCCCTCTCGCTTACCTGTCTCTCCAGCTTCTCGACGGAGGATCTGAGGTCCGCTTCCGTTTTCTCCAGATCGGAGATGCGGGCTTTGAGGGCGGCGATTTCGTCGGCGGCGGCGGAGTGCTGGTGGAGGAGCCGGCGCTCCTCCTGGTGCCAGGCGTGGCGGTGGCCGGCGAAGATCTCGGCGACGCGGGCGTTGGCCTTGGCATCCTCCCGGCGGCGGGAGCGGAGCTGGCGGAGTTGTTCCTCTGCCTGGAACAGCTTGAAGGCGAGGATCCGGTTGCGGGACTGGAGAGAAGGAACGTAGGAGAGGGAGGCTTTAGGAAGAAAGCCCAAGAACACGGCGAAGCTGATGCCGAGATACGAGGAGAGGAGGCGAGAGGTCGGCAGCGAGGAGGCGCCGGTGGCGGATTCGATGGCCGTCGCCGAAAAGCGCTTCGGCTTTTCGTCTGAGACCGCTTTGGCCGCCGCTGTTGCCATCATGGTGAGAGTTCCGGAAGCGGTGGAAGTGGGAGGGAATCGCCTACCCATGTGCTGAGGGAGTTATAAATTTCCCAGGGATGAGCAAAATTACAATTAGAGCCTCGTTAGGTGATGATAATTACTGATGATAATAATAATAATAATGAAGCGATCAGAATTTTTTTTTTTTCCTTTTATGATTATGTGCAAGGCATTGTAACGGCTATATCTTTAAATGAAGGGGGCTTTGTAGAGAAGATAGTATTAATTGTCCTAAGTATTAATTTCTCAGAGAATTATTATATTTTTAAAGGGTAATTCAACTTAAAATTTTTTGAATCATTATTTTCATGTTCTTATAACTTTTTATAAAAGCATTTTCCAAAAATGTGTTTGAAGAAATACACAGATAATTTATGCAATCAACAGAATTTCCTGATACGCTATCTTTTGAAAAATCTGGGAATTGAGAAAAGTTATGATTCTTTTTTTCTTTGTGCATATATAGAATATTCTAATTTTTAATTTTAAAATATTTTTTTTAGTTTTTTAAAATTAAGTGTGCTAATAGCCTCCTTTTGTGATCCAAATTATACTTTAATTTATCTTCACTCCTTGAAAAACTCCAACTCTTTTATAGTTTATTTATCTAAGAATGGGGAAGTTAAGTTTATGAAAGAAAAATGACTCTTTGCTGTAAATAAGAAAATTAAATGGATTGTTTTACCAAATCAAATCTATCATAAACTAAGTTTGTTATAAAATATAGTTATTAAAATGGTATTTATTAATTGTAATAACAAAAAAAATAGAACAACAGTAACATAACTCTGCTATTTGCTTACTACCATTTGTCATGAATTTGTGGATTCAAAATTTTCAATTTAAACAATAAATGCAAGTGTTTTCATACTTTCATGAACATGTTATTTGTTACAACAATGTACTCATTATACATTTTAACAGCATTATATAACATATGACATTGTATAACACTGTAATAACCGTTGCTTTGAAATTCGAAAAGTTTATGTGGTTTAATCCGACGGCCGTGGAGTGGACATCTGTACGCAGGGAAAGCGTGGTACATGCTGTTCTACCATAAAAAGCGTGGTACCTTTGTGGCAGTCTTGTCGTGGCGTTCAATTATTTCTGAAAGGGTAGTAGTTGCGGGCTGAGGAGGGCATTTGTGGAATGGAAAGGGATAGACCCCAGAAAACGGACGGCCGTGGCCTGTGGGTGGGGGGGGTGGGGGGGGGTTCTGTGTTTTTTTTGTCACAAACGGAGACACAGACCAAAAGATAAGCTTCCTTTTTTGTTCTTCTTTTGGGGGAAATGATAACATTGCAGGGACCACCTTTCTCCATCAACATACCGTATTAAGTTTTTATAAAAAAGTTGGTTAGGTATTATATATAAAGAATGATTATTTTTTTTAATATATATAGTGTTTGATTTCTCAAGCCGCCATGAGATCTATACAGATTGGTAAAAGAGATCGCTCAAAATGCTTCAGAAGCAGAACAAGGTATGATCTAACAATTGATGTCGTATAAAAAAAATTAATCACCTGTGCAAACGATGCAACCTATATATTAATAAAAAAGTTATATATATATTAAATAGGAGTGAAAGTTGATTGAATGCCTGTTTGAATCCATTTTTATATCTAAACCTATCTAGATTTGAAAAAAAATTTGAATATCTAATTAATATTTATATCCATATCTATTAAAAAAATAGATATAGATAAAATATATAATCTATCCAATCTATATCTAAATATCCAATTATATTTATAATCTTATTTAGATAGTACTTATAATTTTTTTAAAAAATATATAATCT